>NC_048220.1:73096578-73181863 GCF_002007445.2 Ailuropoda melanoleuca | reverse complement strand
CCCCCTATTATTTTTTCCTATATAAATAGAAGTTGACAGTGGGAACTTTTGTCACTGGCAATTTCAAATTTGTTTTTCTGAATACAATAGACATTCAAGTTCTTGGCTGGTTAGTTACAAAGTAAAAGATGTAAAGATGACAAGGAGAGTAAATTTAGATAAGGAGAATTCATAATAGTGTATTTATNAATTCATAATAGTGTATTTACAAGTAATATTGTCAAAGAAGAAACTTCTTGACATTGGTGGCCTTTTCTGTATCCTGGAAAGGTAGATCTAGGTTGTAAAGAGCTGAAGAACTTCAGTCTTCTTTCTAGATGCCTTACGGATGGACATTAATAAAATACTTTCAAAGAAAAGAAAGGAGGTTGACTCTGTTCAACAATGCATTTATTTACTATAGTAGTATATTTGAGACTAACCAATTTTTACTTCTTTCGAATATTCCAGTGTTTCGGGGGAGTATCAGTCCTTTATCTTTAGTGTACTTTACGTACATGAGAGAATCTTTAATAAACTTTATGCAAGAACTACCATGAGTTTAAAAAACATGAAAGCCGCAGGAATCATGTGGCGTAATGGAAAATGACTGCATTGTCCTTTAATCCTCCTGGCAAAGATAGTAATTTAAAAGCAGTATGGTAACATGCTGGGACATAGAGAGTCCAGAAGTAGGTTGTATAGCGTGCTTTAGCAAGCGTGAATTGAACAGGGATGGATCACAAAACTTCAGGTCAAGTGTGATAGCTATATCTAGAAAAAGTGAAAGGCTAAAGTCCTCACAGGGCCTTCAAGGAACTTTAACTTCCTGCACAAAAAAGACCACAGTTTTTACCTGCCATTTAAGACACTGGAGGTGATCCAGTATGAATCACAAAGAGAGAAATGCAAATAGAAAAATTTGCCTGGTTTCTTGAAGTTTCTCATTGGCTCTAGAAAAGCCAGAAAATGGCACGGAAAGGAGTCATGTGGAAGTGAAAGTTCAGAGTGTACCTCTCCCACCACAGCTCTGAACAATAGTTCAGGTTTATGCTGTAGGAGGAAAACTGTGGATCTAACAGGAGCTTAAGGTTTTAACTTAGAGCAGATGAAGATTTTTAGTACCTGAAAGTGAATCTTAGTTGCTGAACATTTAGGGGATTTTGATCCCCTAAAATGACTCAGAAGTCATGGAATATGTATGAAATATGACCAGAGAAATGGGAACAGAGATTAAGCGGAATGTGTTTGAAGGCAGGGTTTGTAGAAAAATAAAGCTACTTAGTAGTTTCTGTAAACCTGTCAGAATAGTAGTATGGGATTTTTCTCCAGGTTGAATTTAATGCCATAATAGCCTAATTGGTCAATACTATGCTTTCTGAATAATTCCTATTTAATTAGCAATGTAATAAGAAGGTGAAGTCATTTGGTTTGACCAGAATAGATTTAGTATCCATTGTTCAAAGTACACTGAATCAGTGAGTCCAGGTCTCCACAGCAGCTACTTTTCCATCCTGGTCCTTAACTTTTTAACCTCCAGGAAAAATTTTTTTTGATATTCACTCAGCAGTGATACAGGCTACACTTCATTCCAGTTTTAAACATCAGCGTCTTTGGATAGATAGGCAAAAGAGACAGACAATTGAGAATCTAGGGAGTTGGGAGGAAAAACAAAAGTTTGATTCTGAAAAAGGAACAGCTGAAGGAGTCAGCAGTGCAAATGGAAAAATATGTACGTTTGACAAGAAAAGATTAATTCCTTGAATGATGAGTATACTGATACTCTCTAAAGAGAGTTTGAAATTTGGGAAAGTTTAAAAGACTTGGACAAAAGGAGGAGTTCTTTTATTCTTTCTGAAAGAAATAGCATTGATAGGAATGAACCTGGTAAAAAAAGAAGGGTAAATTTCATAAATTCTGTATATGTAACTTAAGAGGGTAGAAAAATGAAATTTTCTCTCGTTCTATGAGTTTGGTGAGTTTTGTGCATGGATCTTTGTCATCCTGATAAAGTGTTATACAATCCTAATCAAGATACTTCCTATACTAGGGCGCCAGGATGGGTCAGTCAGTTAAGTGTCTGCCTTTGGCTTAGGTCATGATCCCAGGGTCCTGGGATGGAAGCCCCGCCCTGCATGCATTGAATTGGGGTTTCCTGGTCAATGCTCAGTGGGTAGTCTGCTTCTCCTTCTCCCTTTGCCCCTTCCCCTCCTGGTGCTCACCTCCCTTCCCCCTCCCTTCCTTCTCTCTCTCTCTTTCTCCCCCCCCACCCCCGCACGCTCTCTCTCAAATAAATGAATACAATCTTTTAAAACATACTTCCCATACTTAACGTTAAGTTTAAGGTTCTTTGTGACTAGGTAGGATGCTAATTTTTCTCTAATGATTAAAACTGAGCATTTTCTACAAAACGTGGAGGAATCGACATTGAAGAGCAATACGCTCCCAAATAGATCTGATGAAAAACTCGTTTTAGCCAATGGAATGTGTTACACCAAGCTGTCACTGGAAGTATGGCTTGAATCCCACTAATATTTGTGATGAATAATTCAAGACACCAGAGCATGCCTTTCTATGCTGTATTCTTCACTTCACAGAAGTTTGAGTGTTCACGTACTCTTGATTTTACCCTTCCCTCTATTCTGATAGTGAAGTCTTTCTCAGTGGGTTTTCTGATTGGCGTACCAGTAGTGGGCAGTCCTGTTGCTGGTCTGCTATCTATAGCCAATGCTGTGTTGATGGTATCATTGGCTGCATTTTCAAGGAGATGACACCATAATTTCGATGGTTTCTTTTGATTTCTTTAGGGGTTTTGGCTTGTTTTTTAAAAACTTGGTTTCTGGAGGGAGACCCTATTTATTTCAGTAGTTGGCTTAGGTAAAGCTATAAAATTTATGCTATGAGGCAAAATACTGAAGGCACTGAACTATTTGAGATCAAAATTCATAAAGTATTGCTATTTGTTCATTTAGTGTATAGAGAGAGCAGAGATGGGATCCCCAGACTATATTTTTCTCAGGTTATACTTGAAAACATTAATCTTTAATAACCCAGGGTAAAGGACAGGTAATCAGCAATTCCTTGAACAGTAACTTACATTTGATATATATTCCTGTCCTCTTCACAAGCTTTATGCAGTCCTGTAATTTTATATCTCATTATGCTCACTGGCATCCAATATAAAATGCCAATGTATAAATCAACTATGAAATTAGCCTAAATTGTATAATAAATTGCATTACACTTCAGAGTTTTGGAAAATCTTCATTAACTTTTTTGTACCTTTAAGAATAAAATGGAAACTTTTCTCATTTTCATGTATGCATATGTCTACCTGTGCAAACACATACATAGCACACTTGGTTAATCATTTGAGGATTTTATTGCTGGGTTTTTAATGAAAAGATAATTTAAAAGATTATCCAGAGTTTTGCTTCTGCCTGGGGTATAGAAAGTTGGAAACAGTGGGTCACTCTCAAAGAAGTCTACAAACAAGCTAAATAAACTGAAAAATCATAAGTTTTTTTGTCACAGGACAAATTACCTGATACCTAATGAAAAACCTATCCCTCTAGAGATATAGGACCCAAGAATAGTCTTAACTGTGAATAATATGGGAGGATGAGATCCTGGACACCTTAAGAAAACACTTAAACTTTGAAACAAATTGTTAAAGGCTGAATGTGGACAACAGTGAGGAGACAACTCCATTGTCATGCTGAGGACAAAAGGGGTATTTGGACCCACTCTCAGGATCTTCTCCAAGGGCCTCCAACAGGTACTCACAAGAATGGTTGGCGGTAGGATGTAGGCCTAAGGGAAGCCCACCTCCATGGTGGAGTCCTGAAGAAGAGCAGCCAGCACTATGTGAAAGGCTCCTACTCCCTCATGAAATGAAAGTCTTAGTCTCTGAGAGAAGAGCAGCCAATCATGCAGCCCCCAGGGCACAAGTGAAGATCCGTTTTAGATACAAATTCAAATGTGTTATTCATGAGAGAAAACATAATTGGACTTTATCAAAATTAAACAATTTTTGCTGTAAAAAAGAACTGTTAAAAGCATGAAGTGACGAGTATGAACAATATTTGCAAATCACCTGTTTAAGGATTCATAACCACAATATGTAAAGAACTCTTAAAACTCAAGAAGATAACATAATTTTTAGAAAATGGACAAAAGGTTTGAATGTAGTTCAGTGAAGACACATGCATGGCAAGTACACATATGAAAAGATGTTCCACAGTATCATTAGAAAAATTGAAACTAAAACAGCAGTGAGATGTTATTATGCACTTATTTGTATGGTATAAATAAAAAATCTGACAATGCTGGTTGCTGGCAATGAGGCAGAAATACAAGAACAAGTAATCATTTTTGTTCTTAATTGGTGTAAAAGGGAAATGAGTAAAGCAAAAAAAAAAACAGTAACAATACACTTTGGTTTTATAGGAAATGTGAAAGTAATGACAAAAGCACAATATGGGATATGGAATTACGTATATGTATGTTTGCATATACACATATACATATGCACATATGTGTCTTCACCTACACATGTTCCCTAGCTCTTGCCCCTGACAATGAGTGGCAACAGCCTCACCCCAATGACAATTAGTAACATAATGCCCTTGATTTCGAAACATTGCTCCACTAAAAAGGAACCAAAGTACCATGAAGAAGTGCCAGGGCTGGGTAGGAAATGTACTAGAGGAGACTGAAACCTTTTTTTCAACCATAAAATAAGGAAGTGTTTAAGAATAATGGGAATGTATTGAAAGTACATTGGAGCTAGCTTTGATGGGTTTCCAAAGGTCAAAACTGGAAAAACTTGAGACTCAAATAGTAATAAGGATAATGACCCATTAAATAAAATGGGTGTCCTTATGTTCATACTGATAGAAGCAAACCAGTAATTTGAGTGTTTGATTAGGAATGGGATTTGCGTAGTCTCGAAATAACTTATGACAAAATACTTACTACAAATAGGACAGTGTTGGCTTTTTAGTGGAGAAGGTTAGCAAACACTATTTTAAATGAATGATCAAAGTGAACATTATCAATGATGGAACAAATTTAAATCCTGAGACCCTGGATAGGATGCAAAGTAAAGGAGATAGCATCAGTTATATGTAATTGTTAATTTCCTTTTTTCACTTTTCATATTGGATTATTAAAAACTGATCTTCATAGGTGAGCAAGTATTCGGAGAAGAGTAGCATCATGTCAACTGAGATAGTATTAACATTTTGGGGGTGTTAAAAACCTCTGAGATTGTTTTAAAATAGGAAAATATTTTTGGTAGTCTTAGTTGCAATTTACATTCTATATCTTATTCTTGCTGTAATAAAGAGATGGGTGCATCCTGTGAGGCCAATTGAATTAGTAATTTTGGTTAAAGATTTTTCAGTGATCATTTAATGAGGAAAAATAGATTTTATTTACTAATAATCAAAGTAGTAAGTTCCCAGAAATTGACACATTACATTTGTATTACATTCTAGAATAATGAAACTATTTTATGACAACAGTGGAACTATGGAGTGTATGGAAATTGAATGTATCTTTTCCATTATAAGATTTACATAAATGCTTAGTTTTAGAGGAAGAAAGCATCTGTATTTTTAGGCTTCACTAAATACCAATGGCCTGTCCATTTCCAACTGCTACTCACATTTAATCACTGAGGACTTGCGCTGAAGGCAAACAAGACGGAAAGTTGGTCTAATTCATTTATGATCATAATAGTGCTCTTCCTGAGTAATTACAAAATAGTCACTTAGAGACTGAAATGATTTGATTTTCCTAGATTACATCTCCTATTTCCCTCTGATCTTCTCAGAGTTTCCAGAAACTTAGGTGTTACACTGTCACCAGCCTCAGGGATGTCGTACTTGTATAGCCTCGCCATTAAGATGAAGATTTATTGTACTTCTCACTGACTCTACGGAAGAAATGCTATACTTTGTTAATTTATTGACTTTTTGAATCTGAAGGTACAATTTGAAATATGGATGTATCCTTTATTAAATGGTGTCAAGTGTTCCACCTCTAGAAAATGAGCGTTTTGTGCCCTGGTTGCCCAGGCATCAGATTTTTTTTTTCATGGTTGTTAGAAGTTATTTCTTCTGGGACAAAGCACGTGTGTGTGTGTGTGTGTGTGTGTGTGTGTGTGTGCGCGCGCGCATTCAGGAGAAAGAGAAGGAGAAAGGACGAGAGCAAAATGGAGAGGGAGTAGAGTAGTGATTATCTCCATTTATGATGTGCATTTGGGGTTGGTAAGGGTTCTTTTCAAACAAACTAAGATTCCTGGATTCCTAACATAAGCATGTAATTTAAGATTGAATTATCAGTGTCCCAGACAAATTTGTGACTAAGGAACACTTTCAGGTGATATTTCAGTGAAAATATTCAGGTTGAGAGACCAGATTTGTCCTTGTGATTCCTTAGGTACTCAACAAACCTATCCCACAGGTGCCAGCTGAGTCACTGTGCTCATTGAGAACAACTGTATTTTGGAGTGTGCCTCTCATTGGTGGCATTGAGAGCCATGGAGTATATTCCCCAGTGGGCAGTGAAAATGCCCAGGAGTTTCTGCAGTTTGTGAAAGCAAACAAACAAGCAAAGTGATCCTAGAAAGGCTTAAAGACTTAATCTGATTTTTTTAGTAGATCTGATAGGCACTATAATAACTTATCCTAAGTGTATGTGGAGATCAATGGATACTTCAGTATCACATTTATCAAAATAATTTACAGCCTCCTCATAAGAAAAGCATCTGTTTTTCTTAAGATGAGAGAAGAAAGTCTCATGACTTAAACCTTGATCTCTGTTGATTCTATGGTTTGGAACACTACTGAAACATAGAGTATTACAGGATTTCTTCTCTAAATGCCAGATCTCCAAAAAATGTTGAAAATTTCAAAGCCCACAGAAATATCAAATGGTAGAAGAGAGTTTGAGTTCTTGGAATGTCTGCAGTAGCATCCTGAACAATGATTTATAAACTTAGGACATGTTCAGTTTTTCAAAGACTTCTTGTGCCAAGACAAGTCAGGACTTAATTTCGGAGCGAAGTTGCCTGATGCTGAGGTATCTCATTGTAGAGGCCAGGCACCATCTTAGACTTCATATACCTATGACTGGCGTAGAGCACGGAATGTCAGGGGGTCTGGGATCCTTTGAATGGTACAACATACTGAAGTGTGACCCAGATTTCTTGACTTGAGTATCAGAATCATAATTTTGACCATATCTGCATATCCCCTATACTCATGTTTGCTCTATACTTTTTTTTAAGAAAATCTTTTATATTTTAATATTTAAAAGGTAGACTTTATTATCACTCTGGAACAATGTCTGTCCATTGCCAAAAACCAGAAAATGACCGTAACGTAAACTGGTGAGTAGTGATCTCACGTTTCACAATGCAAAGCACATTGTGTTTGCTGTCACATAGATGTGGATTACATCTTTGCATGTTCAGTGTATGATTGAAATACTTGACTGCTGATCCTGGGTTGTGTTTTACCATATCATTACCTCAGTTTCCTAATTTGTAAAATGGATATAATTCCACCTAACTTTTTGTGTTCTAAAGAAAAAGTAAGTATAATGAAATTAAAGGACAAAAGAAATATTAATACTGGAACAATGTAGGCAATCAGTAAACGGAAACTCATCATAATCATCTATTTTTTAAAAGCTGTTTTCTGCAACTTTTTCCTCTCCATCTGCTGACAGCCGACTCAGTCTTCAAGTTCTAAATTTAAAATTTCTCCCACCAAGATTTCTTCTATTTTCCCTGCTGTAAATAAAAATGTATTCTAACATTTTGAAAGGAAATGAAAAGCATAAACATATAAGAGAAAATGAAAATGTATTTTTGTCTTATTGTATGTAATTTCCTTCAGTTTTAAAAAGAAAGGATAATTAGTATAAATCCTGGATGAGGTTGTTGTTTTTGCTTTTTTTTTTCCAGAGAGGAGCTGTTTTTATGAAACTAGTTTGTTTTTTAATTAACAGAGGGAGATTATACATTGTCATTATTTATTTTCAAGTTGTTACAACAATAACACAAATTACCGAAGAGAATGTTTTAAAAGAGAGACTATGGAGGCTAAGGAGGTTTTAACTAGAGACCTTAATAATGACCATAAAAAAGCCTCCATAAAGAACAAAATTGTGTTTATGCATATTTAGTTTTTGCTTGAAATGGAGTGCAGGCCATACTAAAATTGCTAAAGTGAGTGCTTCTCCCTTTAACGACCTGACACATACTCTGTGTCTGTACAATTGGATCTGCTCCTATCAGGACAGCAGAAGGCTATTAAACGTGAAGAGATCAGAGTATAGCACAAGCTAGAATAATGGTAAATGGTTAATAAATGTCTTCAGGCATATTGAAATTCTTCCTGGTATCATTACTGTATTTTAAGTAACTTTATATAATTAGTAAGCAGCTATTGAAGTTGGTTTAAAAATGAATCCTGATGTTTATTATTTTAAAAATTACTTTAAAGAATAATGCTTCTAGCTTTTTTTTAATACATCCAAACCTTGACAAACTTAAAAGATAATAGCTGAGCTCTTTTCTTCCAAGCAAATTAAACAACAACAAAAAAAAAACTTCATACGAAATTGATGCTTCTCCACAACTGAGTTAAAGAGCAATAATTACACAGATATAAGTAGATGAAATGTGATGCCCTTGCTTAGCTGGTTAAGATTTTCTTCTTTGGTTTATTTTAAAGGTAAACAAGGAATGTAATTTTCTACCTACCTGGCAATGCTGTGAACTTGGAAGTTGTACCTTTCCTTTTAACTCTTGCATTATTTTTCTATTGCTGCTATAACAAATGAGCAAAAATTTAGTGGCTTAAAGCGGCACACATTTATTTTCTTACAGTCCTGTAGGTTGGAAATCCAACATCAGTCTCACTGGGTTAAAATCAAAGTGTCGGTAGGCTTCTGGAGACTCTAGTGGAAAATTCATTTTCTTGTCTTTCCACCTTCTAGAGGCCACCTGCGTTCCTTGGTTTGTGGTCCCCTTCCTCCATCTTCAAAGCCAGCAATGTCTGCTCTCTGATTCATCCAGGAAAGGTTCTCGGAATTTTAGAACTCCTATTGGGCTTACCTGGATAACCTAGAGTAATCTCTTAAATTTTGTACTCCGATCACATAGGCAAATGTGAATATGTAAGGTAAAATATTCACAAATTCCAGGAATTAGGATATGAACATCTGTGGGCACTTCCACGTGCTTTGAACTAAGAAACCACCTACTTCAAAGATCCCCTGTTGCTATTCGTTGCAAAGCAGTGAAAGAGCAACTTTTCCGTCTACCTTTACTATAAATGAAGCATTTAGAATGAATTATATACTTTAAAATAAGGAGGACTTCGAAAATGTAAATAATGAATTCCAAGACTCCCAATCTTTGGGGCTGTTATTTCTATGAAGACAGAAAGGTACATGCTAAGATTCGAGCCCAGGCAGCTTGACTATAGAGTCTCAACTCTTAACCACAATGATATGCAGTTTTTTTGTGCAGTGGAGTAAACAACCAAACCACAATAAGTCGATATGAAGTTAAATAATGTATACAAAACCCCAAGACACTGCTTAAACCAAGATCACTATTTAAGACTGCTAGTTTCCTTATTCTACACATGGCCATTTAATCCATGGTCAAGTAGAATGACAGCAAGATGCTAAAAAAAGAAGGCAAGAAAACGAGGGAGAAACAAAGGCAGGAAAAGATGGAGGTTTCTTTCTCACTTGGCAAAAAGCTGTGCAGGGTAATAGTTAAGAGCAGAGACCTCTGGAACGAGGCTGCCGAGTTCAGATCTGAGCACTGTGAGCCATCTATACTGAACTATCAGTTTGAATCCTGCATCCAACAGTCCTTAAAATGTTTGGGAATATGTCTTCTCTGAGTGTTCAGTTCCTTCAGTAAGCGACCCTACGTCTCTTTGAGGAAGGATTGGGGAAATTATAATAAACATCGACCATGATTTTGCTAGCCGCTTCTTCCCAAGGAACTGGCCTCTCCTTCAGTCAGTAGGTCCACATCTGAAAACAGACTCCAGCATGAAAAGTGAAGTATTTTATTGGGGTGACTACCTTCAGCCTCTTGACTACACAGTTTTGTTTCGATGATGCATGCAGATTAATATTGTTGGTTTCCCGTATATTGGCGACATCAGGTGCCATTACTCATCTTTATGTAGCTCCTCCATTCCTTCTGACCTTGCCCTTCCTCGGGAAACTACTTGGCTTCTGGTCTCTGTTGCTTCAGGGTCCTGTCATCCCCATTGCGTGGCTCTGTATCAAACCTTCGCCTGCAAAAGAAAGTCCTGAAACTGCATGAGTGGCATATGTGAACTCTGCCTACTCTGTGTCTTTGTTGAAAATCTTAAATTATTAGAAATAAAAAGTATAAAATCGCATAATGAATGTTTTCCTTAAATCTTGTCGTTGGTTGTGCCATTAAGGATTAGCCAAACTATCTGAGTATCTTGGTAAATTGGATTACATGAAATGCCAAAATCGCTTTACCTCTTCGATTATAACCGAGTAACAAGGCCTTCCAGGCCTCTGTAGTGAGCTACCGTACAAGAAGGCCGTGACACAAGCAGCAGTGACCAAAATGAAAACTTCCCAGTGATAACGTCACATTAATATAGAACCAGAAACAGCAGCTTAGCAACTAGGCCAAGAAAGAGAACGGGCAGTAAGTCTTCTGACAGTATCTGGGTATTTGAAATTGTAAAGAAAAGAGCAGAGAAAACAAATTGCCAATCAAGTAACCCATACACGATGACAATTACATTCAGTAATTTTTCTGAGTTTATTTCTGTATCAGATATAGGGTACTTGTACAGACAGAAAAAAAAGCTGATAATGGGTAAGGTAGAAAACAAACTCAAACTACAGTTTATCTGGAGAAGAAAATTTCTATTGGCGTGCTCATTCCTGTAGGAAACTGTGGCAACCAGGTGTTACCTGCTATCAGGAAATATCAGAGGCTTAGGAGAAAATGTGAGATATTCTGTGTGACCCTCAGGTCATTCAGCAGAGACTAAGAAGGCAATATAAACTGGCAGAAGTGGTGAGAAATTTCCCCAAAAATATATATAATCCTCTTTGGTGTTGCCTTCTTATTCATCACAATTTTTCTTGTCTAAATACTGGAATGCCTGTATTTCACGGGCAGCTCCTTTTTTTCCTTGCTTAGATGATGACTGGCTTCTAACACTCTTAGGTCTGTCTGTAAGAATACCTCATATTCTTTATTCACAAGCCCTGATTGAAGGATGGGCTCATGACCTAAGCCAGGTGCATTGAGTCATTTTTGGAAACTGATTTAACTAATTTCTTGTAATAAGTAAAATATGAGGGCATGTGGTGGCACTTGTATTTGTCACTAAGAGGGAAGAACACACCTCAAAATGAAGATAATGGGAGGGGGGAAGATCTGGCAGATAGCGGAAGAAACAGATTCCTAATTCATTGTTTGAATACCTGGATCCAGTCATGTCGGAAGTACGTTCATCTGTGTGGAAGTCTCAGTAAGCCAGTTTATCCTCTTTTGAAACTTAACTGTTTAACCTGAGTCCTGACTGTCCTCAAGTCATGAACCTAATCTGCTATGTAATTAAAATTGTAGCTTTTACTTCTTGTATACTTGCTAATTCCAAAGTTTTAGGTTTTTGGTCACTTCACTTCCCCAGCATCTCGGACACTGATCATCCCTCGTCACTCTTAACAGACATTTGGGAACTCTCTTAAGACTAGCTGATGGAAGAGGATCGATTCTAAGCTTTGGTTATCAATGGTTTGGCTATGTGAATATAAACTGAAAATGGAAGATAGCTGCTTTAAAGAACCACTTAATGGTACCCTTCATGGAGAGTAGAAATAAAGATGCAAAATCCTCAAAATAGGCAGAGCTCTGGGGCTGTGCCTGGCCATCCACTTTGTATAGAGAGTATCTCAAAGTAAGAAAACATATGGACTAGCTGGCCAGTGGCAAATGACTGCCTCAGTTAGTTAAGGAGGAAAGTTTAAAGATCAAGAATAAGGATATCTGGGGTAAAGGCATATTCATGGACATAATTGAGCGAGCATGCAGTGTAAAGATCTTTGTATCTTATGATAATGCCCGCCAGGGTGCGCTCACCAGAGCAGAGGCATTAGAACTAAGTAAGTTAAATAACTCAGTGGGCTTATGTCATCAGCCCTTGTCACAGGCCATCGCACTTCTAGTATCCTAGGCATATGGTTATAGTGGCTGTTGTTGCAGAGACAGAGACCATTTGTGGACCCAGCACTATGGGATCTGACTTACCAAGGCTGATCTCAGTATTCCTGCCACTGAATGTGTAACCTGCAAGCAAGAGAAACTAAAGCTGGTATCTAGTTATGGAATCCCTATTTAATCGAGTATCTCATTAAACTATTGTTCGGTCATACATATTTTGGGAAATGTAGATTCAGTCATTATTCTTTTCTTAAATTTCTAGTTTCCCAGTCTTTAACTGTTAATATATTTGTCTGGATTACATAGGTGTACTTAGACAAATTTCTTCTCTTGAACGTCTGTCCTGGTAATCTAACATCTTCCCTCTTTCTTCACAAACCATGGTGTGCTGGAGCTGGCGCTTACTGGCTCATTGGCGCCAACTGATAAATTTTCAGGAATTTTTTTTGATCCAGCTAGGGCCATTATTAAATGTTAATATAAAAAACATAAATTGTATTAAGAAACTTAAATATTCAAACCTTATCACTTAATCATTTTACTACATTCTATTANTATCACTTAATCATTTTACTACATTCTATTATCTGTGCTCTTGAAGTTATTTGTATCTGTTATATTTGTATGGTGGCAATATCATGTAATAGTGTGATACCTCTTATCTTTTTCTAATTCTCAGAGTAAGCACTTTAGTGAGCCATTTGACCGTGGTGGGAATTCATAGAAATCAGCAATTTATATGGATCAAAGCTCCCTCCTTCCCCTTGAAGAACTGGGTGATAAACATTTTCTAGAATGTGACTACAATTAAGTCTACATAAAGTTGTTATCCTTTCAGAGGGGAAGCATTTTTCTTATACTAACATTAAAATAAATGAAAATAATTTTTTGTTATAGTTTTTATCTCTTTGGATTTAAAAAACAATATTGGGATAAGAAGACCTCGCATGAAAACTTTGAATCCCCTTGTTAGGATTTTAGAATGAGCTATCTCTTGTGGTTCATGGACGTTCCTTATAAGGTGGCGTTTGTCCTTAATTTAATGAAGAATCTACTGGGGTTTGTAAAATTTTATTAAGGATTTAAGATTTCAGAGAAGTAATTCTAGGTCACTAAATATCTGTTAACTTGGGCCTTTGGGGTTGTATAATATCTGGAGTATTGTTTCTGCAAAAATTTCTCTTGGTACACAATGAGAAATACTTGAATTCTTAGCTGATTAATGGGATCCTTCTGAATTTTTTTTTTAAAGACATTTTAGACAGAGGACATATGTATGCTTAACTTGATATTGCAGTAAGGAAAATGCAACATTTGAGTTTGGGTGCTTTTGATTTTCTGTGCCAACTGTCAAGTACCTGAAAGTATGAAAATGTACAAAAAGCAAAAATTTCAAAGGAAAAAGAAGATGCTAAGGTGTTCCCCTTGGAATTGTTTGGAATTACTCATCCAAAGATCTTGGTGCTTGTGTGCCACATCTTCGGCTTTACTAGAGATAACATACTCTTTCATGGCAGATGTATAAACTGTTATTTTCAGAATAGAAATATTTATTGCTGAAGTTCCAATAGTTTATTTTTGTTTCTTTTGCCTGAGGGGAGCTATCTAGAAGGAAGTTGCTATGGCAAGTGTCAGAGAGATTAGTGCCTATGCTCTCCTCTAGGATTTTTATGGTTTCAGGTCTTNGGTGTTCCCCTTGGAATTGTTTGGAATTACTCATCCAAAGATCTTGGTGCTTGTGTGCCACATCTTCGGCTTTACTAGAGATAACATACTCTTTCATGGCAGATGTATAAACTGTTATTTTCAGAATAGAAATATTTATTGCTGAAGTTCCAATAGTTTATTTTTGTTTCTTTTGCCTGAGGGGAGCTATCTAGAAGGAAGTTGCTATGGCAAGTGTCAGAGAGATTAGTGCCTATGCTCTCCTCTAGGATTTTTATGGTTTCAGGTCTCACATTTAGGTCCTTATTCCATTTTGAATTTATTTTTGTGTTTGGTGTGAGAAAGTGGTCCAGTTTCATTCTTCTGTATGTGGCTGTCCAGTTTTCACAGCACCATTTGTTGAAGAGACTGTCTTTTTCCCATTGGATATTCTTTCCTGCTTTGTCAAAGATTAATTGACCATATAGTTGTGGGTCCATTTCTGGATTTTCAGTTCTGTTCTATTGATCTATGTGTCTATTTTTGTGCCAGTACCACACTATTTTGGTCACTACAGCCTTGTAATATAACTTCAAGTCTGGAATTGTGACACCTCCAGCTCTGCTTTTCTTTTTCAAGGTTGCTTTGACTCTCTGGGGTCTTTTATGGTTCCGTATAAATATTAGGATTGTTCTAGTTCTGTGAAAAATGGTATTGGTATTTTGATAGGGGTTGCATTGATATGTAGATTGCTTTAGGTAGTAAAGACTTTTTAAAAATTTATTTTTATTTTGGGGGAGGGTGGGGACAGAGGGAGAGAGAGTTCTAAGCAGACTCTGCCCTCTGCACTCATGACCCCGAGATTATAATCTGAGCTGAAACCAAGAGTTAGACTCCTAACTGCACACCAAGGTGCCCCTGGATAGTATAGACATTTTAACAGTATTTGTTCTTCCAATCCATAAGCATGGAATGTTTTTCCATTTCTTTGTGTCATCTTCAATTTCTTTCATAAGTGTTTTATAGTTTTCAGAGTACAGGTCTTTAATCTCTTTGGTTTGGTTTATTACTAGGTATCTTACCATTTTTGGTTCACTTGCCATTGGGATTGATTCCTTTTTTTCTCTTACTGCTGTTTCATTATTGGTATATAGAAATTTCTACATTGATTTCATATTCTGTGACTTCACTGAAGTCTTTTGGGTTCTCTATATAGAGTATCATGTCATCTGCAAGTAGTAAAAGTTTTACTTCTTCTTTGACGATTTTGATGCCTTTTATTTCTTTTTGTTGTCTGATAGCTGTGGCTAGGACTTCCAGTACTTGTTAAACAGGAAACTTTCAACAGAAATGAAAGGCATCCTATGGACTGGGAGAAGATATTTTCAAATGACATATCTGATAAAGGGTTATTATCCAAAATCTATAAAGAACTTATCAAACTCAACACCCAAAAAATGAATAATTCAATTAAAAAATGGGCAGAAGACATGAATAGACATTTTTCCAAGGAAGACAGTCAGATGGCCAATAGGCACATGAAAAAAGGCTCAACATTACTCATCATCAGGGAAATACAAATCAAAACTACAATGAGAGATCATACCTGTCAGAATGGCTGAACTCAACAGCGCAAGAAATACCAGGTATTGGCAAAGAGGTGGAAAAAGGGGAACCCTCTTGCACTGTTAGTGGGAATGCAAACTTGTGTAGCCACTATGGAAAATAGTATGGAGGTTCCTCAAGAAGTTACAAATAGAACTACCCTAAAAAAAAAATAGAACCACCCCATGGTCCAGCAATTGCACTCCTAGGTATTTACTTAAAGAATACAAAAATACCAATTCAAAGGGATATATGCACCCCAGTGTTTATAGCAGCATTATCTACAACAGCCAAATTAGCCCAAGTGTCCATTAACCAATGAATGGATGAAGGAAAAGTGGTGTGTACACACACGCGCACACACACACACACACACACACACACACAGAATGGAATATTATTCAGCCATTAAAAATCTTGCCATTTGCAATGACACAGATGGAGCTAAAGAGTATTATGCTAAGTGAAATAAGTCAGTCAGAGAAAGACACATACCATATGATTTCACTCATGAAATAAGTCAGAGAAAGACACATACCATATGATTTCACTCATGTGGATATAAGAAACAAAACAAATGAGCAAAAAGAAAAAGAAGAGAGGCAAACCAAGAAGCTGACTCTACTGTAGAGAACAGAAGAGCTAATGGTTATCAGAATGGAAGTGGTGGGAAGATGGGTTAAATAGGTGATGGGGATTAAGGAATGCACTTGTGATGAGCACCAGGTGTTGTATGGAAGTGCTGAATCACTACATTGTACACCTGAAATTAATATTACATGTTAACTCACTGGGATTAAAAAAAAAAAAAACTTTAAAAGTTGGAAATACTAAAAAATGGGAGCTTTTTTCCCTGTTACTAGGGCTCACCTTTGCCAGTGCTTACATTAAATAGCCAGGTGCGGGTTTCTAAAATGGACTAACAAGATATTAGCTAGTAAAATGAAAACAAAAATTAACCAACCAGATAAATAAAAAGCAGAAACAGAATGGCTGGTGTCCTGAGAAACAATTTGCAGAGGAATTCTACAAAATGAAGTGTTGGTGTTGAATTTTGCATTGTTAAATGATTTTGCAAAGAAATTATACTGACACAATTTTGATGCATTTTTCCATTAGGAAACCAATTTCCACTTAAGTGGTAAAATCAAGCTCCAGCTTGATTGTTATAGTGAGAGAGATTATGCTGTCAAGTCAGATGGATCCATGGGAAGGCAATATTTTTGTTTAGACAAATAGTAAAAATTATTTGAGTGCAAAAGAGCAGCACAACAATAAAAGTTTAATATAAAATAAGCTTTAAAGAAACATGTCTCTCTTCTTAAAATGGAATTTACAATGACTAGTTCAATCTATTCTAGCAAATACTATCTAACAAAATTTAATTTCTCATATTGACTTAAAAATTAATTTTGATTGTATTGAATGCCTGAAAGACATTGATTTTCTATATTGGTTTGTGCTCTTGTTTTTTTTTTTTAATCTTTTTTTTTGTTTTAATTTTTTTATTATATTATGTTAGTCACCATACAGTACATCCCTGGTTTCTGATGTAAAGTTCGATGATTCATTACTTGCGTATAACACCCAGTGCACCATGCAATACGTGCCCTCCTTACTACCCATCACCAGTCTATCCATCTCTATCTTGAGAGGACACCAGGAATCACTAAAGAATTCAGAGGAGTGGAGGTAGATACAAGGGTACATCAATTTCGAACCATTAAATTTATTACAATGATTGCCTGGGATCTCAGTGAAAATTGGGATCATGAGGAGGCTGTGTAAAGACATTTAACTGCGGTACGGCTAATGGCCGTTACCAAAATAAACTGGAACCAGATATTCGTGGTGGGTACTAGCAGCTGTTCTGCTAACACAGAACCAAATTGGTCGTGTTTATTTTTAAGTATAGTTTTAATCCGTAGATTATCTCCATTTGAGAACTACCAGTGTATCCTTTTAAAAACTGAAGTTGTGAATCTTTATAGGACTTTTCCTTGAGGCATAGTCATAAAGGCAGATGATCACTTTGTACATAGAAAGAACTAAAAATAGAAGACACAGAGCTGTACCTTCAGAGACCATCTGTGACAGAATAAACTATAAAATATTAACTGAGGTATGCTTGAAGTTTCCCATTTCCTTCCCAGCTCTGTGACTAGGGCTGCTCTAGGAGCTTTGAGGCTCCATTTTAAATCTGTCAACGTTAAGTACCTATTGAGTTGCTTGGGAGAAGACATTCATTCCGTGCTTGGGGTCTAGAATCACTTATTTGTGTGCAGCCACAAGATAGTTATGGGGCTGCTGAGAAGGTTATGCCCATACATGAATATGAAATGCTTACTACTGTATTTATTAAAAATCTGCCACATGCTCTCCCAGGGGATAGAGATGATAAAGTCAAGGAAGGCAGCTTCCTGTCCCACACGGAGCTCTCACACAGGGGAGAGAAAGCTAATACGTAGGCATTGATGGTACAGTTAGGGAACTGTGACAAGGATAAGACTGGAGTTTCTGACCCAGCAAGGAAAGACTTCTTGGGAAAAGTCATGAGAAAGACATGGCTAAGTTAACTTAGAAAGAAGAACAGGAGCTAACTAGGGAAAGGAATAGAGAAGGAAGACAGCTGTGGTGGTGGGTTTTTTTGTTTTGTTTTGTTTTGTAAAGTGAAGAAGTAAAGTATATATGCACAGGCTTAGAGGAAAAAGCAAAATAAAACCCAGCCTTGTTTTTTAAGAACAAATGGGGAGGGTGAGTGAAGTTATCGAAGCAAAGGGAGGGCAGTGGTGGTAGAGATGACTGGAGGCTTAAGCAGAGAGGTAGACCGTAAAGGGCTTATGAATCTTACAAAGCATTTTTAATTTTATCATCTGATCCATGGTGAAGGCTTTTATAGATTTAAAGAGGGCTTGAGGATTAACCTCATAGTATTTTTGCTTTAGGTAAGTCCATAGGTAGCAGTGAATTACAGAGGAGCAGACGTGGAGGCTAAGAGATCAGTTACAAGACTGTTGGAGCAAGTCAGTTTTGGTGATGAGGATCCAGACTGAATAATTAGTAGGAACAATGGGGAGAAAATGAAAGGTTTTAGACATATATGCTAAATAAAATCCTTACGACTTAACAATTACTTGGATAAGGACTATGAATAGGGCAAGTCTAGGTCCAGGTTTCTGATGTGAACACCTACATGTAGGGGAATGCTATTCACTGGAACAGGGACAGAAAAAGAAGCAGCAATGGTAGAGAGACGATTTATTCGGTTTTGTATATGATACATTTGAATTATTGTGTACATGGAAATGTCCAGTATTTGTATATAGAGGCCTAAAATCCAAAGGAAGATACAGGCGAGCAACTAGACTTCAAGAATCACACGCACAGACGAAGATTAAGGCAGAGGCAGTGGGTGGTTGCTATGGATAAAATGGGTACAATGAGAAGAAGCTCTTGTCCAAACTAATTTTCTAGTGTTGAACGGCAATAACTTCAGTTGAATTTATCCAAACCCAGCCAAAGTTATCCCTTACTGAGATCTATGGCAAAACTTTTATTAGAAACTGAATAATGGTAGTTCACTAATTCATATACCAGCAGAATGAACTAGTCTACCAAATGATTTAAGGAATTAATCCAAAAGGTGTATTCCAATATAACAATATGTTTTCTGTCTGATAAGTTATTATCTTACATTTCAGAGAATCATTATGGTTTAATTTATGTTATGATTTCTATCTCTATATGAAAGCCCTTAGGATTTATATAGGATCAGAGTTTGTGATTTTCTTTGCATTTTCTTAAAATGACAGGTAAATGTCACTAATCATCAGGGAAATGTAAATCAAAACCACAATGAGATATTCCCTCATAGCTGTCAGAATGGCTAAAATCAAAAACAAGAAATAACAAGTGTTGGTGAAGATGTGGAGAAAAGGAAAACTTTGTGCAACTCTATTGTTGGTAGGAATGTAAACTGGTTCAGCCACTGTGGAAAATAGTATGGAGAGTCCTCAAAAAACTAAAAATAGGAATACCTTTCGATCCAGTAATTCTACTGGGTATTTACCCAAAGAAAATATAAATCCTAATTCAAGAATATATGTGCACCCCTGCATTTATTGCAGCATTATTTACAACAGCAAAGATTTGGCAGTATGTGAATGAATGAAGATGTGATATATATACACCCCCCCACACACACACAAGAATATTGCTCAGCCATGAAAAAGAATGAGATACTGCCATTTCCAACAACATGGATAGACCTAGAATTTATTATGCTAAATGAGATAAGTCAAAGAAAGAAAATACCATAAGATTTCACTTATATGTAGAATCTAACACACAAAATCAAGCAAAAAAGCAGGTTTTTAAATACAGAGAACAAACTAGGGTTGCTAGAAGGGAGGCAGATGGGGGATGGGTGAAATAGATAAGATAAGAGGTACAAACTTTTGGTTATAAAATAAATGAGACGTGGAGATGAAAAGCACAGCAAAGGAAATATAGTCCATGATATTATAATAATATGTGGTGACAGATGGTGACGACACTTACCCTGGTGAGCATAGCTTAATGTACAGAATTGTTGATTCAATATGTTGTACACCTGAAACTAAATCACATTGTGTATTAATTATACTTCAATAAGAAAAATCCGGTAAACACACATACTGCTGGCATTTAGTAAATGTTTTACTGTCTCGGGGGAAAGAAAAAGTATTACCAAGATGTCTTACTAGCAATTAAAGCCAACTGATGTTTGTTAGATCACAACTCGACTCTAGCTACAACTATTAGATTGTTAAAGGGAGGGTTTTAGTAGGGCAGATGACTGTGGTTAAAATATGGACATATAAGGAAAGACGTACAAATAATGTCACTAACTGATACCTGGATATCAGCTCGATGAGCTACTTTTTTTCAACAGATGAGCTACCCATATTGTAATTTTCTCATTATTTTCTCATAATGTTCTCTGCTTCCTGTTTTGTACTTACAAGGATACCAGCCATATTGGCTGAGCAACTACCCTAATGACCTTATTTAACTGAATTACATCTGCAAAGACCCATTTCCAATTGAAGTCACATTCACATATATCAGAAATTAGAACTTCAACATATCTCCTTGGGAGACATAATTCATTCCTGTACAACTAGAAAATAAATAATTGACAACAAATAGAATTTAATACCTTCATTTACTTCTATGATGTCACAAAGCCAGAGTACTAGTCAGTGTCCAAGATGTTTTTTCTTCATAAGCTGCAGAAAGATAGATTGATTGATTTAAATTTTAATTTCAGTGTTGTTAACACACACTGTTGTGTTAGTTTTAGGTGTACAATATAGTGATTCAACAGTTCCAAACATTACTCAGTGCTCATCATGATAAGGGTACTCTTTAATCCCTTTCACCTGTTTCACCCATCCCCCAACCCACCGCCCCTCTGGTAACTATCTGTTCTCTATAGATAAGAACCTGGTTTTGGGTTGTCTTTGTTTTTCCCGTTTGCTGGTTTCTTAAATTCCACATGAGTGAAGTCATATGGTATTTGTCTTTCTCTGACTTATTTGTTTAGGATTGTGCTCCCTAGATCCCCCCATGTTACAAATGGCAAGATTTCATTCTTTTCTATGGCTGAGTAACAATATATATATGTGTGTATATATATATATATAGTAATATATATAATTATATATTATACTATATATATTATATATCATACTATATATTATATAATATATATTAATATATACTATAATTATGTAATTATATATTATACTATATATTATATAATATATAGTAATATATAGTAATGCTATATATTATACAGCAATAGTAGTAATATATAGTATAGTAGTAATATATGTATTATATATACACATATGCATATATATTTTATATACACGTACATACATACACTTCTGTGCTTTATCCATTTATCTATCAATAGATACTTGGGCTGCTTCCATAATTGGGCTATTGTGAATAATGCTTCAATAAGCAGAGGGATGCACATATTCCTTTGAATTAGTGTTTTTGTATTCTTTGCATAAATACCCAGTAGTGTGATTACTAGATCATGGGGTAGTTCTATTTTTAAGTTTTTGAAGAACCTCTGTACTGGTTACACCACTGGTTTACATTCCCACCAACAGTGCAAGAGGGTTCCTTTTTTTTCACATCCTCACCAATACCTGCTGTTTCTTGAGTTTTTTATTGTAGCCATTCTGACAGCTGCGAGGTGGTCCCTCATTGTGGTTTTGATTTGTATTTCCCTAATGAAGAGTGATGTTGAGTATCTTTTCATGTGTCTACTAGCCACCTATGTTTTTTGGGAAAAATGTCTGTTCATGTCTTCTGCCCAGTTTTTAATTGGATTATTATTATTATTACTATTTTTTGGTGTTGAGCTGTGTAAGCATTTCATATATTTTGGACACTCTTTATTGGGTATTTAATTTGCAAATGTCTTCTCCCATTCCATAGATTGCCTTTTAGTTTTGTTGATCACTGTCTTCGCTGTGCAGAAGATGTTTATTTTGATGTAGTTGCAATAATTCATTTTTGCTTTTGTTTCCCTTGCCTCAGGAGACATATCTAGAAAGATGTTGATATGACTAATGTCACAAAAGTTACTGCCTCTTCTCTCTTCTAGGCTTTTTATGGTTTCAGGTCTCACATTGAGGTCTTTAATCTATTTTGAGTTTATTTTGTGTTTGATGTGAGAAAGTGGTCCAATTTGATTTTTTTGCATGCAGCTGTTCAGTTTTCCCAACATCATTGATTAAAGAGACTTTTTCCCATCACATATTCTTGCCTTCTTTGTCTAAGATTAATTGATCATATAATTGTGGGTCCCTTTTTAGGTTTCCTATTGATCTGTGTGTCAGGTTTGTGCCAGTAACATACTGTTTTGGTCACTACAGCTTTGTAATATAGCTTGAAGTCTGGAATTGTGATGCCTCCAGCTTTGGTTTTCTTTTTCAGAGTTGCTTTGGCAGGGCACCTTGGTGGCTCAGTTGGTTAAGTGTCTGCCTTCGGCTCAGGTCATGATCCCACCATCCTGGGATTGAGCCCTGCATTCAGGCTCTCTGCTCAGTGGGGAGCCTGTTTCTTCCTTTCCCTCTGCCTGGTGTTCCCTCAGCATGTGCTCACTCACTCTCTCTTTCTCTCTGTGTCAAATAAATAAAATCTTGGGGAAAAAATTTGCTTTGGCTGTTTGGGGCCTTTTGTGGTTGCATATAGATTTTAGGATTGTTTGTTCTGTGAAAAAGGTTGTTGATATTTTGGTAGGGATTGCATAAAATGTATAGATTGCTTTGGGTAGTAAAAACATTTTAACAATATTTGTACTTCTGATCCATAAGCATGGAAAGTCTCTCCATTTGTTTGTGTTGTTTTGAATGGTGGCATTCACGTTGTCAAGGAAAAGTTATAGTTTTAGCTTTCCATAGTTCAGAAGCAGAGAATTCCCTTTTGATAACCATTGGTTATAGTATCATTGCAAATACTTTCAGCATCTTAAAAGATTATAAAATATTAATGGCCTGTGGAATTTTCCTATCTTATTCTACTTTCAGATAATTTCTAATGATACATTCAGTGAGGGAAATGGGAAAGAATCTACAGATGTAAAATGACTCACCTTTTTTCCCCTTCTGCTTTATAGGAAGTGTACTTCTACCTGTGGTGTATTCAAGGGCCTGTTTGGCTACATTCTCAATGGCATTAAAAACATCTTCTCTTTTTGGAAGCCGGATTCTATTTCATTGTTGTAGTTGACATTACATTGATGATCAATAGTGAAGTTGACTACTTATGTTCAATGGACTCAACTCTTTCAGTCGTTATTTATCTTTTAAACTTTGGTGATATTTTATTACATTTTTTCCTAGTATTTCTATTGTAAAATATTTTTTGTTTTGTGGCATTTTCCCATAGTTCAGACATTATTTTCCCATATCAAGATGTTAAATATGTACCTATGAGTTGGAAAGATATTTGTGGGTAGAGAACAAATACCAAACATTTTAGAGAAAAAACAGTAAAGGAAAGAAGCTTCTTTACTGTAATTCCTTCATCAAACCGACTAATTTATTGAATACTGTGCACTAAGCACTATGATGAATTAGTCATGGTTCCTGCTCATGAGAAGTTTACATTCTGGTGGGGGATGAACCACTATGTAAAGAAATACTCCTTACTAATATGCACAGAGTCAGGTGTAAGAAGTAATGACAGCATTGAAGAAAGAACATTAAGTCTTTCTCTGAGAAGGAGTAATAAGGGCTTCAAAGAAAGTCTCTGCCTGAGCTGGATGACCATGAAGAGTTGAAGTAATTTAGGCAGGAGAGAAAGGGGGATATTTCAAAAAGAGGAAAATGTACGTTTGAAAACGTGGAAACATTTCAATACTTTCAATGATGATGGTGGTCATTTCTGGCTTGATTATTTTTGAAGACCCAGCTTTTAGCCCTCTGCATTGCATCTTAATGTTTTAAAAATAAACCAGTAAGTGAATTCATTCAAGTGTGCATGAAATAATGAGAGGTGATAAAGGAGAAGAAAGGGGTTTGGTGTGGCTGGAGTGTGGAGTGGAGTCATGAGGGCAGTGTTGCTGGGAAGAGTGGGAGAGATGAAGTTTGTGCCATTGCAGCTGATACTGATTCCATCAAACAAAGTCATGTCTGACCACTTTATTGACGTTGTAAAATTATTTAATAGTGTATAAGGGTCATATGCCCAATAACAGCTAAGAAATTAGAAATATTATTTTTAGTTTTTAAAGTTAATTCCATAATTGTTTCATTTGGAACTTACCTAAACATAAATCCAAGGTTAGTATAGTTTTTAAAATTTGTATTGGCAAGGTTTCTATAGATTTATGCTAAGAAAAAGGGGAAAAGGTATTATTATTATTTTTTTAAAGATTTTATTTATTTATTCGACAGAGATAGAGACAGCCAGCGAGAGAGGGAANTTTGTATTGGCAAGGTTTCTATAGATTTATGCTAAGAAAAAGGGGAAAAGGTATTATTGCCATAAAAATGCCACTTATTACTTAGATTCTGTCATCTGTGGAGTAGATATTACTCTTTCCAGGTCCTTTCTGCTTCAGAGATGCCAAAAGGTCTGATCCATTTTCTGAAATTTCTGTTTTACATTGCTTTGTAAAAAAATGAGAAGTTTCATGTTTCCAATGCCTCGAAGCGTGAGTGCGATGTAACTTATTTGAGAATACCACGTTGGTGTGTGTTCTAAATGACAGTCACGTAACTTGGAGGCAAGATTCTGAGGATATCTGAAGTGTATCTTCTGTGGAATTCTTGAAGTAAGACTACCATAATTTATCTCCTTCTTGCCTTCCATAATCTGAAATTGAGAAATTTTGTGTTGTATTCTACCGTGTGCAGCTGTAGGAGTAAAGTTGTGAATAGAAATTTCCTATCTGTGCAGAATGCATTGCTGAATAAAGCTTCTTAGAATGCTTCGTGACAAGAACTGTTCATTATTAGAAAAAAATTCCCTGTCTTGTCTTAGTTTTAAAAAATAATATTCACAGATCCAAACCCTAGTGCATAAATACTATAAATATAGGAACTTTTGCTGAACTGATGTCATTAAAACACCCTCAAAATAGTTTGTGAAGCCCCTTAGCTCCCCACAAAATATTTCTGGTTCTTCAGTAGCTGGTATTAATCAAAATCTCTTTGCATTTTCATGCTCATTATTGGAGGTGTTCCACACTTGGGCATGATTTAAATTTCCATAAAAATGAGATGAATCTGGAGCTGGCATTAAAATGTTATTAAGATGACAAGTTATGATCAGTCCCTCCTTAGATGGGGTTGGTGATAGGGGTTTCCCATTTATTAATCCTAGCAGAGGTCTTGCATGGCTGCTCATTAATCATTTCCTTTTCATTAAGATGTCTTTTAAGATGTAACAGAGCCAAAAAAAAAAAAGTGTCCTATACCACTGCCTGAATGACTCAGTCTTGGGTGGCTGCAAGTGACTCTGCATTTGGCATATGGATTTGCTCTGCTGATTTGTCTCCTGCCTGCTCCCCAGTTATTCACCGATGGCATTTCCCCTGATCTTATGAATTGCCAAACAGTCGAGAGTCATAATGATTCTAATGTTCCAGGTTGAGGGCTATGAGGTATATTCAAGTGTGGCGTTCTGGAAGCCAAGGAGCTCAGGGTGAAACATGGGTTGATTGAGTTTTAGCATATACACGTGGATTTAATTGGTTTCTGGCAAAATGCATTCTATACTTTTATAAAAATCATAAATGTAAGTACTCCACACACCATGTCAATAGAAATACATATAAAATAGAAATAAATTATATATATATTTATATATATATGCTCTTCTGAGTTTTCTGCTTTGTTTCTTAGATATTCATTTTCCATTTGCTTGCATTTACTAAAGAGCAAGTGGCAATGGCTTCAGACCATTTAAGAGTAATACAGGAAAATGTTACCTTAAAGGAATGATAAAATACTGCTATCATTTGATTGTATTCATGAGACACCTCAGTTCAGGTGCTATAATTTGAGTCTAAAAACTCTAAGAAGAGCCTCTGTGACTAGATGCAACAAGTTGCAGGGGGTAACAGGCAGCTTAGTTTTAGGGATGGGTGGAGGTAAAGACCAAAGAGATCTTAGGCACTCCAGCCAGTTTGGGGGATGGGTGAAGATAGTCAAACGAAAGGAAATGTATACTTCTGTGCTCTCAGCTGGGTGATAAAGTACATATTAAATAAATACTAAGTAAAAGAATAAAGCACAGCAGAAAACATTTATGGCAGAGTATATATGTATGGATGAAAACCACAAATTTTTTAAATGAAAAAACAAAACACATGAAACATATATGACTGTGTTTAAATGGAAAGACTGTTGGATGTACTTGATATAAAATAGGTACTCTACCACAGAAAGTTAAACACATAATTAACATATGACCCAGAAAATCTACTCCTGGGTGTGTACCCGAAAGAATTAAAAAAGACGGATTCGAACATCGCATGTATGTCAGTGCTCGTTGCCGTCTTATTCATCATAGCCAAAAGGTATGGCTAAACACAATGTGGTAAACATATACAGTGAAATTTTATTCATCCACAGGAAGGAATTAAGTGCTGATAAATGCCACAACATGGGGGCGCCTGGGTGGCACAGAGGTTAAGCGTCTGCCTTCAGCTCAGGGCGTGATCCCGGCATTATGGGATCGAGCCCCACATCAGGCTCCTCCGCTATGAGCCTGCTTCTTCCTCTCCCACTCCCCCTGCTTGTGTTCCCTCTCTCGCTGGCTGTCTCTATCTCTGTCGAATAAATAAATAAAACTAAAAAAAAAAAATGCCACAACATGGATCCACCTTGAAAATATAATACTAAGAGAAACCAGACACAAAAGGACACCTATTATCTGATTCCACTTATGTGAAATATTTAGAATAGGCGAAATTATAGAGAAAATAGATTAGAGGTAACCAAGGATTGGCAGTAGGAAGCAATGTGTGGTTGTTGCTTAATTGGATACAGAGTGTGTCTTTTTAATGAAGAAAATTTTCGGAAATAGATTGTGGTGATGATTACACAAAATTGTGAATATAATGAGTGCCATTGAATTATAAACTGAAAAATACTTAAAATGGCAAATTTTACATTATATATATTTTACTGCAATAAAAATATTTAAAAAACATACGTACTCCAATAAATTGCTAATGGGTCAGAATAAATAAGATAACTTAATATGTCTTACCCCTATCCTAACGACANAACATACATACTCCAATAAATTGCTAATGGGTCAGAATAAATAAGATAACTTAATATGTCTTACCCCTATCCTAACGACACACGTTGGCATTGTGCCTGTCTTCAAAAATGCAATGCAGTTTTAGGTAGTAGTTTTTTTTTTTTAAAGATTTTATTTATTTATTCGACAGAGATAGAGACAGCCAGTGAGAGAGGGAACNGTTGGCATTGTGCCTGTCTTCAAAAATGCAATGCAGTTTTAGGTAGTAGTTTTTTTTTTTTTTAAAGATTTTATTTATTTATTCGACAGAGATAGAGACAGCCAGTGAGAGAGGGAACACAAGCAGGGGGAGTGGGAGAGGAAGAAGCAGGCTCATAGCAGAAGAGCCTGGTGTGGGGCTCGATCCCAGAACGCTGGGATCACGCCCTGAGCCGAAGGCAGACGCTTAACCGCTGTGCCACCCAGGCACCCCTAGGTAGTCGTTTATTAATCCTCATACAAACCAAACTTTTATTTAAACATCCATTTGAGGACATCCCTGATTCTTCACTTTGTTTGTGCTGTAGGGCAGTGGAATGCAGCTGCCATAGTCTAAGGAAGTCCAAGCTACAGTGCTGGAGACAGAAGCCACATGAAGGGGCCTGGGGCAGGGGAGAGAAAATCCATGTGCAGGGAGAAACGCAGGGAAAATATGCATAGAACTGAGTTGGGATCAGCCACACTCTCCACAGAGTCGTATTAATGACCCCAGAAAATGGACAAGGAGCAGAATTAGTAAACCCACAGAATCATAAATACATTACTGTTGTTTTCATCTGTAAACTTTTGCTATGATTCAATGAATAGATTATTAAAACTGATACATTCATTTCCTTGTTTACTCAACACGTATCCGATGAGTATTTACTCTGTAGGACCTCACTGTGGTACTAATTCTGACCTCTTTGCACCGAAACTTCCTTTCCAGGGACCTGGTTCTTTTATTCTCTGGGCCTTATCTTCTTCATGAATTCATGTCACCTGATCTTTGATTCAACATGCTTGACTGAAAACTTCCAGATTGCAAATTACAGCCCTTGGCCCCTGTAAATGCCCACAGCTTCTCTGAGCTCTTAAGTCTTAGGCAGTTGTTGAGTCACTGTTGCTAAATCCTGTATTTTTACATCGTAACTTATTATTTTAACTCTTCCTTTTTAATGTCAAGCACATTTTTCTACCTTCTGCTTTCTTAGGAACATGTCAAAAATAGTTCTCTTATTCTTTCCTGCCTTCTGAAGGAAGTATGACACAGAGTGTAGAAATATAACAAGCTTCTGGGAAGAAAATCATGAGAATGCTGATCTGTGTTAATGAACCTAAAATTTCAGATCTCTCTGTTGCTACAGGGACTTCATTCATCGTAACACTCTGGTAGCTTCGTAAGTGGAGGTATTGAGGAAATTTATCATGGTAAAAACAGCATTTAAGGTCAATATGTGTGTGTGTACATATGCACTCAAACACATCACAGTAAATGTGAAAACTATTAGAGAAAAAAATCAAATTACTCTGTTAGATACATTTCTAAAATTTTTGAGCTCATTTTAGAGTTTTGTTGAGTGAAACGTGCCATTATTTATAGTTCACAATGCTGTAAAAATTGAAATAGCTTTTGAAAGTATTTACATTTTGAGGTGTACACAATTATTTGTAACATCTCTTTTGAAGTTGATATACAAAGATTACACATACTTGGTGTGTACAATTTGATGAGTTTGGACATTTGCAAACCGTTCTCTAGAACTTACCTAGCATAAACAAAACTTAATACCCAGTGAATAACATAGACACAAATTATTTATAAGTTTCTGTATGACAATTTTTGTCAGTAAATATGGTGATGCGAAGGAAGTTTATAGTTAGAAAACCTTTGTGGAGCATTGCTATAAGCTGTGCATTTCCCTGCTGAGATTCGGTTAAGTCTTCTGTATGATATAAATGTTTCTTCAATCTGTAATGAAAATTACCAGTAGGCGAATGCTGAATTTGGTTTGTTCTGAGGTGTCTTACCAATATTTAATACTTTAAGTAGTGTGTGATTTTTCCCATTGACCATAAATATCCTTTCTCTACATAGACTCCAACAAGAAGACCCATTACCTAAATGATAATACTTCCAGACCACTTTGCTTCTAAAATGAGTTTAAAATTAAGTAAGATATAATCAGTAAAAAAAACTTTTTAATTTATTCAGGTCTATAGTTCAAAGCACATCATTTTAAGCAATAGTATTTTGTCAAGGCCTTAGGAAGGATAGGATGAGGAAAATATGCATTTATGTTTAATAATTTATCATAAACTTGTGATCTAAATACCACGTTTAGTGTCAAAGATCTAGAAAATCAAATGACATGAGCTTATGGTATTGAAAAATCAGGTGTTGTAAAAGGGAGAAAAAAGTTATGTAGGTGACCAGGGATGGATATACTGCTTTCTTTAAGAGAGAAGTGGGAATTGAGGTTCACAGTAATAGAATTCAGACATTTCTGTCAAGTTGTCAAAATTCTCGAGGCAATGATAATTTTCTGAAAGCAGCATATGTAGTTCAATTAGGTTTACTTATTTTCTAATGATTTTTTCAATGCGTGCTATATTGAGTTCTCTTCCAAATGCTGAAGATTAGTTGACCATGGAGTTGAGGGTCCATTTCTGGGTTCTCTATTCTGTTCCATTGATCTATGTGTCTGTTTTTGTGGCAGTCCCACACCGTCTTGATGACTACAGCTTTCTAATAGAGCTTGAAGTCAGGAGCAGCAATGTCCACAATAGCCAAACTATGGAAAGGGCCCAGATGTCCATCAACAGATGAATGGCTAAAGAAAATGTGGTGTACATTTATATAATGGAATATTACTCAGCCATAAAAAATGAAATCTTACCATTTGCAATGACTTGGAGTAACTAGAGGGTATTATGCTAAGCAAAAGAGGTCAATTAGAAAAAAACAATTAACGTATTATTTCACTCGTATGTGTAATTTAAGAAATGACACAGAGGATCATGGAAGAAAGGAGGGAAAAATAAGATGAAACCAGAGAGGGAGACAAACTGTAAGAGACTCCTAATCATAGGAAACAAACTGAAGGTTGCTGGAGGGGAGAATGGTGGGGAGATGGGGTAACTGGGTGGTGAACATTAAGGAGGGCACATGATGTAATGAGCACTGGGTATTAGACTGATGAATCACTGAACTCTACCTCTGAAACTAATAATATACTGTATGTTAATTAATTGAATTTAAATTAAAAACTGTGGTAGTGTGTGCCCATTTCATAATGACAAAGGGGACACTTTATTAGAAACATAACAAATCTATATCGACTAATAAAAATCTTCTAAGTATGTAAATCCAAAACTGACAGAACTGAGGGGGAAAATAGAATAAAAAGTAACTTATACCTCAATGAAGGTTTTTTTTTTTTATGAGAACCATATTAGAACCACAGTGGAAAATGCTAATGAAATTTTCTGATGTGGAAGACTGAACAAAGAGTTTATATTTTTTCAAGTTATTCCTCAGCATTATGTAAAACTTACATGATGCGCGATGCGCATGACCTCAGACTTTGAGAAAACTCTAGCACACAGTCCAGGTGGGGTCCTCTGACTTTTTTGCATGACCTGCTGTGAAGTTTTGGAGGTGGGCATTCAGGAGGTTGTGATGTCGAGTAAGTGAAGATTATCCTGAGCTCTCTCCAGGCATGTTGTCTCGTTTGGTAGATTTACTTATTTGTTATATTACGAAACTCTATTTAGCTCTAACAAAAGGACCTCCAAATGTGTATATTCTGGGTATGCTCATTTTTCTTGAGAGATCATGGGGCAATAAACATGCCGACAGTGGTTTCTAGGCTTGCTCTTAAGAGCTGTGATTCAGGGAAACAATCAGCATTTAATTTCAGAGGAAATTAGAAAATAAAATAACTTTTGCTTATAAAATATTTTTGGGATATACTACTGAATATTATGCATGGGCATGTTCTCACTTAAAGTTGGTGATGGGAATATTGTTTATGGCTTGAAAATATGCATGGATTTTTTTGCTATAAATTCCTAAATGCTTTCTGAATATTCTATAAGTACTTCCTATAGAGCTTTTAGTAATCAAGCACTGATTTAAAGATTAAAATGGTGACTATAAATCTGTTGTTATGCCCCATTCTGTGCTTCTCCAAAACCATGCCCTCTAGGCACTTAATTTCTTAGTGCAAATCATGGTAGTGATGAATGACTCTCTATGCCTCAGTCTCCTTAATTTGAAACAAGCCTGTAATACTGACACATGCTTTCTGTTACTGTTGAATAGAGACAGGGCTCATATTCTTTCAAAATTACATTTCTCATTACTACTTGTTTTCCTTTTCATGGGGTTCTCTGACATCTCTTGTGTGTAATCCAAGTTATGAGAATATCCAAGAAGTGGCAAATTCTAATTGCTATGTCAGGGGCATCATTTCTTTTCTCTACATGTGCAACTACTGTACTGAAACCATGTTATTAGTAAACCTGATGCTGCTTTTGAAACCAAATGATAAGAGAAATTTAGAAGCTACAGGACTTTTCCTGTGGAAAAGTAGCTCCCTTGCCAGAAGAGTATATAGTGTATGGTGTGTGTATTTAAATTAACATTTGATCATTTACAGAATGCCTCTTTTTTTGGTGTCACCTAACAATATGATATAAGTCACTGGTACAGAGTTTATCTAAAATTATAAGATTGTTTAGGGATTATAGAAGAAATGCCTTATGAAAGCAGTTACTAAATTCTCCAAATGTTGTTTTAAAGAAGGTCCAGTTTTTGGAGTTGATGATATCCTCATTGTAAATGAGTCAAAATAGCCCCTTTTCCCCCCTTAATGTGGAAAATAAAAAAAGTAGTACTGAGAGATTGGACGGATCACTTTTATGGAGTATATGGTTCAAGGAAGTCAATACCCATCACTTTTTCTCCCTTTGTGGGAAAGGGGAGAAGGTATGCTTTCGGTTCTCTTCTCCAAAGTTAAGGTGATGGGATGGGGAAAGAATTGTTTCTAAAATTCATGCTTGGGGGCGCCTGGGTGGCACAGCGGTTAAGCATCTGCCTTCGGCTCAGGGCGTGATCCCAGCGTTATGGGATCGAGCCCCACATCAGGCTCCTCCGCTGTGAGCCTGCTTCTTCCTCTCCCACTCCCCCTGCTTGTGTTCCCTCTCTCGCTGGCTGTCTCTATCTCTGTCAAATAAATAAATAAAATCTTTAAAAAAATAAAATAAATAAAATTCATGCTTATATTCAAGATGAGAAGACCGAACTCTTTCCTCTGAATATATGCTTGTATGTTGAACACAACCTCATGACTCATACCCAGAACTAGGGAAAAATACTGGGAAAAGATACCAGAGTAGTAGGTGTGGCGATGGGCCTGGTGGTGAGAGTACAGAGGCTACCCTTGAATTCCTGCTCCGAAGGGCTATGAGGGATGAATTTCCCTATGTTGGCATCACAGATGTTAGCTAAATAAGACAGCAGCAGTGGGATTGCTGGGATTCACAGCAGCAGAACAAGGATGTGCATGCCAGAGGAAGGCTTTGTGGGGCTGAGGTGCATCTGTGTGTTTGTGTGGGGAGGGGTGAATTTGGGGGCATTAGGATTTATCTTGAAGATGAAGTCTTGATTAGGGCACTTGTTTGTGATTGCCTCTGAATCTAGCTCCACGGTGATGTCAACATAAAAAAGAAAGCAAACTTTACTTGGGCACTCACATCAATGGTTTCGATTTCCCCTTTCCCTCCTCCCCACCCCAGTATTAGAGCCTAAAGCCAGTCAAGGAGGATGGAGAGATGAAGGAGTGAGCACAATACACCTTTATACCAGGCCAACAGGGGAACAAGTCCAGCCCACATCAGAGTATATAAATATTTCATTAGATATGTTATAAATTCTAAGAATACATACGAATCCATCCTGATAACTGACTTTCTGCTGTTTTCTTAACTGAAAGTACCTGAACCTTAGTAGAACTGAGCTGAAATATTACTAAGGGAGCCATCCATCTTGTGGCATAGGACGGCTTGCCAACATAGTGAGCTATCTTCTGTAAGAAAGAAGGAGAATTTCAGGTTTATATGCCAATGAGTTGACATACCTAGTGAAAATTACACACTTTATACCCTCTAGAAAATTTACCACTGGATGTGATGACTCTTGCCAGTTAGGCTTAGGTGGCCCATCTCTTTCCCATTTGTTGGTTCAATGTAGATGAATTACTTAAAATGTGTGATTTTTGAGTGGAAAGAGTTCTCTCTTCTAACAAATTTAATTCATAATAATTTTTAATTAGATTTTGTTGTTATGGATAAAATTTAGATAGGGATAAATGATTCTATAGCTAAATAAAAAAGATGCTGAAATTATAGTAAAGTTCTCCTTAATGAGGAAGGCAAGTTTTAGAAATGTCTACCTTGATGGTGCCTCTCTCCCTTTTGCAAACAGCACTGTGTACTCTCAGTGCACAACAAACGCAATTGAGACCCTTTTACTTGTTCAAATTACACAAAGACACAGTTTTTAAAAATTAAAGCTCCTGCTCAGTATATACTTACAAAAAGGGACCACTTGATAGTGATTATTCTCTTTCTTGACCATCTTTGAGGTCACATATTTGAAAAGGAACATAAAAAGTATTTCCTTGCTGAGAATTTATAAACTTGAATTTTTAGGTGCTTTCTTTTCCTTTGGCTTTGTTGCCATATCTGCCCAAAGTCAACAGAAGGATGTTCCTTAGACTTTGTGTTCTGTCACCGGTTGTATTCAATCCATACATTGGTGGATCACGTTAAAGTTTTAGGGGCCATAAAATGGGTTAAATTTAGTTGGATTGTCATTTGATATGCCATGATCTGGTCAAATTTCTTTAGAAGGGTATGGTATGGTACAGGGATTCTGTAGTAGATTGTTTTATTGTGATCAAGTGCCTGTTCTCTTCCATGTAAAAGTATTATTTATCTTTGCTTTTGCCATGACTCCTTGTAGGTAGAACAGAGGATATTTCCCTGTGCTGTTGTCAGTCACACTAGGACAGGTGGCTCATTTTTTTGCAGCGGACTGTGAGTGGACTTAAGCACAAACTTAGAAGGTGTTTTTCTAGTTGATACATTGTCTGTTTCCTTGCCTCTTCAACCAGAGAACAGTATGTGCCAGATAACGGCTGCCCTTCTGCCTAAATCCTGTGGTTCAGTCCTGTAGTCAATCTGCAACTCTCATTTAATGTGAGAGAGGAATAAAGTGTGTTGTTATGAGCCACTTAGACTGTAAACGTTGTTACGAAGATAACAAATATAGACCATCCTGCAATAATAGAATCAGTTCTAGGGAATCGGTCAATCTGTTTGACAGGGATTAGGTTTGGGGGAGAAATTATGGAGAATCTTGAATCAAAAGTGAGAACAAGCAAAGGTATTCTGACCTTAGAGGGGGGTAAACTGGGAAAGGGATTTAGTTGGCACTGGAATAAACAGTGAGGTGCTAATGTAGTAGCACTGTATTGACTCACGTACGTACGATTTATGGAGCTCCTTCTATGGATCAAGTTTTGTAACAGGCTCTGGAAAAGCCAAGTTACAGTCCTCACTTCTGGGAAATTCTCAGTCTAGTAAATGCTATTCGTGTAGAACTAAAAAATGCTAGATTACAAGTACGCAAAGGTATGAAAGAAGCACAGATGAGAGAAACTAAATTTCGCGGAGGGCTCGTGGAGGACTTCCTAAGCAAGGTAATATTGAGCTGACTTTTGAAAGGCGAAGAACAGTTTTGCAGATGAAAAAGAAGGTGGGGAAGGATCACAGGCATAGAGAAGAGCATGTGTAAATAATTGTTGTCTAGAACAAACTATAAACTGTTCAGTTTGGTTGGGACATTAAGTGTTAGCTTGGAATGGTTGATGCAATAAGATGAAAATGAGCAGTTAAGGGTCAAATCAAGGGGAACCTTTTATGCCAAACTAAATAACTTGGCATTTACTCTTGGTAATAAAACTTTATTGGGAAAGATTTTAATCAGGTGAGACAGATGATGTGATTTTCATTTTAGAAAGATCACTTTGGTAGCTCTTCGAGGGTCAGTTGTAAAGGGCCAAGGTTAGAACCAGGAGAGATTAATTAGGAACTCATTCCAATAGTTTCTAGAATTATTTAATGTAAGAGTGAAATCAAATTTTCTATGTGATTTAAATTCTAAAATGGGAAAGGTGAATTCAAGTAATATATATTACTCTGAAATGTTCTTCCATTCCCTCACGTATTGCAGCATAGAACCCAACAGAAACAGTTTTTGACTCTAACTTTGAAGAACATTTGGTTTGTTTGTTTTTAGCATCAGATGAGTAGCTGCCTTATGCATCCTTTAATCTTTCTCTTCCTGGTGAGGAGCTTATACTAAGAGAAGCACATTGGAATGAAAACAATTTACATCTTTCTGCTTAAGCTCAGAACGAAGTCTGTGTTCATTGCAGGGACCAGAAAATTTCCCACACCTTTTAAATTCTTCTCTGTTGTCTTTGTTGTTCTTTCTCTTGAGACCTCATTGAGTTCAGAATATATACAATGAGACCCTACAAGCGTTAAGAAGGAAACAACCTCACTTGGCCTGACTCTTGGAGCCTCAGTTCTTCAGGACTGTTCACAAATCAGTTTCTGGTTTCGGACCTTTGAAGTTTGTGAAATGTGGGTAGTTAAAAGCTTTTGCTTTGCTCCAGATTTTTATCTTTTTACTGCTGACTCCTAAATAGTATCTAGGCAAAGATTGTTTTTACTCTTCCAGGTTTATGTCTCCCGTTTCATCCACACATTATAGCCCCTCATACTTTACAGCTTATGGTGTGATTACTTTGTCATTTGAGGCATATATTCACCCATTGTGGTAGGTAAAAAAAAAGTCAGCTTCTCTGTTGTTGATGAGAAGACAGGGTCAAAGTGATTTGTGATGATTGGATGGGAACCAGATTCCACATCTAATGACTAATTTCAGTGCTTTTCAAATTGTTGCTACAGACCCGGTCGGACCTACATTGAGCTCATGCTAATGCTAGAATTTTAGCATTTAGAAGGAATTCAGGGTCACTCAAATAGTTTTAAGGCCTCTGTTGGCCTTGATGAACCTTTGTGTAAATTATGAAATGGTTCTCCTTGGAGGACAGATGGATCCCCACACAAGTATGTCTTGTCAATAGCAGAACTCTGCATGTGTATGTGAGAAAGCCACAACTTCCAGCTTCCTCCCTGGGAATGTAAGCTTAAGCCAGAGGGCTTTGCCAGGTGAGTAGACTGCAGGTGAAATTGGATTCATCATACCTCAGCAGGTGCTTTCCTGCAGCTTGCACCCTGTGTGATCCAATGACCTTGCCTGTCAGTGGTGGAAAGAGCCCTAAGTGCTGAGTCCAGCTTGTAGACCAAGAGTTTCTATTCCTAATGATCCTGCTTATACCAAATGTCTATTTTACCTAGCACTTCCCTGCCCCCTACATTGCTTCCAAGTTGCTCCTTTTCCTTCTCAACACATCTCCAAAACAACCATAACATTGTGCTTTATTTCTGTGCTATGTCCCCTTCTTGCTCTATCTAGCAAGCTTTGTGTTTCCTTTCACCAGGCACAAAAATGTTTTGAACACTTTTTTTGTGAATTAGTCACTTAACTTTTCTTCAGCAAATTATGTGCCTCCTAGTTCTTGAGATCTGTTTCCATGAGACCACTCTCTCTGTTGTTCTCATAGCTTTAGTGTAATTCTGTGGGTTTGGAAAGCAGTCTGCTTAAATGGCATCCCCATTAAAGCAGGGTTGGAAACATGTCACAATGAGCTTGTTCCTCACATTTGCTTTCTCCTAGGTGGCTGGTAATGGTTCCTAGGCAACAAGTTACTATTTCCTTTCTTAAGAGTCTTTGGACCACTCACATAGCAGTTACGATTGAACAGATGCAGGTATGGAAGACAATCTCACATGCGCCAACAGAAAGTAATTACAACCTTTATTTTTAAAATCTGTAGCAATGCTTTTGAACAAATCCTTCTTAACTCTGTTACAGCTCACACTAAGATATGGATCCTAGAAAGACAATGTCACAACTCAGTTTTGCCAAATCAAATTTTGGCTTTATGATTTTAAACTGAAAGAGCACTGCCTCAATGATAAAATCAACATAAAGTCAAAAGAAAAGTGTTCAATAAGAGCACAAAAAATAGGCCTATATATCATATAGTAGTCGTACCTCAATAAAATAGCAGTGTAACTGAATCCCAGTATGTCGGGAGACGATTTAACTTTTCATTTTTTTTTTCTTGTGATGAGAACTTGTAAGATCTACTCTCAGCAACTGTCAAATGGACAATACAGTGTTATTAACTACACTCACCATGCTGTACATTATATCTCTATGGCATTTATTTTGTAACTGGAAGTTTGTACCTTTTGACCACCTTCACCCATTTTGCCCGCCCCTCACCTCTTGCCGATGGCAACCACCAGCCTGTTCTCTAGATCTATGATTTAGGATTGTCTATTTGTTTTAAGATCCCACATATAAATGAGGTGATTAGATTCTTGTTTTTCTCTGTCAGACTTGTTTCACTTAGCATAATGTCCTCAAGGTCCATCATTGATTTTGCAAATGGTCAGATTTCCTTTTTTTATGGCTAAATAATAATCCATTGTGTATGTATACATTTTCTTTATCTGTTGTCTTGATGCATTTTTCTGTCTATGGATACTTAGATTGCTTCCACGTCTTGGCTATAATAGACATTACTGTAGTGAACATGGGGATATATATATATATATATTTCTAGTTAGTGTTTTCATTTTCTTTGGATAAATCCCAGGACGGGGAATTGCTGGATCGTATGGTAGTTCTCTTTTTGATTTTTCTGACAATCCTCCATACTTTTTTCCTTAGTGGCTTCACCAATTTATATTCCCATCAACAGTGCACAGAGCATTCCCTTTTCTCTGTGTTCTTGCCAATATTTGATATTTCTTGCTTTTGATAACAGCCATTCTAGTAGATATGAGGTCAAGGTAACTTCCTATTTTTGATGAGTATGCATTTACTGGTATTTTGAAATCAACTAGCCTCTATACATTTAAAGAAAGTCCTATATTTTTAAAAGTAAAACAAGTCTAAAACCATATTTACACAGAAAAATAAAGAAAATGACATTGAATATTACTCCATAAACTGGAATAGGAAAGAAAAAATACTTCTTCCCTAAGTTGTTGTCGTTGTTGCTGTTTTGCACTTTAAAACTTTCAGGATTCCCAGAAATAAAAATTGGACAGCAGAGTGCAAGCCCATACCGAAGGCGTTAAGTGATTTCTAGGGTTCTAATTTGTCTTGTGTCAAGACCAGTAGTTCTTGAAAGATCAACAGTGGGATGACATTCCCTTGCAGTCTGTAAAGTGGATATCAAAGTTAGGCAAGTTAAGAGTGAGCTTGAATTATTAGCTGTTATTGGGATGCTGTGGTTTGAAAGCATCCTAAATATTTTGGTTTAAAGCATCCTAAATATTTTCCTATGTTATCAGCATAGGATAACATATGAAAAATTAAAATGTTATGAAAAGTCCTCAAATTTCATTGGCTTAAAACAATAATACTGTACTTCTTGCTCTTCGTGTCTTCCCTACTTTAGGACCCGTCTACATTCAGCTAGTTGATGGGAAATGTAAATGGTGGATTTGGCAAGGGTTTTATGGGCTAGGTCTGTAAATGGTGTGCATTGTTTCTGTCCACATTACATTCTGTAAGACTCTGTCTCATGACTGAGTTCACAGCAAAGGAGTCCGGGAAGTGTAGCCCACCTGTGTGCCCAAGAGGAAAAAAGGAAGTGTTTAGTGAATGTCTAGCCAGGCTTTGCCAGCCATTACCCCTTTGATTAATGACTGAAATTAAAACAAACAAACAAACAAACAAGCAAAAACATAGTTGCTTCTGACTCACCTGGTTTATCACTGAGGTTACTCGGTCTTCCGTTGCTCCAGGTGCTTCCTTAAAATGAGGACATTTTATATTTGTTAAGCTGCTAAAAAGTATTCGAAGAACTTGAAATTTATAGGGAAGAAGTTATAAAGTAGGACTTGCTATGACTTTCACTCTAGTTCGCAGACTGTGCACAGGTTATTCAAGAGTGAATTATCCAGGATCTTGGCTGATGTTACCCCTTTTTCACTGATTATTATAATGCTAGATCATTGTGCTTTCATATTCATCAATATGTCAAATTGTGTTATAATGTGTTTATGACTGAAAGGATAGCCTTTTCTTCAATGACATACCTAGTTGTAGATTGATGTGAGAGAAATAATCAGATCATGAATTTAAAGGAGATATGTTTTTTGTCAACATTACAAAGAAGATATGTGACAAATTAGCTAATTAAGATGCATTCAACTTTTCGTTTTCACCCAGATTTAAAGAATTCGTGAATAAATTTAGCCCCACTGACTGTTATTCAATAACGAATAACTTCTATTCTGGGAAGTCAGCATCTATTATCTTGAGCTGCCAGTTAGAACTGTGGAAAGATCTCCCCTCAAAAATCTTGTAGCCACCACCTCTTGCACATAAAGACTAGCGTAGAATCAGATTAGGTAATGGATTGACCATCACACTCTAGGTAATTAGGAATGTCATGATGCTGGAGTATCCACAGGAGCCACAGTGAGCATCTCTCTGTTCTTACATCCTTTAGGAAAGTTGATCCATCCAGCTTCAGTTTAGTGATAACCAAAGGATCCACATGTCATGACCTCCCAGAGTAGGTCAATATTCTAGTACTGGTGTCAGGTAAGGGGACTTGGAGGGTTTTCATGCTTCCTCCTAGTCCATCTTTGGCAAAATCCCTGTTTTTTTTTTTACCTTGGCCTTTAGGCACTTGAGATTTGCAGCAAAGGTGGTATTGCATTTATCTTTTCCAGCAGTGATAATTGTCCTCAGTTACATCTGCCCTTGGTACCCTGCAGCTGAAACATGGACTATTCCACTCTCACTTTAGCTGTGTTAATTACTTATGTTGTGATCATTTCCAGATTCCAAAGGACTAGCCAGGAGTAGGCTAATTTCTCTCAATATATGAAAATACAACTTGGTACACTAGAATTTACCTCTCTGGGTTGATTTTTATTTCATTTTATGGAATCTTCCCAGGGTTGGAACCTTCTGTCTTTCCTAGAATAGACATCTACATCATTTGGTCTCTTTCTCAGGATTATTTTACCTAAACTAGGTTTCATCAAACATTACTCTTTTTCCCCAGCTGTTAATAGATGTAAACTATCCTTCATTACCTGACCCAAAACAGGTTTCTGGAGTCAGGTATTTGAGGAATACAGCACACCATTTGTCTTTCAGCATCACACTACACATTAGCATGCTAAGGAATCAGAGAAATCGTCCATTAAAATGATTTTATCTTTGTTTGACACATATTTTTTATACTTAGCTAAACATAGAGCACATTTTAAAATAGAACACTTATGAGTAATTCTGTTTGGAAGTCCTGGCTTTGTGTATCTAGAGAGGGAAGATGTTCCTGTTGTCCATTTTGCTGCCATTAGATGTTAGAAGTGTTAATGTGTATGATCTAGACCCACCAATGTTATGGCTGAAGGAGCCATCATCTCAGGACAAGTTTTATATAAGGAAATAGTCCTCATGAAAACTTTCTAAGGAACACTGTCCTTTCCTCTCTCAGGTAGATATGGTATTTGTGAAAATATTCCACCCCCCACCAAGATAAATGTTCTTAATGAAAACATATGCAATAAGGGAAGAGCATGGCCTCAGAAAATATACTTTACTAGAGTTTAGAAGGAATCAAGTTGACATTTTCTCACCCAGTTTTCTTAATCATTCACCCCTCAAAGAGATAAAGAAGGATGCTAAGGTAAAATTAGTGTTTCTATTTTCCAGGCAAGACATCAAGGAACAACCACTATCCTTTCTGACCCAAGGCTGGTGGTAGGATGGGCAGGTTGTTCAGTGATGCAGGATGGGTTATTATTGGGAAAGATGAGAATTGGTCTTGTGGCCTGTCATGCTCAAGGACTTGCCGACTAGTCTCAGTGCCCTTGACCTAGTGTTCCATGTGAGCCCACTTGAACTCTACCAGATCAGTAGGAAATGGGTTCTGTCATTGAAGAGGTATGGCAGTATGTCTTCCTGAGTCTGAAAGCATGGTGAGCCTCAGCGGTTGTTAGGCATTCTTTACTTCATAGTCAGGGTAGGAACTTAAGGCCTTACAGAGGAGAGTGATACTAACTGGTAAATATGCTTCCTTATAAGAAGAAGGAGTTAAGGGATGGACAGCCTCAGAATTTGCACTGGAACTTAATTTTGATGGCTCGCTCCATTGCCTTAATTCAATTTTCCCTTCTCAGCTTCCTATGTCACCTCTCACCGAGAAAACTCTATTCCTTCTGACACAAGAAAGATACTTCAGACTTGGGTCTTTCTTGAAAATCCCAACGTATCAAGTTTTAGGCTAATATGAATAGAGGTTTTTCCTGACCGAGAGTGTATTTGAGGACTCATCTGATTCCAAATAGGTAGAAAAATGGAGCTCTAGTTCAGAGTTGTTATTAGCAGGACTTTGGCTGTTTTTCTACTTTCCTAAGAACAAAGAAGTCCTACACTCAACCATCCTTTTTTTATTTTTTCTAGAGTAAAGGCAGTAGATTTGTACATAAGAAAACCATATTTTTAATGCTCTATACCTTCTTAACAAATAACTCTGGAATCCTTGTACTGAGAACTTTTTGATACCTTCCTGAGTAGATTCTGATTAAATGGGCCTCTACATTGGTTGAAAATGTTTCTGTCAAAGTAAATTTTAAGTGGACAACCCCAAGTACCACCCACAAATTTTATCCCCTGATCTATAATTTTTTTCCGTCATAGAAAATGGAAAAGTTATTTCCATTAATTTTGCCCCACCAGAGGAACTCAAAATTCTGTATTTTTGTGAACATATATAAGGTCTGGTAGTCTGCTGTTAGTTCTTAGAAGAATCATACTAGAAGTTATGATTCTACTATAAAACGACAAACACATCTGAACAAACACTTAAATTTTTATGATTGCAGAAAAATAGTGTGTTTTATACAGTTATATAAGCAAAAGATACCATGCCAGAGTTTTGATTTTTTCAGTGCACGCCAGTTTTCTTAGGAGAGCTCTTACCGTGAACTTACAGGGATACACATACAAAGGATTCAAGCATAGCCCTGCCCCAGCCTCAATATATATTATCAATCTCAGGTACTTGCTTTAAAATGTAAAACAATGATAGAAAAAAATGAGAAAATTTGTTGTTAGTGGTGATGGGTATGGTACTTGTAGAAAAATCCTTTGATCATTTGAATATTAAAAATGCATTTGGAAGCAAACGAAAAGAACGGACCCATAAATACAGAGAACTGGTGGTTGCCAGAAGAGAGGAGGGCTTGGGGGGTGGGTAAAATGGGTGAAGGGGAGTGGGAAATACAGGCTTCCAGTTTGGAATGAGTAAGTCACAGGGATAAAAGATACACTATAGTCCATGACATTATTATAGTGCTGTATGGTGACAGATGGTAGCTACACTTGTGGTGGCCTTAGCATAATGGATAAACTTGTGAAATTACTATGTTGTACACTTGAAACTAATGTAACATGTGTCAACTATACTTAAGGTAAAAAAATAAAAAATGCATTTGGTTTAAAGAGAAAATGTTTAAGATGTCATAAATATTAGATCTTCAAAAGCTAGAAAGATGAGCACTCAAAGGTGGCATCATTTTGAACATAGGATGATACAGTGTTTACGTTGCTATCCTATATGGATTATTTCCATCTAAAACGTGGGCTACTGTGAATGTCTAAACTCTGTGTCAAAGCATTGACACAAAGACTTTTTCAGTGATGCAGATTTATAATCATATTTAACTCAGCTTGCAAGACACTCATTTTTTAATTTCTCGGTAAATAGCCCTCACGCATTCCCAATTATAGTATAAGACAGTTTGAATCCCATTAAACTGGATATTGAGCTTTGGTTGGTAGATTTTGAATTTCTGTAACCTGGCGGTTAAACGAATTTAATCCTGATTGGCAGTTCTCATTACAGATGTAGTTTATTTAAATGATTTCTGTATTACGGAAGAAAAGATGGAAGAAAAATAAAATGGTCTGCAAATTCAATAGCTCTGTATTTCTAAAAAGCAACCTTTCATTACTCATCAACAAATCAGGAAGAAAGATGAATGTGACAAAAAATGATGTAACTCAGCAGGAATATTTTAATCTGATATTAAAATTTAAACAATCTAACACACAATATATCTTCTATGTAGACACTTTTGTGTTAGAAATACATGGGCTACTTTTGAATAAACTGATGACTAATTAAAAACGTGAATGATAATAGTATTTTAAACTTTATTTTTCTATTATATTGCTTCGTGAATGTCATAAAAAATTGGTTTTAATTGTGGGGGAAAATAATCTAGAGGGAAATTACTGACCCTTTGCAGAAAACTGGTAGGGTTAGAAGCAGCACACATAGGATTCTCCGTAGTTTGTATTAGGGGCTTGAACTAATGCAGTGACAATGAAACATGTTACACATTCATATTGTAGTCCTATTTTCTTTGAATTTTTTAGTACTTTTTTCCCCAACTTGTTTCCCTGAGGTTCATTCATCTGTAATATTGGGATACTTAGTTCATTAAGAGGGTGGACATTAATTTGGGTTGATGTCTCCTCTATTTGTTGCTTACTTTCATATCAGCCAGTGTGCTGATTTAAACCCTCAGAATCTTGCACCAAGGTGGTAGGAGAGCTTCCAAACTGCCCTCCTTGACCTTCCTCATGTTGTAAACACTGTGAAGTCTGAATTAGCTGATTTCTCACATGCTCACCTGATTGTCATTGACTCTCTGAGTGATCTTTTGGGGGGCCCTATAGACAACAGCAGCTTCTCTTTCAGGGCTTCCATGACGTCGCCTTTGCCTCTGCTTCCCCCCCTCATGTCCTGTGTCACATTACTTCACTGCCTACACTCCTGTCCTAGCTACCTAACTTCTGGGACTCACTTGAATTCTTGAACTTATTTTAGGGTTTTTTATACTTACTCTTTGTGCTAGAACCCTTCTTTGCCTGGTGGGCGCATATGCATGCTCAACTCAAACATCCCCTCTATAGACAGGTTGATACCTCCCACCCCATGCCTCTTCTGGAACATTCTATAATAACATGGCGCTGTTACTGTTGTCTTTTTACAGGCTAGTCACTGTCATAAGTCAAATGTACTTGAGGACATGGAAATTAAACATGAAAATGCATTATTCATTTTTGTATCAATCCATAGCTTCACAACTCAGTACATGGTAGTAGGAGCTTGTAAGTAGCTGACAATCAATCAGGATAGCTCATACAAATTTCAGATTTTGGTATACTCATAACGGCTACCTGCCTTTATTCAAAATTAGTGTATATTGGAACAAGCCATGTTGAATTTGAGTCTGACTAGTAAGTGGCCTGACTTGAACCCTCTATTTTATTGTCAGGTACCTGAGTGGGAAATAACACTCTGAAAATAATCCTGGTGAATATTCATGAAGGAACTCCAGGCTTAAAATGCAGAGAAGCAGATAAATAAAAATAAAAACCCAGTAAACAGAGAATCGATAATGTATATTTTGTATTGCTTAAGTGGTTTTTATTATTTTGAGCTTCTGTTCAAATCTAATTTCATGTTTTCTCACAAAAATATTTAACCATAATAACAGCTGGTCCATTACATAACATGCAAATACTATTTGTATATTAAGTTGGCCTTAATGTCTTCACCAGGTAGAGATATTTTAAAATGTATTTGAATACATCCGTTAAAACAAACAACACGCACCATCCATGGCGTGGACGTGGAGGGACTCACTTGATCTGCAAAGTTAGGTTAAAACTGCAGAAAAGTGTTATGTTGTTTTGTGAATAGAACTGTTCTCCTTGGGGTACTGTTTTAAAGTAAATTTGGAGTTTCAAATTGACATCTTTTTTAGGACATTTTTAGTGCTTGTCACTTAGTTAATGTTTTCAGTATTTCTACCAGAATCTTTAGTGCCCATTATGTTGGAGAATAAATTAATCATCAGTTTCCTTGGAGGTTTCTTTTGTTCTGACAGTACCTTTCCCCAAGACAGTGGGAACCATGTCCATGTTATGAGGGCTCCTATCAGGTACTTTTTCACCATTTGAAAGCATACGTGTCAGAGTAAGGCAAGGAGAGGGCTTTCTCAGTATTTGTTCTTTCCTTTTAAATATCTTTAATTTTCTTGTGTTTTGTTCGATGGGTTCATTAACGATGAAGCTTTAAAGAGTGATCCTGTGTCTCTAGATCACTAAGGAGATTTAAATTTTGAGGCTGGAAATGGATTTATTAGGAATGGCATTATTAACCTATTGATACTGCCTGTTTTGTGTGTATGTGCATCCTTCCTTATAAAAGCTAAGATCACTTGTGTGACAGCAGAATTCTGTTGTATTTAAAAGACATATGATAGTGAATATTCAGAACCATCTGAATCCACCAATATGTATGCAATAAGTTGGTGAATTTGTTCCAGTATCTGGCTCTGCATATTTTGTGGGGCTTTCAGGCAAGATTTTTTAATTGCTTATTTACTAGAACTGCTCTGTCTCTGAAAAGAAATACCCCTTTCCTCTAAGAGAAGATCAGACCACCCACTTTGTACTTTAACCTCATTTTCTCTGACCTTAGGGGCATCTTCGCCTTACAGCACTTACCTGGCAGTTTCCTGGCACTTAGAAGAATGTTTAATGAAGAAGAATGAATGCATTGCATAAAGGCCAGTGGGTTCCAAAAAATACGCTTAGAAACTGAAGAATATGCTTTTAGGAGAGCTGCTGCGGCAAATGATGGGTAGAAAAAGACAAAACAACAAAGCAATACAACCCATACTTTATGCCTGCTGTTCTCTTAAACACACAAGAAAAAAAGATGAAAGCAAGTGTTTTCTTTACATATAATTTTATTTCAGAGGTTTCAAAAAAGAGTCACATTATGTGTTGTTAGGATGAAAAAACCTGTTTGAAAGGACTTTTAAATAAACTGTAGAAAACAAGGTACAAGGGGCATGGGAACAAAGCGATGCTCTGATAAGCAGGTAGCAGTCGTCTCCTTGAGAATAGGAGACCTGGTTCTCTTCACTTTTCTCCCGCTCTTCCTCTTCCTCCTCCTTTTCTCCACCTTGCATCCAGCAAATCTGTGTTTTGTGGACTCACTTGCACTTAGAATCTGATTCCTTTGCTCTGGTTGATGAGGACTATAGCTTATCACTTGGAATTTCTTAGTAAAAAAATCGAACTTCTGATTAAAATATGGTATTTTTTAAAAAATCACAAGTGGTTCAGTATTCAAGAAAATAAATGGCTACTTGTGATAGAAAATACAAGATAGAGGTGGTTATTTTATCCTTTGACTGAGCTACATATTTGAGAATTAAACTGCTTTCATATTGACTGTCATTTTCTTTTGGAGAATTATCTTTCTCTAAACATTTGAAAATATCAATTATGTATATACAGTGTATGTAATATCTCATATTTGTCATTAATGATTTTATATCATTTAAAAAGCAAAGATAATGATCTGGAATATATTGCTAAATTAAAATATGATGGACTGTGTCAGCCTAGGTCCAACAGGAGACAGAAACTATAATTTGAAAGGGGAAAGTTTAACATAAAGTATTATTACTTGTAATAATAGAATGAAAGAATGAGGGATTCAATACTAAGAAACTCCAAAGAGTATAGCACATACACAGAGCAGTCACTAAATTGAAGGCTGAGACAGAGCACCCAAGGAAGAATTCCACACTCTCCCTCCTGAAAGGGATGAGATCTAGACCTAAGTGGAGGAACCACAGCCAAGGTTCACTGGATGGCTGACAATTTATAGCAGAAGATGCAGGAACCCTGCCCCGTGGGTAACTAAGGATGCTTTCCACAGGGTGTCTCACTGATGGACTCCATTTGGAACTGCCCACTGGTGGACATTGGGGGGAAGCTGCTGGCCGCTGTGTGCCTCTGGCCTCTGTGCCCTTTAGGAGCTGGGTATAGGTGTGTGCCGAAGAGGTGCATGAGGACTAAATAGCAAAACCCTTTGGAACCGTAATGCCCACCCAGTGCCCTCTATTGTTAAAACTTTGGTGCCGGTAGGTAAAAGAAAAATATGTTTGAAGGGTCAATATCCATTTCCCTGAAGAAGCAAAAAGGGTGAATCTGGAGTTGAGAGATACTAAATCAATAGCTGGCACAAACTCTTACCAGCTTTTTAAAAAGAGGTAGGGGGGATAGATCGAGCTTTTTTAATAAGAGAGATAAGAAATGTATACGCATAGTAACAGAATGGATGAATGAAGGCTGAGCTCACATTCAAACCAGAGATGAGGGGATAGCAGTGGTCTGATATGGGTGGGGTGGGACAGAGTGAATAAATATGTGAAATTTTTTAGAGTCTTTATAAAATATGGAATTCAATAACTGCCAAATAACTCTTAAGTCATCGATATTAGGTTGGCCTCTATGGGGCCAAAGAGGAGGACAAAGAAGCCTTTGGGGGGTGATTATTAAATGTCAGGCACTCTGCTATGTTTCGGTCAGTTTGTTCATTTAAACTTCATAACAAACATAAGAAGTAATTATGTTAAGTCCCATCGTACAGGTAGGGAGGATGAGATGCAGAAAGGTCAAGTGACTTGTCTAAAGCCACGCACTTAGCAGTTGTTACAGGCAGAATCCAGATCTTGGCAAACTGACTCTAGAGTTTGTGTATTCACTACTCTGCTAAACTGCCTTATATGGGGATTAAGAAAATGTTTCTTTCCTTGTCCAAACAAACAGCACCCCAAAACAAAACTTCACCTTGCTGTTGTGGAGATGACCCACAAACATGCATAAAGCAGTCCCTGATGTATATCGATGTATGTGGGGCACAAATTACAGATGCTGAGAAATTGGAGAAGTAGGTCAGTGAACACTGCACTAGACAGTGTTTTCTTTAAAAGAAATCTGTAGAAATTGTAGTGGGGGGCTGGGGGAAGGGAAACCATTCCCTTTAGGAAAAAGCGACAAAGCACAGTATATAATGTACCCATGGGACAATAGGGACAGCTGGATTTGATTAGAGATTATGCATTTACAGATGTCAATTCAATTCAATATTTTGGGGGGGGGTATTCCTCTATTCCCACTCCAGCATCATAAATAAGGTATAATGGCATCAATCATTGGGTTATGAAATGCTGGTGGAAAAAAATGAGAGTTGTAGCTACTTTGTGTTTGTTTTTAAAAGTGACTCATTCAACACTGTAATTCAGTTTTCTCTGCAATAATCAATTACATAGTTTGTGTTCAAAGAGCAAAACGGTCATTGTATCTGGGCAGTGAAGGTAAAACATAATGTGTTACAGGAGAGTGACATAGGAATTTTTAGCCAGATTTCTCCTTGAAGTAAAATGGTTTTTGTCGAATGAGAACTGGATCACTCTAAATATGGTCTTAGGTCGTCACCCAACTGATAACTTTAAATGTAGATATGGAGTGTAAATATACTACCAAGAACTCTGTAACGTGGAACTAGACCATAGCTCACCTAAGGTTGGGAATCTCGGGGAAGAGGAAATAAACAGAGTGAACATAAGTTTACTGCGTGGTGAGATGAACCTTCAGGTTTTTATCTTGGAGATAAGAAATAGCCTCTCTGTGTTACCATTGAAATCTGTAACATTGTTCCATGCTTTTTTTTTTTTTAAGTGTGTGTGTGTGTGTGTGTGTGTGTGTGTGTGTGTGTGTATTAAATGAGCAAAATGAGAATGGAAAATGTTAACTAGAGGATTTTTGCCTTAATAAGTGGACTTTGTGTAACAACAGTAAAAATGGTATGGTATCAGATATAGAAAAGTCAATTTTTAATTTTTACCAAAGACTATTTTTAAAGAAATAAGCAAAACTTCCTCTTACTCTTCCATATCATCATTTTCTAAAATAATTGGTATTTAAAAATAAGTAGGAAGGAGAATATATTGCAGTCATTTAAATAAAGCATACCATATCCTCTTTATTCTTTTTTCCGGCTGACCCAATAAAATCCTTACGAGGGACTGGTGCTGGTCTGTGGATGGGTATTGGAGATGACTGACATGCATAGGTGGTTTTAAATGTAAGCTTTTTATAGCCTAGGGAATGATTAAAGCCTTAGGTGAGAACAGAGGGGATTGGAGGCTGAATACCAATTACTTAAACAAGACTAGTTCTGTTACTAGTTCCCTTACTTACGTGTCTCGTTTATATAATAACCTAGTCTTCATATGATACAATATGGCAATAGCTTTACCTCCCCCTTTTGTGTCCCCCAATGTCACTTTATGGCCCACTCTCCCAGATCCCCTTATTTCTCTTGCCAACATTTCAAAAATATCTTCTGTATTGTCAGTGATTTTTCAGCTGTTAAAGCAGTTTCAGCTTTCAGTTTCAAAATGTTCCATCCAGTGTAAATAAAAATTTTAATCTTTCAACCAACTCAAATCTCCTCTCCCAACTTAACTTCTAGGATTCATAGAGTAATACTGGGGAAAAGACACTGGTCTGTCTTTAGTTCATGTTATGATCCTCCATGCAAGCTCATGTTGCTGTTTCTGGCTCCTCCCTAGAGCATAAGGGGAGGGGTGGATCAGAGAGAATGGTAAAAGTATTCCTTGTCTGTGGCTGCCTTAATCTGGCCATTGGTGGGCTCTACTTGGTACGTCGTGGCTGGTATCTCATTCTCTTTGGCATGAAGCTTTATTTTAATGTTCTTCGAAGACCCTTCTCTGTTGTACCATTGTTTTCTGTAATTAATGGTATCTTTTGCACAACCTTTTGTATGTCCTTCCCAGCCTGTATACTTGCATTCTTTCTACTAGAGTACCTAGATCTGGAAGGAAAATATCCTAGGCCCATTCTTTGTAAGATGACTCAACCCCCCTGGAATTCATGCATTATTGCTCCGGTCAGACCTGGAAGTGCAAGCTGCTCCCACTGATGTCCTCTGTCCTTGTCCTGTGATATGGGATGCTGTGGCCAGCTCCTCTCCTTCAGAGTTCAGGAAAGTCTCCAGTCTCAGTTTATATGTTCTTCAAAATCCTTTCCAAGCTCTCCCACTGTACTCAGCTATAGCGTCACAGCAGGGTCTGACCTCTAGTTTCTGCAGCTCAGCGAATACTCAGGTTGGAGGAAAATACCCATCCTTTTTTTGAAGAGCAGCTTGGTGCATCACAGCAAGCTTACATTGATGCTAGCAGGCTCTATTCCACCAAAACTTGAAAGCATCCTCTTTCGTTCTGCTGATCTGGCATCTCTTATTTAGCCTGGGTAGAGCGGCACTCATCGAACCATGTGGCATGTATAATACCCTTGCCTAGAATCTGTGGGAACTCAACATAGATTATACTCAGCTTTAAGGCTAAAATCTTTCAGAGGACAGATAAAAGACTTCTAACAACCATTATGTTTGTACCGTTACGAAATTTTTTTGTTCGAATGGAGAAAAAATAACACTGTATATATAATATTGTCATCAGGTCTAGAAAACTATTGAACATTTGTTAATGTCAAGTTCATACAACCGAAATAGATAGTCCGGCTATGTTTGTTTTGAAAATGGGCATATATTAACTATGGAGGGAACATAACTCCACATAATAGGGGCCATATATGACAAGCCCACAAATCTCAAATTAGTATGGAAAGGCCCTGAATAACTGAAGCATTCTTAAGAAGAACAAAGCTGGGGGCATTACATTCCCTGATTTCAAACTGTTACAGAGCTATAGTAATAAAACAATATGTCATTGTTATAAAAACGGACACATAGATAAATGGAACAGAATAGAGAGCCTAGAAATAAACCTACACTAATATGGTCAATCAGTTTATGAGAGAGGAACCAGGATTATATAATGAGGAAAGGATTGTCTCTTCAGCAAGTTGCGATGGGAACACTGAGCAGCCACATGCAAAAGAATGAAACCTCTACCTTACAGCAAACCCAAAATTCAATTCAAAGTGGATTAACAACTTGAATGTAAGACCTAATACCATAAGACTTGTAGAAGAAGACATAGCAGATAAGCTCCTTAACACTAGTCTTGCAAAGAATTTTTGTATTTGACACAAAAAGCAAAGAGCAGAAGTAAACCAAAGTAAACCAGTGTGATTACATAAAATTAAGAAGGTTCTGTACAGCAAAGGAAACTATTAACAAAATGAAAAGACAACCTACTGAATGGGAAAAAAATATTTTCAAATCATTTATCTGATAATAGGTTAACACTCAAAAGGTATAAAGAATTCATACAACTCAACAGAAAAAATCCAATTAAAATATGGGCAGAAGGGGGCGCCTGGGTGGCTCAGTCGTTAAGCATCTGCCTTCGGCTCAGGGCGTGATCCCTGCGTTCTGGGATCAAGCCCCACGTCAGGCTCCTCCGCTATGAGCCTGCTTCTGTTCCCTCTCTCGCTGGCTGTCTCTCTCTCTGTCAAATAAATAAAATAAATCTTTAAAATAAATATGGGCAGAACTGAATAGATGTTTTTCCAAAGAACTGAATAGATGTTGACCATCTCTCTGTTTTCTTTGGAAAAACAAGTACCTAAAAAAGGTGCTCAGCATCACTAATCATCAGCAAAATGCAAATCAAAGTCACTATGAGGTATCACCTCACACCTGTTAGAATGGCTGTCACCAAAAGCCAAGAAGCATTAGTGAGAATGTGGAGAAAAGGGAACTGTTGTGCACCATTGGTGGGAATGTAAATTGGTGCAGCCATTATGGAAAGCAGTATGGAAGATTCTCAAAAAACCAAGAATAGAGCTACTATAAGATCTAGCAATCCCACTTCTGGATATATATGCATATATATGCAAAGGAAACAAAATCACTATCTCGAAGAGATCTCTGCACCCCCATGTTTGCTGCAGCATCATTTACAATGGTCAAGACATGGAAACAACTTAAGTGTCAATCAATGGATGAATCAATAAAGAAAATGGGATATATACATATTATATATATATATATATACACATAAATATCTGTAACATATAGATATATATGTTATTATACTATAGAATATCATTCAGCCCTAAAAAAGAAGGGAATCTTGCCGTATGCAGCAATATGGATGGACCTTGAAGACATTATAGTAAGTGAAATAAGTCAGAGAAAGACAAATACTATATGGTCTCACATGTGGAAACTTAAAAAACAAACAAACCCAGAACTCCTAGAAACAGAACAGATTGGTGGTTGTCAGAGGTGGGAGTTGAGGGGTGAGGGAAATGAGTAATTATGGTCAAAAGATACAAATTTCAGTTACAAGATGAAGTTTCGGAGCTGTATATCATGGTAACTATATTTAACTATGCTGCATTATATATTTGAAAGATGTTGAGATTGTAGATCTTAAAATAACTACATGAGATTAAGTGTCCACGAATGTCCAGTTGAAAAATTGCAAAATGGGGTTGCTACATTTTTTTTCCACATCTACATGACTCTCTTGTTAACTAAACTTACTGTGGTAATCATTTTGCAATATATACACAGATCAAATGATTGTTGTATACCTTAATACAATGTCATATGTCAATTATATCTCAATAAACCTGGGAAAATAAAATTGTCCTCAAAAAAGAAAAACAAAGAGAAAGAAAGAAAATGGGCATATATAACACCATAGTTTTTCTGTCAACTGCTTGGAAACTTTAGTCTCTAAAGCTTCTGCTCAGTGGTTCCAGGTGGTATCCTGAGGCAGACTCTTCATGTAGGGTTGTGGTCCCCCACAACAACTTAGAAGGCACTTTAACCAAATTCTTAGTGAAGAACTATTTTAAACCCTTTTTTAATGCCGCCAACTCCCTTCAACCCAAGTCCTTGGTGAATTGAGTTGTTTGTTTATAACTCTCCTTACAGAATTTAAGTAAACATTTTGATTCTTCATGAATTTTTTTTTAAAGTGTGTTTTCCAGACTTCTGGGACAAACTCTAACCTCCTTTATTGCCACAGGCTAATACTCTGGAAGCAAACTTAATCTAAACATCAAATATAATGAAAAATAGGACATCATAAAGCAACATTAATGGCAACAGCCTTCACCCTGGGCTCACTGTGCAGATTCACCTGGTTCATCATCCCTACTTGAGGCATATTATTAATGGCGGCAGTGATTATGATATATCGACATCTGTCCGCTGGATATTATACAGAGACCGGAAAACTAATGTCACATGGCTTTAGAGGTTTCTGTCTTAACCTGATATGTTCGTAATGGTCTCTCACATAAGAAGATATAAAAGAAAATGATGAGCTTCATTTTTATGGTAGTGCTTTAATGTCCAAGAATGTCCAGTTGAAAAACAATGTAAGAATGGAGGCCACTGCATTTTTTTCCCCACACCTACATAACTTTCTTGTAACCCTAGGATAGCAATTTTTTATACTGCTGTAATTAATTTGGAAACACTAGAAATAAATGCACTTAACTAGATGAAACCCTAACATATTAATAGTTTCAAATGTGGATAAAAGTAAACTCTGTTCTATGTTCAGATTCTCATAGTAAACAATAAGGTTATTTGTCATATTGTCATAAAGGCCTACCTTCTAATTAAGATTTTATGTGATCTAATGCCAAAAAAAAAAGTGGATGCCAAGTTAATAAAACTGCCAAATTTTCAACACTTACTTTTTTCCTATTAAACTAATTAAGGACATAAAATAGAGAAATAAAATGCTGAAAGTCTGAAAGAGTAATATCATTATTGTGATTATCAGCTTGTACTGTGACTTAGCAGCCAGTTAAAAAGCGTCTTACCAGACCAGATCTTACCAGTGAGCATACCACTATTTCTAAGGAGATTAGCATTTCTTGATAATCTGTGTAGAAACAAATTTCCTATGTGGGGCACCAATAAGTGACACCGGGTAATGAAATAAAAATAGTGGCTTAAATGTGTTTTATAAAAATTATAAAATATATTCTTTGTTTCTTTTAATTACTAATTAGAGCCCATGTTTAAATAACATATACAGTTTCTTTCCAACTGAAATTTTCTTTTTGTTTTTTCTGTGCCTCTTGAATGTCAGTTTATTTTTTTTAATAGACTCTATTTTCCTAAGGAAATCTCAGGTTCACAGCAAAATGTCACAGAATGTACAGAGATTTGCCATAGGTGTCCTGTGCTTCTCGCCACAAATCCACAGCCTTTTCTATTAACATCTGTCCCTAGTGTGGTAAATTTCTTAAAATTAATGAACTTACGTTGACGTATCATTATCACTAAAAGCCCATACTTTACATTAGGGTTCATTTTTTGTATTGTGCATTCTATGGATTGGGACAAATGTATAATGGCATGTATCCACCGTTATAGTACCACACAGGGTAATTTCACAGCCTTAAAAATCTTCTGTGCTCAATCCGTTCATCCCCCTCTCTCCTGTAAAACCACTGATCTTTTTACTGTCTACGTAGTTTTGTCTCATCCTAAATGTCATATGGTTGAATCATATAGTTTGTAGCCTTTTCAGATTGACTTCTTCCACTTAAGTACAACACCCGGTGTTCATCCTAACAAATGCCCTCCTTAGTACCCATCACCCACCTAGACCATCCCCCACCCCCCTCCCTCCATCAAACCCTAACAACAAAATAAAATAAAATCTTTTAAAAAAATTAAAAAAATAATTCTTCATTCAAGAATATTTGAAAAGAAAAAAGAATATTTGTAATTTCAATACATTTAATTCTCAGCTTTCCTGGGATGAAGTATAGGACAGGAAGTGTCACTGCTGAAATACGCGATAGAAAAATACTGGAGGGACTTGATTACAAATGCTATGCAATAACTTTTGGAAAAATCTAAAAGAAGAAGAAGGAGGGGGAGGGAGAGGAGGAAGGAGAGGGAGAGGAGGAGGGAGAATTCTTGTTGTTCCACATCTTCGCCAGTATTTGGTGTTGTCAGTGTTTTGGCTTTTTGCCGTTCTAATAGTTGTGTGGTCGTGTCTCGTTGTTTTAATTTGCTATTCCTTAACGACATCTGATGTTTCTTTTTTATGCTGCTTTGCCATTTGTACATCTTCTCTGGTGAAGTATCTATTAAGAACTTTTTCCCACTTTAAAATTAGATAGTTCATTTCTTATTGTTCAACTCGGAAGTTCTTTGTATATTTTGGATAACAGTCCTTTATCAGATATGCTTTTTGTAAATATTTTTTCACAGTCTGTGACTTGGCTTCTACTCTCCTCACAGGATCTTTCACAGAGCAGAAATTTTTTTTTTAAGATTTTATTTATTTATTTGACAGAGGAGACAGCCAGCAAGAGAGGGAACAGAGACAGCCAGCGAGAGAGGGAACACAAACAGGGGGAGTGGGAGAGGAAGAAGCAGGCTCTCAGCAGAGGAGCCTGATGTGGGGCTCGATCCCAGAACGCTGGGATCACGCCCTGAACTGAAGGCAGACGCTTAACGACTATGCCACCCAGGCGCCCCACAGAGCAGAAATTTTTAATGAGGTCCAGCTTATCAATTTTTTTTTTCATGGTGCTTTTAGTGTTGTATCTGAAAAGTCATTGACAAAGCCAAAACCATCTAAATTTTCTCCTATGTTATCTTCTAGGAGTTTCACAGGTTGGCATTTTACATTTAGGTCTATAATCTATTTTGAGTGATTTTTTTTGAAGAAGGTAAGGCCTGTGGCTAGATTTCTCTTCTTTCTCTCCCCTCCTGTCCCCTTTCCTTCCCTCCCATTTTCTGTTTTTTGATATGTAGATAGGCAGTTGTTTTAGCACCCTGTGTTGAAAAGACCATCTTTTTTTCTTGTATTGTCTTTGGTCCTTTGTCAAAGATAGGCTGACTATATTTATTTTGGTCTTTTTCTGGACTCTGTTCTGTTGATCAATTTGTCTATTCTTTTGCCATTACCACACTTTCTTGGTTACTGTACGTTTATAGTAACTCTCGAAGCTGGGTAGTGTCAGTCCTACAAATTTATTCTTTTTCAGTAGTGTGCTTGCTATTCTGGGTATTTCCCCTATCTATACAAACTTTAGAATCAGTTTATTGATTTTCACAAAGTAACTTGCTGTGATATCGACTGGGATTGTATTGAGTCTGTAGATCAAGTCGGGAAGAACTGACATATTGGCAGTAAGTTGTCTTCCTACCAATTAACGTGGAAATAGCTGTTTATTTAATTCTATGATGTCTATCATTAGAATTTTATCATTTTTCTAATGTATTTTCTACATGTGTTGTTAGATTTATACCTAAGCATTTCATTTCTTGTTGAGTGCTATTGTAGATTTTTTGTTTTTAATTTCAAATTCCATTTGTTCATTGCTGACATTAAGACAACGATAGGCTTTTGTATATTAACTTTGTATTTGGAAATCTTGCTATAATTACTCATGTCATGTACAAACATGGACAGTTTTATTTTTTTCTTTCCCAGTCTCTGGACCTTTTGTTTCCTTTTTTCCCCTGGTATTTCCAGTATGATATTCCCCGTCTTGATCCTGAAAAGTGGCAGGATTTTAGCAGGTTGATCATGTATTTATAGAAAATTTGATTTAGGACTTACTTTTGCAATAAATACATAAACATTCAATAGTCTTACTACCTTTCATTATGATATGTGTTTGAGGTTAGCATTTCATGGAGCACAAGTCTCCTCAGATCTCCAATAGCTGTTTATCTAAGGGCAGAGATTGTAGCAATTATAATAGTTTTCCTTATTTTGGCACCCTGCTCTGAGGGAATTCAGCAGGCTCTTACCAGGGACTCGTTACATGGCCATTACTGCTTCTACTTGGCCTCTTCCCATCTTGGACTGGTGAGCTAGTTCAGATGAAATGGAAGAGAGCATTTCTTTTCCACCATTAACGTAACCCACTTTTGGCTTGCATGGTTTTTTATTCATGGCAGAGTTTTACATTATAAACTTTTAGTTTCCCCTTTCCTTACTCATATCTTCATTACTTTTTTATTTCTTGCTCCGATTTCCAGTGATGTATTTGGACTGGACATACTATCATTTGTCAGCCAGTTTTAGCATCCTTTAATACAGGCACCAATTCCTGATGACATTATCTGTACCTTGGGTGGTGAGTATACACTACATGGACTTCTTGGGGCTTTAACTTCAGCTAGGTCTTTCAGAAAGTAATGGTGCCCTAGGAGGGGACTAGGGCCATGAGGCGTATAAATGAATATTGTTTGGCTTGGACTACTTAGTATGTGGGCTTAACTTTTATAATATGCCCTTGATTTAAGTGAATTAAGGAACAAAGTAGGTAATCTAGAAATTAGGATATGTTTCTTTTAAATATATTTTGAAAGAATTTTAATTTTCTTTTCAGTGCTGATAAGACACGTATCTTTAATCATTATTGATTACATCTTTTCTTCATTTTCTACATGTACCATCATAGGACATTTCCTCTGTCTTCTGGCTTCCTATTCTCCAGCACTTTCTGCTGCACCAAAAATTTCACAGGGACAGTGTGGTTTAGAGCAGTGGAAGAGGAGTTGGAGTTCTGCAGCTAGGTACCAACTCTGTGACCTTAGAAAATTGTTTTAACTTTCAAAAGCTCATTTCCCTCATTTATGAATAGTCACTGAATAAAAGAGGCCATCTAAAGCACACCTTCAATTTCCTTTAACCTTTCCCCATACAAGTACCCAGATTCTCTTTATTCAACTGCATATCCTTCTATCTAGTCTTTGAACGATAACCTTCTATATTTATTTTTAAGTGTAACTCTTTTATTGCACTTTTGTTCCATCACTACTCACATATTTAGTTTCTCTAGGGTCTAATACTTACTCTTAGAATCAAGCCTAAATATATATATTCAAAACAAAGCAAAGCAGTACAAACAAAAAAAAAATCACACAAAATTATGTTTCATCTCTGGTTCAGCTTTGGATTATGTGGGTTTTTGTTTTCCTGGTGAATGTAACTTCTGTGTAAATCAAAGTAATTCTCACTGGAGAGGTTTGTTAGATAATTCTCAGAGAAGGTAGAATTGGAGTTGGAACTTGAAAAAAGTGGTGCACGTGAAAAAAAAATGATGGATGCATCGGAGAACTGCATGCAGATAAAACTGGATAAAGAAGATGGAATGTTTATATGATGAGAGAGTGATGTATACCTGGGTAAACCTAGACAGCTCATTAGAATTTAAAAATGCCAACCACAGTGTTGTGTACTAGAAAAAATAATACTAGGATTTGTGTGTGTGGTGTGTGCAGTTGACTTAAGGAGTGGGAAGGTCTCAATGTCACAGCTTATTGCAAGCTTAAACCTTCAGAGACTTAACAGTAAAATTACTTCAAAATGAAAAACATTTAAGATATAGAAATAACTTCTTTTTTTAATCCAGATGAAGTGTGACGTGAATGATGGATTAGGCTAGTATCACTTCTTTTTGTGTGTCAAAAGACTAAGTAATGCATGGGATGGCATTAATAGAATCAATTTTTCCAAGTTTTAAAGAGTGGATGAGTCAGGACTCTTACAGTTACAGGTGATAAAACCTTAATTCAAATTACATAGTCAAAGGGGAATATTTTGGCTCATGACACAAGGAAGTTGAAAGGACTGAATCTCATTAGTTTAAGGCATGAGTGGATCCCAGGTTTCAAATGGCAGCATCATTTGAAATTCTGCTACTATTTCTCTCCATTGCTCCACTCCGTCCTCCTTGGTTGTGTTTTATGGTCATGAGGGCTATTGCCATGAACATATGATAAGGTCACCCAGGGTCTCCTGTATATGTTCTACAAGTTAACTATGTCAACAGAAAGTATTTCAACAAAAGCCCCGATTTTCACTCTTACTGGAACTATATGTGTTCCATCTTTTCACAGACCTCACAGTTTTAGTTGAGAAACTGGAAGACAGTGACTGATCTAATCTGTATTATCAACTCTGTACTTGATGCGAGTGGGAGAATTGAAGGATGGAGAGATGGCATATGTCATCTCTGCCCTTTCTGCAACCACGTGCAATGAGAATGAAGAAGGGTGATTTCCCCCTTCAATGGAAAACAGAACAAAATACAGATTTTCAGAAACAGGGAAGTGGTTACTAAAACAAAAAAATATTAAAAAAAAAGCCAAACCCAACCCAAAACAAAGCAAATTGAATTTTAACCAATGCAAAAATATTAGTTTATCCTTCTAAATAACTCATTTTACTGATGTTTAAGGAAGTTGGCCAAGATAGTTAACTATTGTATAGCCCACTGGAATTAATGATAAATCCTAGATGTCTCTACGTTCATTTTTGATTGCGCTTTGAATTCTATGAATTTACTTATACATGCGCAGAAAAAAAAAAGAGAAAATTCGAGTTGAAAAATGATGAGAATATATGACTTTCCAATATGGGGAAAACAATGTCATCCGATGACCAAGTTGAAGTAGATATGTACAAGCAAAGAGAGTGTGTGTTGATTTCATCCCCAAGAGAATGGTCAGCTCACTATGGCAACTGCAGATTTGGCCTTACAGCATGTCCTAGATACGTAGAATTATTATCCCATCATATTATATTGTTTTCAACTTATATTTTCCTGGTACTTTAAAATATGTTTAGTAATTACCTTAAATAGTATCCTTCTTTTTCTTTGCTGGTGACACTATAGAAAATGATCTTTTGAGAACTGTTCATAAATAACTATCATAAGCCTGAAGCTGTTATTATACCAAGACAACAGTTTGCTGTGTATATTCTATTAATAATTTTGGAAAACTGATGACATCACGGTATTCATTGGTGATTCAGAGAGTGATTGTATTTCTTATTGCTTAATGGAAGATGAAATTATACACTGGAAATGAAATTTTCAACAGGACATTAAATCACATTGCAATTGGTTTAAAATGTGATGACTCTGGATATAGTGAAATGTAGATTATCAGTCTCTGGATCCCCCTATCTATATCATATGTTTTCTTAGCAACAACATTCCATTCTATTTAGTATACAAACCACAAACCACCTTTTTCTAGAAGAGATTGTGATTGAAGACATACTCACCACTAGTCTCTCACAGCCCTGGCTGATTATACTGCTCTAAGTTCTGGAATCCTTGTGATGCTGATGTCTGCATTCTTGCCTCTTAAACTTTTGCTTTTGTTTCGTAAAACAAAGTTTTGGAGGAATTCCAATTGATTGCTTATTCTGCAAACTTCTGAGAATCCTGAGTCTCACTGCTGTTTTTCATAACACTTAGGTCATTCCTGGAAGCCCTTTATATAGATGCCCTTTCAATAGCCCTCAGAACTCTTTGCTTCAATATGTTCATTCAGGGCACCATCCAGAGGTAATATGCACATTTTAAGTGAGTTGGCCTGACTTTTTCATCATGGTTTCCTTCTCTGTCCCCTTGAATTGCCTTGTATAAACTATCAGGATGTTAAGAGAGAGAAATCAGCTTTGTCAGATTAAATAATGGTCCTAAACAGTAGCCATCCTGTGCCTTTATTTTATTTGTTTCCCCTTTCTCCGAATTTTGTAGCCTGAGCTCACCATACATTCCTGGTTAGGGTTTCTAAATGATAGTTTGCTACTTAAAGTTTCAACGACAAGCACACTAAGCATTTAGTAAAGTGCACACTGTGGAATCGCAGGAAGCAGGTGCAATTCCTATTGTCAAGACTGATGATCTTCAAGGCTGCTCAAGACAGGAGCAACCTAGCACTGTTTCCTCATGCCATCTTCTGCCAATACAAAAATAAATTTCGGCAACTAGATGCTGCCCATGAACATATCTTCATGGGCATGTGCCATAGATTATCCAAGGCTCTGAAGCCTCAAAAATTAATAATAATCAAGGACTTCCCAAGTTTAAGGTAGAAGACTGTAGATGAGTAACACATAGTTGAAGTGTGACACGATTATTTTTATTATGCTAATTCTTCATATGTAAAAATGGAGAATGAACATTTTACCATTACCATACAATTCTGTAATTTATTTACTGCTATACTTCCTATTGTTACAGATAAATCTTTTCCATCTCTGTAAGGAAGTGTTGAATTGGAGTGATTTCAAATGACTTTCCTTGAGTAATGCAATAGAGATTAATTTACTCCGAAGAGGTGATTTGAGGGACAGTACTACAGTGACTATTAAATCATGAATCTCTGCATTTAACAGATGGCTGTCTGAGGAATTAGACTTGAAAAATGAGCTTTTAGTCTAGAGGACTTGCTGCTTTAATGCCCCTGGAGGAGGCATATCACTGGAGAGCACCTAAGGAGGGAAGCTATCTACAGAGTGTGATGTAATCATACAGGAATAAAATCCTGAGTGTAATTCTGAAGCTATTCCTCTCCTTCTGGGTAGACGAAGGCTTTCCAAGGGAAGGTCTCTAACACAAACACACAAAATGTTTAGGATTGATATTTTGCATAATTTGGAATTAAATAAGTCTGTGATATTTGCCTTGGTTATTAGAAACAGCTATATTAAGTACAGCCTTGAAATAATCTTTACCAGGGAACTAGATTTATTTTCCTATAATACCCATCTGAGAATTCAAGGATAAAGAAGGCAGCAAGAGTGGCTTCCTTCCAGGTTAAGTCATCCCCACATGAGGCTTACAGATAGCTCTGCAGGATTTGATTTAATTCACCGGAGGACTGTGTGCGTGCATACGTGCATGTGTGTGCATGTGTGCATATATGTGTGTGTGTATTTCTGGTAATCAGTGGATAGATCAAATAAGAGAATGTAAATGGCTAAAAACTAAAGTAANACAGATAGCTCTGCAGGATTTGATTTAATTCATCAGAGGACTGTGTGCTGTGTGCGTGCATACGTGCATGTGTGTGCATGCCTGCATGTGTGTGTGTGTATTTCTGGTAATCAGTGGATAGATCAAATAAGAGAATGTAAATGGCTAAAAACTAAAGTAAAAAAGGAAAGATCTATTTTCCATAAACTAAATTAGAAATAAAATAGAAATAAAATTAGAGAAGATTTATTTTTGGAGAGCTCCTATGTTCTATATTCATGTTAAATTCAANAGGAAAGATCTATTTTCCATAAACTAAGTTAAAATAGAAATAAAATTAGAGAAGATTTATTTTTGGAGAGCTCCTATGTTCTATATTCATGTTAAATTCAAAGCATACTGCTTGGTCAGTATATAAACAACCTTTCCCCCAGAGCTTGGTGAAGACATATCTTGAAATGAGAAGGCTTTGGTTGCAACTACAAATAATCTATCCTATATTTCAGAGTAAAATCCTATGCAAGTCATCTTCCAATGTAGAGATTCCACGTATTCACCAGGCAGTGGAACTAGAAAGTAATCTTAAAGCTCCTACACGTCATTTCCTAAGTATTCATTTCAAGATAATTAAATGCTTAAACACATAAAATTATGTATTCATGATGTCAGATGAAATTGTCACAAACCTGCCACCTCAGCTTTTAAATGGAGTACAGAGGAAGAGGAAGTAAAGGAGACTGAGAAGGCATTTTAGAACAACTTGCAAAGGTCCATGGCTGTCTTCTATGTGGATTTAAAAACAATAGGGGTAATTTAGATACTAATTTAAAAATCATATGATTTTTTTGTGGGGCACATAGGTGGCTTATTCGGTTAAGCAGTTAAGCATCCAACTCTTGATTTTGGCTCAGGTCATGATCTCAGGGTTGTGAGATCAAGCCTTGGGTCAGGCTCTGTGCTCAGCCTGGAGTCTGCTTGAGTTTATCTCCCTCCCTCTCCCTCTGACCCCACTCTTTGTGTCTCTCTCAAAAATAACTAAATAAAATCTTTTTAAAAAGCGTATTTTTTATAAAGCTATAAATGAGTCTAATTCTGGATAGCAGAAAGCACCCATTGCATGACATTGGAATTCTGTGTGGATTTTTTAAATTAAAAAAAAATGACTTTTCTGCAACCAGTAATAGAAAAGTCTTGGCCAGGAGCTATTGCAATAAATAGAACACATAACCAGGAAGTAAAAGTTGTTTGAACCATTATTTAGGGTCTGTTCTAGAGTTGCCTTGAGACTAAAATCTCATGTAATGGGAAAAATTTGGAAGCCCTGCAGCTTGGCAAATGTATCTCTGAGTCAGAAAAGGCAGTCAAGCAAAAAATAATACTTGACTGTACCAAAATATTAAACAATGCCCTTTTTTACTCACAAGATCTAGCAAATTTAGTTGAAAGGCTAGGATTAGTCCAGATATTTCTCTAAGAATTGGATAAAAGTATAAATATTAAGGATACTGCCAATTTATCTTTTTTAAACCATGTTGATGATGATATCTACGAATCTATGTTAATTTTCCAAGTAATTGGTTATAAAATAGTTAAAAAAAGTTCCAAGAAAGCAAATTTGGGTTTATATGTGAGCAAAGTACGGATTGGGGAAGAATTGCGAAGTGGCAGGATAGGGAGCTTACGTCAAGGTCACTGGGCACCCTCCATGCATCCACTGGCACCAAATACTTAGCAACAACTTCAAAATTTTCACTGTGACTTTCTTTGAATTCTCATGAGTTGTAAAATGCTTAAGTTAATTTTTAAAATTATGTTTGAATACACAATTTTTATGAGTATTTAATGAGATATGTGTTAGTAAGCTTTATTAAACAGAAATAATCTGGCTTAGGGTAATTGGTATTCAGAATTTTATGAACTGAATAAAAATTGCTTGTTTTAAAATTTTTCATATAAGTAAAAATGATATGACAAACTGAAAATTTTGATGTGGTGAATAAGGGCAGTTATCCTTTTAATGGTAGAGAATGACCCATGGCATGACTCAATTTTCATACGTATTTTCAAGGCTAGACACACACATTGAACTGCTATGCAAGACTGAGTGTTTCAATGACTCATGACAAGGCTGCTTTAGAGAAAATAAAGTCTAAGGGCTATGTAAAAAAAAGGGAGGATATGTGTATGTCTTCTGAGAAATTTAGGTCACTGACATTAGGAAAATCACAATATTCATGGGTAGAAAAGGTTATTATCAGGTACCTGTTTCATGAAAGAATTTCTCAAAATGTATACAAGAGGGAGAAGTGGATCGACAACATTTCAGTGTCCACAAGATACAAAACTGCTTGATCTCTCAACATAAATATGATTCAAAATTTCCACAAATAGTGTGGAAATGCTGTGTTAAAACTTCCTTTTTTATAGTGTTTTCTGGTCTTTTGCTCTATATCTGCTCTGAAATACACCATCCATGCAGCTAAGTGTAGAGAGATTCATGCACGCAGACACACTTGCCCTTTGCATGCATGTTACTGTGTGAGCCTGTTGAGAAAACTCCATGACATCAAGGAAAAATAAGATACTGAACCAAGCTGGTATCTCTGCTGTTCTTCAATTCAGTATAGATTTCTTAGAAATTGAGAACTAAGTTTACTCTCACAGAGAGTGATGATAAATGTATTATCACAAAAAGGGGTGCATTTGGAGTAGAATGTAAAATCCCTTTAAATTTTTAAAATGCCCCCTAGTCTCAAAGAAACTGAGCTTTTGAAAAGACGCTTGGGGTGATGCATTTAGGCTTGGAAGGCACGCTCATGCTCCCTTCTGCTGGGCAGAGTAATTTCCTCAGAAAGATAGAGAGAGATGCACGAAGTCCAGACATCTTACAGTGTCCGTTAGCTTTTGGATTGCGTAGTTAGTAATGAGATTTCTTTGGTGGGATTTATTTAAGTAGAGACTAGATCACCATTTCGATACGGTATTATAGGAAGAAATCAAGTAGATTCTCCTCCGAATTCAGTAAGATTGGCATTCTCTCCAGCTTCCAGAATTAAATAAAACCAGGCGGTCTTTCTGTTGCTCTTTTAAAGAAATGAAATTTTACATGCCTTTCAGTACTTGGATCTTGTACTATAGCTTTTTTTCGTTCCCCACCTGACACCTAAAGTTTTGTTTAGTTCAGTTTCTCACATTATTTTTTCAGAATTTAGCATGGAAAAGTAACCTCTTTTTTTAGTTTTATGTGTTGATGAAATTTCTTTCACACAGATACATATGTATAACATATATACACACATATATATACACACACCAAATATACATATGTACACTGATTTCTTTTTCGTTTGTTTCAGTAATATATTTTGAAAAGCAAACACTAGTAGGTAGTAGTTAGATTCTATAATTTCTGCAGAGTTAGACTGTTTTATCTGTAGAATAAAATGCATTAAATTAAAAACTGATTTTCTAACATTTTACAGGTAGAGAAAAAATAGCTTTTTTTCCTGTCTTCATAGATTCTTTCATATTTTTGCAGAACCGCAAAGGGTTTGTATTTGTATGCATAGTATAACGTACAATTAAAGGTGAATGCCTATCACCTCTTCTGCTCCCATGCAATGCACACTTCGAGCTTCAGATAGACTGTGTAGGAGCTCAAAGCTCCTTTTAAACGCTTTGAGCCTTCTGATCACTGGAAATTAGTCATTAATAGCTCAGTTGTCCTCTAACAAATGTTTTTAAAAAACTGAGAATAAAAATCTCAGTGGAAACAATCATTGTTTCCAACGTTTGCGGAACCTAACATCTTTGAATTGGGGCCATTACTGATTATTAAAACCCTTTTTGTCTAGTTCTCCTGCTGTGCATCACATCTTACTGTGAAAAGCAGGCACCAGTGTGGCACAGCCGGGAACCAAGCATAACAGGATTCCAGAGCCCAAAGCCTGAGAATTTAGAAAACTTTTGTTCCACAGAATTTAAAGTGCAATGAATGAGTCTGGTTGTGTAGGTAAGTTTGCTCATTGACTGGAGTTGAAAGTGTGTTAACTATTTCAGGACATGAGTCATTTTTATAAGTGCTCTTCACAGGAAAATGCAGGCTGTACTAAGATCTTGGATCTCACACTGTACTTTATGTCTTCAAGTTTCTGAATTAACAGCTCATCTTAAAGGTCCTTTTGTGATTAATAGGAAATATTTTTTACTTTGTTTTATTTGAAACCATGAATATTGAGTTCTTGGCTTGTCAGTACTTGGTTTCCTCTCTAGAATGACATAGTAAAGGTAGGCTCATTATTTCTGGGGGCTCTTTAATATATTCAGGGCTTACTGTAAGTATCTGAAGTGGTATGAGTATGAAGGGAGTTAAAAAATAGACTGGACAATATTGAAAATGTTTCTCAGTGAGTGGAAAGAATGTGTACAATACAAAGGTTATTGCTATGCCTATTTTAATCTTGGGAATGATTGTGTTAACGTAATGAAATTTATATTTTACATTTTTTAAATTCATGAATTTTTTTTCGGGAGATGTGGGCTGCAAACTATTAAAACTTACACTGAGGAAAAAAATAGACTGACCTACTTTTTTAAAAACTAAAAGAGACTAGATCTAATCCCCCTGAGGCTATAAAGAACATACCTATACCAATTAATGCTAAAACATATGCTAATTAAACGAACGATCAAATCCACACAACATTGACAGAGATTTGTGAAGACCTGGGATCCAGAAATAAATAAAAACATAAAAAACAACTCCTGACCATTAAAGCGTTATTAGGAAATAATAAAATGTATGAGAACTCTCAATGGCATCATATAGCGTGCTGCTACCAACAGTAATAATTTTATCTAATACTCTTACACACATGTTTTGTGTTGGGCACAATATCTTAAATATTTTATAAAATTTAATTTACATAAAACATAGAAAGATACTATTTTTATCCCCATCGTACAAAGATAAAGCGAAGCACAAGAGGCTAGGTGATTTGCCCTTTGTTTTACGGTTGGAAAATGGCACGAGCATCAGGGATATACAAATGGGAAACATTTATAAGCTTCAGAGATTTGTGGGGAATTCGTTTCGTTGCCGAATCTATTGCTGCACTAAATTTGGAAGTCGCTATTTGCCCCATCTCAGCTTAATAGCCTAGTTATATTGGCATTTCATTGCTTTTAATATAAAATTAGCTTTTAAAAAAATTTACCTTTGGCAAGATAGGTTTTTTTTCTTTTTACAGTAAAAGGTAGATCATTGAGCTTCTGTGGAAGGTCAGAGGAAAAACAAGCATCTATTTTTTATTTCTAAACTCTGATTAAAACCATGGTTCTATTTTTTATTTCTAAACCCTGATTAAAACCATGATTCTCCTAAACGAGATTCCCTGGGAGCTTGATTCTTTTGGATTACTATGGGTTCCCATCATGGCCTTTCTCTGTCTGTCTGTCTCCCTTCCTCTCTCTGTCTCTCTTTCTCTGTCTCTCAATCCCTACACACACACACACACACACACACACACACACACACACACACAGTGTAAATGCAAGGTTAATCTCATCTGAATCTGATCTTTCACAGCTCTGTTTGACCCTCAAGCCTAGAGTGAAAGCATGGTGCTAACCTATGGCCAAACCTGCATAGAATGTTCTAACTAGTGATTGAGGTATTTCTGGGTTAGGGTACAGAGTCTACCACGAAGCAATCTATACATCAAAGAGCAGTTGTCAGCAATTTTTATAGAAAATAAAAGATTGGTAGGTTATATTTGGTTCCTGTTTGAAGTCTTAGTTTCTGTTATTAAAACTGATCATACACACCTGTTTTGTCTACCTGACTAGAGGGGTACAAAAGACTCCTCTCAGGATGACACTTACTTTTATTGAGATCAATGTATCTCACTCAGATCTTGGTGGTTCATGTTCTGAGATGAAGTGCTTCCTGTGAGATGGGGAAAGGCTCTGAAAGCTGTCAGAAAGTATCCGACTTCTCAAATGTTTTCTTGTGGCTTCTTCAATTGTATCTTTTAACTAACTTTTATATTTTGGCAAAGATGTAGAGAAAAGGGAACCCCTGTGTACTGTTGATGGGAATGTGCATTGGTGTAGCCACCATGGAAAATGGTATAGATTCTTCAAAAAACTAAAAAATAGAACTGTCATGTCATCCAGCAACCCCACTGCTGGGTATTCCCCGAAGGAAATGAAATCACAATCTCTAAGAGATATCTGCACTCCATGGTCATTGCAGCATTTTTCACAATAGCCAAGGAATGGAAACGACTGAGTATCCACTGAAAGATATATGAATAAGGACAATGAGGTATATATATACAAGGGAATATTATTCAGCCATCAAGAAGGGAATTCTGCCATTTGTGACAATATGGATGGACTGTGAGGCCATCATGCTAAGTGAAATAGGTTGGAGAAAGACAGATACTATATGATTTTACATATAGAATCTAAAAACCAACTCAGAGACTAGAATAGTGGTTGCCAAGACCTGAGGGTTGTGGAAATGGGTAAGTGTTGGTCAAAGAATACAAACTTGGAGTTATAAGATGAGTAAGTTCTGGGGATTTAATGTATGGCATGGTGATTATAGTTAATAATACTGTATTATGTAACTTGAAAGACACTAAATCTTAAATGTTATCACCACATAAAATAAACTATAGTTATGTGAGGTGATGGATGTGTCAACTAACTTTATTGTGTTAATTTCTTCACAATATGTATACATATCAAATCATCATGTTGTACATCATAAACTAATACAATGTTATGTGTCAATTTTATCTCTCAACAAAGCTTGGGATAAGTTTTATGAAGTCTCTTGAGTTCTTTAAAAATCTAAGTTGGCTTAGTCAACTAGTATGATATATATATATATATATGTATATATATATATATATATACACACTTATATACACATGGTCATATATACGCATGTTCACAAATACACCCATGCTTTATTTACTTTATTATATAATTAGTGATTGCTTTTTATAAGCAAGACATTAAGTTAGATACTGACTGAAAAAATGGTGCAAGACAAAATGTGATTGTGCCCTGAGCTGCTTAGACATTTTTTTGAAAATTTTAAAGTAGACCAGTAATTATGATATTATGTAATTAGTTTTATGATGACTCATGTAGATTAGGGTTATGACAGAAAAACAAAAATGATTCGGCAAGGTAAGAATTGAACATAATTAAATGATCTTTCATAATTTAGTGTCAGATGGTTGAGCCATGGTTGTTTTTTTTTTTTTTAAAGATTTTATTTATTTATTAGACAGAGAGACAGCCAGTGAGAGAGGGAACACAGGCAGGGGGAGTGGGAGAGGAAGAAGCAGGCTCCCAGTGGAGGAGCCTGATGCTGGGCTCGATCCCATAATGCTGGGATCACGCCCTGGGCTGAAGGCAGATGCTTAACGACTGAGGCGCCCGAGCCATGGTTGTTTTTATGCTGTGTTCTCACCCAGCGGTTTGCAAGTCCTAAGTCCAACCACTTGATGTGTTTGATCTCACTGTGCATTAGGGTTCAGCCATTTCCTTCCACACTAATGATATTCAAAGCCATTTCTCCCATCCTGATCTCTTTTTGAAGCTCCATACTGAAATTTTTCAGATGACCCAACTGATCTAAGCCAATTTGGTCACAAACAACTACTTGAACTAGGGGAGGGTCCCATCAACCCTACTGTCAGGTTATAGTGAAAGTTAGTTTCAGACCAACTTCTGCCACACATATAGAAATTACTAGTAAGCAAGTACAAAGCAGTTCATATGACCCGTTGTCTACACTAAAAGTTTTGGTTCTCTTCCATTTAAGCGGATCTGACTACTCCTTGCAGTGAAAAAGTCCCTGCAAGCAGATGTCACCGTAATCCAGAAGGGTGTTTTTCAGCCTATTTATGGATGGAGACCATTTTGTATATCTTACTCTAATTTATCCCAGACTAATGCTCTTATAAAAGACATCAGTGTTTGTACTGTGTAAAAATACATAGTAGTGATTTTAACAATGAATGTCCTTTTATTCACACATCTATACAAAGGATTTACTTTCACCAATGAAAAAACATTTCTGATATTTATTATTCAAATACCAAACTAGCCAATAAAGGAGGGAAAGTGTGCAGAAGAATTTGTAGCAGCCTCTAGGACAGCCCTTTCTGTTGAAAAATATCTGGCCATCCCTGGAGAATGAAATTGTGATAAATGACTATCCTAGCTTGTTAGCTAAAACATAAATACTATCTAAAATTATCATTTGGTTTCTCTCATCTATGGAACAGAAGAACTAGGAAGATCGGTAGGAGAAAAAAGTGATAAAGAAAGGGGGGTAATCAGAAGGGGGAATGAAGCATAAGAGACTATGGACTCTCAGAAACAAACTGTGGGCTTCAGAGGGGAGGGGGGTGGGGGAATGGGATAGACTGGTGATGGGTAGTAAGGAGGGCACATATTGCATGGTGCACTGGGTGTTATATGCAACTAATGAATCATCGAACTTTAACATCAAAAACCAGGGATATACTGTATGGTGACTAACATAATATAATTAAAAATATTTTTAAAAATATAAAATAAAATGAACTGTTCAAAAGTAAATTATAGTTACCATCATCCGTGGTCTATTACCTGAAACTCAGTTAGTCTTATACTCAACTCTTCATTCCCTATGAAATTTGTCTTCTTTCTGTATTTTTTGTATAGTGGTGACTCTCCTGTTCCTCTCCTGCTTGTCCTTGACATGTTCATTCAACTTTGAAAAGACAGAATGAGGTGAAAATAAAGCAAGCTGACCTAGCTTCTAAATATGTAATTGATCCGCATACCTAAATCTCAAAAAATGCTCTTTGGTTGAGTCTCTGGTAACTAGACGTGGGTTTCTAGTTCAGAAATGAAATAAAACCATGTTCTGATTAAGGTTTAACTGGAAGATGTTTGTATCTTATCCAAGGTCACATACCAAGTACATAAGGGAGCTTGGACATTACCATATTGGTTTGATATTAGAACTCCTGCTTATATTTTATTCCACACTGTCTTTCAGTTTGTATTAATTTTCAGAAGCTACAAAGTTGATTAAAAATTCCTGGATGCTCAAAAAAAAATGTTTGGAGTTGATTGATCAGAATTTTGTTTTGTTTAGTTTTTTTTCCCCCCTAACTTGGACCAAGTAAATTGTTCTTGATGGGATTTTGATTACTGTCACTATAGGTGACCATAGGTGTTAATGAAGCTCGAGATTCAATTGCCGTATCTGTCTGGACCATCCCATGAAAATAGCAGTGAATATGGATAGAGGTTTCGGGCCAGGTTCATCTGTGTGTTACAGATCCGACATCCCTAACTTCTGAAATCTCATAACAACTCCAGGTTCCTATACTTCCCTGATATAAAAAGTATGCTACCTTCTACTCTAGTTAACTCAGAATATTTGCTAATTAAAGACCCATCCTAAGTCCTTTTCTGAGCATCTTTTAAGTCTGCTTTCAGACATGAATTGTGTTGTTAAGCTTATAGTATTTGACATTCTTTGCATCTTAATATAAACACTACTAGTTTGATTACTATTAAAAATGGTACTTATTTAGGGTTTAAATTGAATTTAATTCAATTCCTATTTATTATTTGAATTTATTTATTTAGGGCATTTATTTATTAGGGCATTTAAATATTTATTATTGAAATAGGGCATTAATTCCCATTTATTTATTAAAACAGTTAAAAACTCTAAGTTTCATTCAGAGTATACCTTTCTGAAGTAGCATATGTAAAGATAACATAGATTAAAGATACCATAAGAAATCATACATAAATATATATTGATCACCATATTAAAGTAAGTATATGTATATATATGTACACACACACACATATGTATATATAGACACACACATACATAGAGTCATTAATTTTTAAATAGTCTCCATTTAATTTAGATGGAGTTAATTTGTGTGTCATTTAGCACTCTTAAAACATTTTCAGTGTTTTGGATTATTTGAGGTTGATTTTATTTGTTTGAAAAAAAAAATCTTAGTTGCATCCCAGTCTTTGTGTTTAGTCTTGTATTATACTATTCTTTGGGTGTTTTCTGAGATTTTTTTTTTAATTTTAGAGAAAGAGTGCAGAGAAAGAGTTGGAAGGGGGGAAGGGAGAGAGAGAATCTTAAGCAGACTCCCCGCTGAGCATGGAGCCAGAGTCAGGGCTCAGTCTCAGGACCCTGACACCAGGACCTGAGCCGAAATCAAGAGTTGGACGCTTAACAGACTGAGCCACCCAGGTGACCTTGAGATTTTCTTTATACCAATGTAGAAACAATTTTAGTAAATGCTTCTTGAACATTAGAGGAAAAAAAATCTCTTTATTCGTAGGTCACAAAACTAACCATAAATACACAAATATATGCACACACACATTTAAAATCAGCATTTACAATACCAGCAGTCCTCAATATTTGGGCCATAGTCCCCGGGAGACCTAACACTCTTCCAAGAAGTTCACAAGGTTAAAACTATTTTCATCACTACCAAATCTCATCAGAAAAGTCCTTAAGCACTGGGAAACTCAAGCTTGGGGTGGCAGACTCAAATTTCCTAAAATTCTAATCTTCCCTTGAAAAATAAAATTTTGATCTTTGACTATAATGCTGTCAGGTATTTTCCCTTTCAATAACATGCTCACCCGTCTTCCTTGAAAATCATATTTATGGCTTCAACAAAACATTTTTAAGTGAAACTGGCTTTTTTTTTAAACTGTGTGTGATGGTAAAGATTATATGAATATGAGTACTTTATTGGTGACATCTGATGGTGATATTAAATGTAATTCTTTGATGGTACTAAGATTCTTAATAATTAACTATCATCACAAATGTTAATTATGTGATACTTTAATTATTGAAAGAAAATAGCTTCCTCTTTGATTTATAAACAATAGTAGGAAAATATGAATGAACATTTATTATAAAATATTTAAAATATAAAAACTAGTGGTGAATATAAAAGTATCATTGCAACAATATATTATTTAACACATTTACTTGTATAAAAAGAGATGTTCAAATAAATCTGTGATATAACTAGTTTTCTAAATAAAATGCACGGTTCATTGAACAGTTTTGTTTTCTTTGGGGAAAACACTAGATAGGTTATAGATGAGAATTAAAAGAGTCAATCTATCAAGAATGACATTATAATTATGGCAAATGTCTTAGTAGAAAACATCAATTGATTCTTATACTTAGGATCTATTTTCCCTTTAGTCCAATTTATCAGCTTGGCAAGTGTGAATAACCTTCATGGCTTTTTAGTCTTGTTATCTCTTTAAACAAGAAGAAATTTTACATTTTATTTTTCAAATAGGACCTGTAGCACATCCATTCCAGGAAGTAAAGAAGGCCACAAATATAAGCAAAATAATATATGTTAAAGCTATCTTTCCAAGGGATGTCAAACTTTTGAGCCAAATTTCCCCAGTAAGAGCATGATTAAATAGATGAGAGAAGCCATATGATAACTGTCTTTTTCTGCTTGACTTATTTCACTTAGCATCTCTCATCTATGGAACATAAGAACTAGGAAGATCAGTAAAAGAAGAAAGGGATAAAGAAAGGGGGGGTAGGGGCGCCTGGGTGGCACAGTCGTTAAGCATCTGCCTTCGGCTCAGGGCGTGATCCCAGCGTTCTGGGATCGAGCCTCACATCACTCCTCCACTAGGAGCCTGCTTCTTCCTCTCCCACTCCCCCTGCCTGTGTTCCGTCTCTCACTGGCTGTCTCTATCTCTGTCAAATAAATAAATAAATCTTAAAAAAAAGGGGGGGTAATTAGAGGGGGGAGTGAAGCATGAGAGACTATGGACTCTGAGAAACAAACTGCGAGCTTCAGAGGGGAGGGGGGTGGAGGAATGGGATAGGCTGGTGATGGGTGGTGGGGAGGGCACATATTGCATGGTGCGCTGGGTGTTATATGCAACTAATGAATCATGGAACTTTACATCAAAAACCAGGGATGTACTGTTGGTGACTAACATAATATAATAAAAAAATATTAAAAAAAGCATGATTAAATAATCTAATCTGTTCACACTCATACCCTGCTCTTAATAGTTTCAGGTGAAATATATAAATAGGGATACTAACATGTTATTTGAATTTCACACGTTCTGCTTGATGCCAAGGTGTTTTAAAAAAAAGTGCTTCGGACATGTTAGTTATATTTACATGTATACATGTACTTGAGCCTAATGCTCTCAAGTTTCAAACTCAGGTAACAGTGTGGGTGATCCGTGTGCCAAGGATATGTAGCTTCATTTCCTTGGGAAAAATTTCTAAATAACTTCCACAATGCCCAGTGGGCCAGGTAATATATAACAAAAATTGAACAGATATGTGTATCTCAGTACTGGATGAAGCAAAGTAAATATTTTTATTGCACAGCACGTGGTAATCATTATGTAAGGCTGCAGATGAGAGACTGAAGGGAAACAAATACATATATAGCATAGTTCATGCTCTCTAAATTTACGACTTAGTGGACAAAGGAAGATCTTGCCTTTGAAACCCCTGTTCAACAGTGATTAGGTGTCAGTCCAAGTGTTGCAAGGAAAAAACCCAACCAGCATGTGGTGAAAATGTTAAAGAGGGCTTAGCTCATAAGAAATGATTCTTAGCTGAGTAATATACTGATGTTCTTGAAAGCCACCGTGAGTATTTCTGAATGTGACTACTACAGACTTTTTATACAATTGCTTTTAGAAGATTTTATTAAGGCCACCTTTTACAATTTGCTCCACTCAGAAATCTCAAAAATAGTACTGAGTAGTAATATATTTTTGTCTTTAATCAACACCATTAGTATCACGGGATGTGCCAAATTCATTGATATTTCTTTTTTCCCCCCAAGTTTTTATTTGAATTCCAGTTAACATACAATGTAATATTAGCTTCAGGTGTTGAATTCAGTGATTCAACACTTATATACAACACACTGTGCTCCTTACAAGTACCCTCCTTAATCCCCATCACCTATTCAACCCATTTCTTAGGATCCTAAAATCTACCCACATAGGATAAGCATATTATACTCGCTAATTCTGTGAAAACGACTGCTGTTTATTTTATATAACTATTTATAAATTATAAGACATCCTCTCCAAATGTTTATTTGTTGGTTGGGGGAGGTAGAATATTGCCCTCCCCTACCAAGGTTTCCATGTTCTAAACCCCAGAACTTGTGAATATTACCATCCATGACAAAAGGGACTTGGCCCATGTGATTAAAGGTACTGAACTGAAGATGGGGAGATAATGCTGGATTATATAGGTGGTCCTAGTTTAATCGCTCAAATCCTTAAAACAGAGAGGACCTTTCATATGTTACAGAGATGAGATGGGAAAAGGAGGAGAAATTTCAAGCACAGAAGACTTGATCTGCTGTTACTAGCTTTGAAAATATAAGAGGGAATCATAAACCAAGAAATATGGGCAGTTGCTTAAAGCTGGGAAGACCCTCAGATAATAACTAGCAAGGAAAGGGGGATTTTAGTCCTATTATTTGAAGGGACTAGATTCTATTAATGATCCAAATGAACAGGAAATGGATCCTTCCCTAGGATCTCTAGAAAGGAGCACAGCTCTGCCAAGACCTTGATGTCGTCCGTGAGACCCATGTTGGACCTACAGAACTATAAGATAATACATTTGCATTGTTTAAGCCACTAAATTTGTTGTAATTGGTTACAACAGCAATAGAAAAGTACTACCTGTTTCTGTCCCAGTCTACTTGAGGGATATGGGCCTGTCTTATATCACATTTTGCTATAGAAATTCTGCTTTTACTTGTGCACCTTAACGTTTTCTGTCTTTGCAATTGCACAGATTTACACATGCATTCAAATGTGCGAAAAGCAAAATAAACCACTTTTTATAATTCAGTATGAATTGTCATTTAACAAGATTTGTTGTTCTTGTGATTTCATTCATGCCTGGTGGCTTACCAAGGTCCCAACCTTGTTTGCATTCACACAGTTAAGTGGTTGAATGCAGTCAGGATTTACACTATGGTCATTGCCTTTGATATCTCTGCTCGTACTGGAAAAAAATGTGTTCTGAAGATCTTCATTTTGCTCCCAAAAGATCTCATATGAAGGTTCTGGACTTGACATTAAAAGGTTTGTCTTGTCAAGCTGAAATGTAAAGTCCTTACTCAGTTAAGCACAGTAGAGTCTTACAGAGTACTTTACCTTTTATATAAACAAAACAAAACAATGAATTTAAATTATAGGCATTTCAAAATTCCAAACAAAACACTTCACATGTATACTTTGTGCTGATAAATCTTCTTTGAAGAGACTTGTTCAACTCAAACATTCGGACAATATAATAATCAGAACTATTGTGAAAATAACTCATTGTTATTGCCATAAATAAGACATGTGAAAAATAGTTTTCTAATTTGTCTAATATTCTAGCAATATATTTTGCTATTTTAATTAGTAGAAAAGAGATGCGTTAAAGAAACTTCCTTAGAAAAGTATGAAATGATATATTTTAAATGAAATATCTGGTTTTAAAAAACAATTTTTGGGGCTCCTGTGTGGCTCAGTTGGTTAAGTGTACAACTCTTGGTTTCCACTCAGGTCGTGATCTTAGGGTCATAAAATCAGACCCCACATTGGGCTCCAAACAGCGTGGTCTGCTTGAGATTCTTTCCCTCTCCCTGTGCTCATGCACACACACTCTTTCTCAAATAAAAAAATTAAAGAAAACCTTTAAAATACAACAAAATGAAAACACAGTTTTTCTCCCTATTTGGAAGATGGTAAAGATCTATCTTGCACTATAGATAACACATAAAGCTAATTTTTTGCTGTAGGAGGAATTCATATGTAAGGAGTGTGTTCAATGGCCCAATGCTAATTCTAAATCTTGATTCTTTCTAAGTCACATCATGAAAACATAGACCAGTGGTATCATAGGTTAATTGATGCCTTTCTTTGCCATTTTCTATTTCTTCAAAAAATGCATTATAAACATATATGATAAGCACATGTATGCTTGTTCATTCTATAGTTTACTGGATTCCAAGAATGTACAGTAACATCTGTGATCTATGGTTTGGTTTTTCTGCTTATCTGTCATCAAGGTTATGCCAAGTACTCTTTCCCCTTGTGAATAACATCACCTGGTATGCTTTGGTTGGGATTTAGTATAATAAAATTGAATTTAGTAAGTTGATTACATACTGACACTGTGAAATGAAAAAAGTGCTGTGGGGATCACCATGCTGGGCAGTATGAATTTTGACATATGACCTCCAGAAATGGCCAGTGACACTAGCACTGGAGGTGATGGTCATGGTGGTGGGGAATATTTTGTATAACTATTTGCTTTTTTGGAGTAAGAGTTATTGTAAAAGTTATATTCAATTTGTAGGATGCTACTCACATTTTGATTTAGAGTGTTTTTATAACCTTCTGGTACTAAGAAAGGTACTATGGTAATCATCATATGCCACGAGAATTGATGGCCCTTTGTTTTGCTACATGTTTTTAATCTACTTTTATGTATCCTCCACCCCACCTTTTTATTTGTATTAGTAATCCAAATACATTATAAAGTATAATTGTCACAAAAACAACAGAATAGACTACCTGTCTGCCTTAATGAATCTTCACTATAAACAGATCTTGTAGTGATCACAATCCTGCAGGAATATTTTCCCAAGTCACTTTTAATGCTTTAGGAGTCAAACATCAAGCTTGCAAATGTTGTATACAAGTATATAGAGCTCCTATTTCTGCTTGGTAAAATGCATTTTTGAATGTGTAGATTAAGTTTCCTGTATTCTTCAGGATAAGTGTAATATTCCTGTACGATATGGTCATGTCAATTTCACTCTGATCTTCACGCTAGTTGAGAGCTGTCAGGTAAAATACAGGACATCCAGTCAAATTTGAATGTCATATAAACAATGATTTTAATATATTTCACACAATATTTGGGACATTCTTATATTAAAAATTCTTTTTTATCTGAAATTCAAATTTGACTGGGATAAATCATACCCTAATTGCTATTTCCCTATTGTTTTCTAAATGAATGATGGAATACTTTACTCCTTGTTTCCTTTAGTATAAGGTGCTTAATTTTATCACACAGTATAATTGTTAAATTTTTTACTGAAATGTGAGAGAAATAATTGAAAGTTAGAAGATAACATGGGATAGTTAGTAACTACTTGACCTGACATACAAGCCATATAATAAACCTATTGTGTTCTGCAGAAAGGTTCTAAAATACATAACAATTGAGTAACATATATAAGGCAGATAATTAAACTGTGTAAGTGGAAATGAACCATCAAGATATGAGATTGTCATAGTCACCTTTTCAGCCTATTCCCCAGTATAGATTCAGGGAGATGCCCTCAACCACCACTACCACTAGTCATCCCGGGCTTCATCCCATTTCACTGAGTTTACGTGTGTATATGTATATGAAGAGGGTTGGGTCTAAGTTGGGAAGGAACTGAAAAAAGTGCTGGAGTATGGAAATCTCACTAAAAGTTGATCAAAGTGTCAACAGCCTTGGGCGATGGATCTTGGGGATGAGTGGTGCCAACCCAAGTGGATATTAAGTATTCTGTGGGCAAGGGCTCAGAGTCACGAAGTTCTGGGTTGTTTGAAAATACCCTTTATTCTGGACGTCTGTTTCAAAACTAGGATTTTTTTTTTCCAGTTTAAGATATAGTTGACATACAGCACTGCTTTAGTTGAAGATGTACAGCATAATGACATATATATGGTGAATGATTACCACAATAAGTTTAGCTAACAACCATCATCTTATATAGATACAAAAAGAAAAAGAAAAAAAAAAAAGCTCACAGCTAAGATTTTATTACCTGGGAGAGTAAGCATAGCATTTAAGATGTAGCATTTAAGTAGGTGCCCTCCATCATTTGACTCCTATTTTTTGGTTGTTGAACTAGTCAAAAATATCTCAATTCTATAAAAATTGTAATTTACAATATCTTTGGGAAATTCAGTGAGGAATTTGTATAATCACTTAATTTTCTAAAAGATGAGTTATTTTTTGGCTTGAATTTTATTATACCTTTGAAAAATCAGAAGATGGTTTTATATTTTCTTTTTTTATTAATTTCTTTATACCTAATGGTTGTCTCTGGTTTTTGCCCTAGCTTATAAATGGTTCAATGTATTCTAAAGTTTTTATTTAATTTTAAAAAGCAACATACATGTAATTTTTAATAACACATTTTAATGTTGCTGTGTGCCATCCACATTTGTTAACTTTGGTGATTAAAACTTGCAGATGGTATTAGAGGCCTGGATTGGATGCTAAGGGAGACTGGGGTGAGCCCTGGTGGCAGGAAGGGCAATTCCAGGAGCTTCTAACCCTCTCTAGAGACAGATAATGAATTATTGAATGGTCATGAGTTTATATTGATGTCTGTTCTTTTAACCTAAATTATAGCATTCCCATCCTCTCCTGTTATAAACTTTAATTCATTGCTCCTTTTTTGAGGTACCAGCTCTCTCCTCTCTGTTATTTACATTTTTCCTTTAAAAACTGTAATAGATCGTGCTCTTCTTTATCAAACTGCATTTTTCCAATAATAGTTCCTTTTCCTATGTTTATTCCATCAAGATTTAGATACCTACACACATGACATGAAATACTGAGCACCAATAACGGAATTTCTATTAGATATTTTGAAGTATAGAAAATAACTTATTAATCAACTACCTCCCTTTTAAAAACATATGCTAAAATACAGTCCTTTGATTTACCCTCAGACGTAAATGCATTAGCATGGACCTGCAGGGTGGCACTGTGACCTCAGGCAGCTCAGCTTCTTAAAGGAGCAGGTGGCAACAGAGTTGGGCAACTCTTGCTCTGTGGAATATATGACTGGCAACTACCAGAAGCAGGTGGCTAGGGAAATTCTATTTCAAACAATGATGAATCATCTATTTCTTTCCCTAATCAAAAGGATCGGAGGCATAATTGATTAATAAATAGATGATTGATAGATAGATGATAGAAGGACACCAGTGGAGTTCAAGGACATTTGAAACAAATGGAAGGGAGATGGATTGAAAGCAATTCACACGTTTGTGTGCAGATAGCTGTTGGTACAAGCATTCAGGAGCACTAGAAAGTATAATAACAAACTAGATACTAATGCAGAGAATGATGCATACTAATTAGGAAGCTCCTCTCTCAACATTGATTCAGCCCAGAAAGAAAGAACGAATGATTAAATGAACAAAGGAAAGCTCTCATGAATCATTGAAATGATTTTAACTGACTTGAATATAGTCAGGATTTAAAATAGTGGAGATGTAGCTGAGAAGTCATGGCTGATTCAGTTATGCTTATGCTAGACCTTATAATTATGTTGAATGTTTTATTTTAAGTTGATGCTTTTTGTCTAGTAACAAGAGTGATGGCAGGTGTGACAATGAAAATACAACAATGTGTACGTCCCAGGCACTTGTTTTCCCTTTCATTTTTTTTTTCCGCCCAGAATTCATGGCTATTTAAAAACAGAGCAATATATAACCTAAGTAATTTAAGGGATTAGACCTATGAGCTAAGGCACTGAAACTACTTCTGCATGGTGTACAAGAATTAGTCTACAATATTTTTTTGCAAAAATTTTAATTTTATCTTGTCAAATGCCAGGACTCCCTGCTAAGTGGTAGAAAGCCTTGGTGAATACAGTAGGCATGATTTTTACATCTTAGAATTCACATTTTAAGGAGGATTATAGTTAGTACACAAGTTAACAGAAAAGAAAATGCAATAATCTGTAATAACTGGTAATGAGCAAGAGAAACAGGTACCATATTAGAAAACATGTACGTGTTGTGTGTGTGCAGGATGACTGTGTCAGAGAGATTTATGGCAAGCTAAGTTTAGACAGAAATCTTCTGTTCTCTATCTATAGATACTTGATCAAAATGAACTCATGAATAGATATCCCAGAATAAGTTTGCTGGAGAGGACATGACATTTCTACTTCAATAACAAATGATCATAACATACTTGGATATCTCTCATATTCCTGCTTGTGCTGAGACCAAACTGAGTAGTGATAACAATTCATAGAAAACACTAAGTAATAATAATACTATTAAATTATCATATGTTGGGTTTATCTAATGGTCTGACATTCCATAAATTTCAAGTAGAAAATCATCAGATTTTTTTTTCAGTGCATGATAAGAATGTAAAGCAAAGTATTTACTTTCCTGAAGGAACATAAATCTTTGCTTTTAAATGACCTGATATTTTATTTTATTTTAATTAATTAATTAATTAATTAATTATTTCAAGTTGCTTTGCATAGCGGCCACTTAGGTTTAAAATGGCAGTGTGTCATTTTCTTAGCTGGATATAGACTTTGTCCCCAGGAAATGGTTAGCAATATGTCCATTAATTTTAAGCTTTGCATTTGCTTCATCAGTTTTCAATTCCATGTCAGTAATAACCTTGTCTCGGTGCTACATGAAAGAAGCAAACAGCTATTAAAAGACTTGCTTATGTCTCAGAATTGCTGCAAATATGGAAAAGTCTTTTACTGATTGATAGCGGGCTTTATATCAATGCATGAAGCTGTCATTTGTAGGCTTAATATCATTATTGATAACAACATGCAGTTTGAGTTAAGTAAAAGCATCAGAAGTGATTCTAGATACATACAAAAATGTAGGTAGCTTTGTAGGCTAAGGAAAATGTCATCTTTGAAAACAGTATTCAAAAAATGAAACAAACATGTTACCAAAAAGTAGAAGTTGGCAGCAAAAGCATAGGCCTAAAACACTGTTCATTTTTGACTATGAAATTATGTATATTTTAATGGAAAAAAGTGCCAACCTCAAGAAGAGATAAAAATCATATTTGAGAATAAAATACAAAAAGCATCTTTTCTTAAATTCTGTTGTGAAGGAGACTGCATGTATGAAAGCATTTATATTTATTTCTTTATTTTTAAGATTTTATTTATGAGAGAGAGAGAGAGAACGCGCGAGCCTGTGTGTGCAAGCGGGGGTAGCGGGAAAAATCCCAAGCAGACTCCGTGTTGAGTACGGAGCCCGAGTTGGGGCTGGCTGTCACGACTCTGAGATCATGACCTGACCTGAAACCAAGAGTCAGATGCTTAACTGACTGAGCCACCCAAGCGTTCCTATGAAAAGAATTTTCAAATGCATTACAGATATTAGTAGCAGTAGTATTTATTGTGCAGGAACAACCTGGCAAATGCATGCTATCACTTTACATACATCCTTTATAAGAGACAACTGACACCTGGGGAGGATAGATCAGTTGACTAGTATCATAAAGCTGTTATGTGCTGATGCCGCTAAAAGTTGGGAGCTTTCATGTGTACATGATTTTTGTAAAATGTGTTTGGTTTTGCTTTTAGAAGGGTCACAATTCATAATCTTTGCTCATATAGACACAGACTTATTTGAGGTAAGTATAGGGCTCTAATTATCCTAGAATCTGGTTCTCTCAATTATCTTCCTATGTTAAGAGCCATTGGTGAATCTTCTCTGATACGCATTAATGTCATTCATTATGCTTTCTACCTGGGAGGGATTATGCTAATGCTAAATTTTTTCCTCCCAGCTTTACAGAAGTATAACTGAAATAAAACATTGTGTAATTTTAAGGTGTAACACAATGATTTGATACATGTATATATTGTGAAATGAGTACAATAAGGTTACACATTTATCGCCTCACATGAACTTCTGTCTTGTGACAGTATCTCAATCCCATCCCCCTCTTTGATTGGTTCCTGGGTCCTTCCAGGCACCGTTCAGTCTATACCCACATTTATCTGTTCAGAGCTGTCACTTTTCTCCTTTATTCTGTCTTGTCTCTCTACAACTGAGATTGGATGCAAAATATTTGGGCATGCACATTACAATATAACTTAAAGATCTTCTCATTTTTTTTTGAGTTTAAATTTTGGAAAATTAATTTTGAATTGCAAAATCAGTAATGGGAAAAAGTCTTTTTTTTCCCCACAAAATGAAACATTATGGAGGAGGTTAGGTTTACTTCTGTTGCCCTCCCCTCAAGCCCAGTCCTCTGTCTCCTTAGTGGTCTGTAGAGATATCAGTTTGTCATACTCCTTTCAGACCTTTCTCTTCATGTGTTTGTGTGTGTGTGTGTGTGTTTGTGTGTTTGTGTGTGTGTGTGTAAATTGTTAACAGTTTAATAGAAATACATACACATATATTTGGTCACTTGCTCCTTCTTTCCGAGTGCCTAGCATCATGTGGTTCACTGGGCTCACACTTCTGGGGACATTTATGTAAACATTTGCAATTATGACATAGTGCTGAATTGCCTTTTCGTATCTGCGTACTGATTAGCCCCGCAGTGTGTGATAGGACTAGCGATCCCTAGTTCCTCCTTTTTGATGGCTATATTGTACTCCATCACATGCACGTGCCATAATTTATCCAAATATTCCCCCATTGATGGGTATTTGGGCCTCAGGCTACAATAAACATTATGGAGTGAGGATCTCAGTTTTTAAAGTATCCCTTTTGCTTACATATGCAGATTTCTCTCCCGGACAAACCCCTACAAGCAGTGTTGCTGAATTAAAGACTATTTGAATTTGCAATTTAATAGCTCTTGGCAAATCAACTCTTACAAACAGATTTTGAGAGAGCCATTTTCCTCATATCCTCACTGACAGTGTGCATTGTGGAATTTTAAAACTTTGCCAGCCTGATGGGAAATGTACTTTGTTATAGTCATGAATATAGCACTTTAAGTGTGGGTAAATTTGTGCACTCATTTCACGTGTTGGTCAGCCACCATATTTCTTTTACTGTAGAATGTCAGTTTGCATAATTTGTCCTTTTTATTTTTTTCCTTAGTGATTTACAAGAACTCTTTATATACAAAGAAAATCAGTTCTTTTTTATGTTAAGCAAAAAAAAAAAAAAATCTTCCCAGATTGTCTGTTTAGTCTCTCAGTTTTAATGCTAAATATTTTATATACACTATTTTGTCACATAAACTCTGCAGAGTTAACATAATTTCCAGTTTGAAATGAAGAAACCAAATCTTAGTAAGTTACTTGTCCAAAGTTACAGAATAATTAGATGGTAGAGAGGTTGAAAAGTAAAAATCAGCCATCACATGCCAAAAGTTGATCTCATGTGTTGACCTATAATAACAATGGTATTTCTGGCAGCAAAATCAGTCCACTAGTATGATTACCACCTGGGAAAAATAAGCAGTATAGAAATAAAAGGCAATAATACTCTTTCCTGGAACAAAGCCACATCTTGTCAAATATATAGAATTCACCAAGTGGCAACCATCAGTACAATAATTAGGTCAAGGAAGAATAATCTTGATGTTGTAACTGGGTGAATATTTGAGATGAAGAGTCGATTATACAATTGTAAGTATCTGCCACCAATTACATATTAAAACAAAGAGAAAAACAGTAGCTTTATGTTGGGCAGTTGGGGGCACCACCCATCTTAGAACAAACTAACAGTCCTACATGTCTCCTGATAAAATATGCTGACAAGGATGCAACATGACCTCTCTGTTTTCCTACCAAAATGCAAAATCTCTTTTTTTTAAGGTTTTATTATTATATTATGTTAGCCACCATACAGTACAACCCTGGTTTCTGATGTAAAGTTCGATGGTTCATTAGTTGCGTATAACACCCAGTGCACCATGCAATACATGCCCTCCTTACTACCCATCACCAGCCTATCCCATTCCCCCACCCCCTCCCCTCTGAAGCCCTCAGTTTGTTTCTCAGAGTCCATAGTCTCTCATGCTTCTTTCCCCCTTCTGATTACCCCCCCTTTCTTTATCCCTTTCTTCCCCTACCGATCTTCCTAGTTCTTATGTTCCATAGATGAGAGAAATCATATGAAAATTGTCTTTCTCTACTTGACTTATTTCACTTAGCATTATCCCCTCCAGTGCAGTCCATGTTGCAGCAAATGTTAAGAACTCGTTCTTTTTTTTTTTTTTTAAGATTTTATTT
>NC_048220.1:73091945-73096343 GCF_002007445.2 Ailuropoda melanoleuca | reverse complement strand
ACAGCTTCTTAATCCAGTCATCTGTTGAAGGGCATCTCAGTTCCTTCCACGATTTAGCTATTGTGGACAATGCTGCTATGAACTTTGGGGTGCATATGGTCCTTCTCTTCACTACGTCTGTATCTTTGGGGTAAATACACAGTATTGCAATTGCTGGGTCATAGGGTAGCTCAATTTTTAACTTTTTAAGGGACCTCCACACTGTTTTCCAGAGTGGCTGTACCAACTTGCATTCCCACCAACAATGTAGGAGGGATCCCCTTTCTCCACATCCTCTCCAACAATTGTTGTTTCTTGCCTTGTCTATCTTTGCCATTCTAACTGGCGTAAGGTGGTATCTCAGTGTGGTTTTGATTTGAATTTCCCTGATGGCTAATGATTTTGAACGTTTTTTCATGTGTCTGTTAGCCATTTGTATGTCATCATTGGAAAAGTCTGTTCGTATCTTCTGCCCATTTTATGATTTGTTTATTTGTTTCTTGTGTAATGAGTTTGAGAAGTTCTTTGTAGATCTTGCATACCAGTCCTTTATCTGTGGTGTCCTTTGCAAATATATTCTCCCATTCCGTGGGCTGTCTCTTAGTTTTTTTGACTGTTTCCTTGGCTGTGCAGAAGCTCTTTATCCTGATAAAGTCCCATAAGTTCATTTTATCTTTTATTTCTCTTGCCTTTGGAGATGTGTCGTGAAAAAGGTTGCTCTGGCCGATGTCATAGAAGTTGTTGCCTATGTTCTCCTCTAGAATTTTGATGGATTCCTGTCTCACATTGAGGTCTTTCATCCATTTGGAGTTTATTTTTGTGTATGGTGTGAGAGAGTGGTCAAGTTTCATTCTTTTGCATGTAGCTGTCCAATTTTCCCAGCACCATTTATTGAAGAGACTGTCTTTTTTCCACCGGATGTTTTTTCCTGCTTTATCAAAGATTAGTTGCCCAAAGAGCCGAGGGTCCATTTCTGGGTTCTCTATTCTGTTCCATTGGTCGATGTGTCTGTTTTTGTGCCAGTACCATGCTGTCTTTGTGATCACAGCTTTGTAGTACAGCTCGAAATCCGGCATTGTGATGCCCCCAGCTTTGTTTTTCCTTTTCAACAGTTCCTTGGAGATTCGGGGCCTTTTCTGGTTCCATACAAATTTAAGGACTATTTGTTCCAGTTCTTTGAAAAATGTCCTCGGTATTTTGATCGGGATAGCATTGAAAGTGTAGATTGCTCTGGGTAGTATGGACATTTTAACTATGTTAATTCTTCCAATCCATGAGCATGGAATATTTTTCCATCTTTTTATGTCTTCCTCAATATCTTTCAAAAGTGATCTATAGTTTCTAGGATATAGGTCCTTTACGTCTCTGGTTAAGTTAATTCCAAGGTAACGCATGGTTTTTGGTGTTATTGTAAATGGGATGGATTCCCTAATTTCTCTTTCTTCAGTCTCGTTATTCGTGTATAGAAATGCAACTGATTTCTGGGCATTGATTTTGTATCCTGCCACCTTACTGAATTGTTCTATAACTTCTAATAGTTTGGGAGTGGATTCCTTTGGGTTTTCCATATAGAGTATCATGTCATCTGCAAAGAGAGACAGTTTGACTTCTTCTTTGCCGATTTGGATACCTTTGATCCCTTTTTGTCTTCTGATTGCTGTTGCAAGGACTTCTAGTACTATGTTGAATAATAGTGGCGAGAGTGGGCATCCTTGTCGTGTTCCTGATCTTAAGGGAAAGGCTTCCAGCTTTTCCCCATTGAGAATAATGCTTGCAGTAGGCTTTTCATAGATGGCTTTTATGAGATTGAGAAATGTACCCTCTATTCCTACACTCTGAAGGGTTTTAATCAGGAAAGGATGCTGTATTTTGTCAAATGCTTTTTCTGCATCAATTGAGAGGATCATATGGTTCTTGAGTCTTTTCTTGTTGATATGATGTATCACATTGATTGATTTGCGAGTGTTGAACCATGCTTGCATCCCAGGTATGAATCCCACTTGGTCATGATGGATAATCCTTTTAATGTACTGTTGGATTCTATTAGCAAGGATCTTGTTGAGGATTTTGGCATCCATATTCATTAGAGAAATCGGTCTGTAATTCTCCTTTTTGAGGGGGTCTTTGCCTGGTTTGGGGATCAAGGTAATATTAGCCTCATAGAATGAGTTTGGTAGCTTTCCTTCTGTTTCTATTTTTTGAAATAGCTTTAGGAGAATAGGTATTATTTCTTCTTTGAATGTTTGGTAGAATTCCCCAGGAAAACCGTCTGGGCCTGGAGTTTTATTATTTGGAAGGTTGTTTATCACTGACTCAATTTCTTCATAGTTAATTGGCCTATTTAAGAAATCTATTTCTTCCTGTTTCAGTCTTGGTAGTTTATAGGTTTCCAGGAAGGCCTCCATCTCTTCCAGATTGTTTAGTTTTTTGGCATATAGCTGTTGATAAAAGTTTCTAATAATCCTTGCAATTTCAATGGTGCTGGTCGTGACCTCTCCCTTTTCAGTCATAATTTTAATAATCTCAGTCCTTTCTCTTTGTTTTTGGACAAGTTTTGCCAGTGGTCTATCAATTTTATGGATTCTCTCAAAGAACCAGCTTCTAGTCCTGTTGATCTGCTCTACTGTGGTTCTGGTCTCTAATTCATTGATTTCTGCTCTAATCTTGGTCAACTCCTTCCTTGTCAGTGGGTTAGGCCTGTCCCTCTGTTGCTGTTCCAGTTTCTTGAGGTGAGAATATAGAAACTGCATTTTAGATTTTTCTATTCTTTTGAGTGAGGCTTGGATGGCTATGTATTTCCCCCTTAGGACTGCCTTTGCAGTATCCCATAGGTTTTGGACCGTTGTGTATTCATTCTCGTTGGTCTCCATAAATTGTTTAATTTGTTTTTTGATTTCCTGGTTTATCGAGTCATTCTTGAGCAGGATGGTTCTTAGCCTCCAAGTGTTTGAGTTTCTTCCAGGTTTTTCCTTGTGGTTGAGTTCCAATTTCAGAGCGTTGTGGTCTGAGAATATGCAGGGGATAATTTCAATCTTTTGGTATTGGCTGAGACCTGTTTTGTGTCCCAGAGCATGATCTATTCTTGAGAATGTTCCATGGGCATTTGAATAGAATGAGTATTCTTTGGTTCTGGGGTGTAGTGTTCTATATATATCTATGAGGTCCAACTCGTCGAGTATGGCATTCAAAGCCTTTGATTCTTTGCTTAGTTTTTGCCAGGGTGTTCTGTCTATTTCTGATAGTGGGGTGTTGAGGTCCCCTACTATTACTGTGTTCTTATCTATATGTCTCTTTATTTTGGTTAAGAGTTGGCTTGTGTATCTTGCTGCTCCCCTGTTGGGGGCATATATATTAATAATTGTCATATCCACTTGTTGAATACTTCCTTTAAGAATAATATAGTGCCCTTCTGTATCTCTCTCTATGGCCTCTAGTTTAAAATCCAGTCTATCTGATATGAGAATTGCTACTCCAGCTTTCTTTTGAGGTCCATTTGCGTGGAAGATGGTACTCCATCCCCTTACTCTAAGTCTGAATGCATCTTTGGGTTCAAAATGAGTCTCTTGTAGACAGCAAATGGATGGGTCATGTCTTTTTATCCAATCTGCAACCCTGTGGCGTTTTATGGGAGAGTTTAAGCCATTTAGATTGATAGAGATTATTGACAGATATGATTTTAATGATGCCATTTCTCTTTAAAGTCTTTGTATCGGTTGTGACTTGCTGCTCTGTATCACTCTTGGGGCCTTTTTACCTTTATAGAGCCCCCCTTAATATCTCCTGTAGGGCTGGTTTCGTGGTTACGAAATTGGTTAATGATTGGCGATTTTGGAACGTCTTTATTTCTCCATCAATTCTGAATGACAGCTTTGCTGGATAAAGGATCCTTGGCTGCATGTTTTTCTCTGAAAGAGCTTTAAAAATGCCCCCCCAAGCCTTTCTCTCATTCCAGGTCTCTGTAGACAGGTCTGACGTAATCCTGATACCTTTGCCTTGGTACGTGAGAAATTTCTTTGCCCTGGCCGCTTTCAATACTGTATCCTTGGATCTAATATTTGCGAATTGCACTATGACATGCCGTGGCGTAGGTTTGTCCTGGTTGAGCTTGGATGGGGTCCTCTCTGCCTCTTGGACACGAATGCTTGTTTCCCTTGCTAGATTAGGGAAGTTTTCAGCTACAATTTGTTCAAATATCTCTTCTAGACCTCTGTTTTTCTCCACCCCTTCAGGGATGCCGATGATTCTGACATTGGATCGTTTCATAGAGTCAGTAATCTCCCGTAATCTACATTCGTGGGCGTGGATTTTTTTAAGACCAGCTTCTATTTTCGTTTTTTCTTCTACTAACCCATCCTCCAATTCGCTAACGCGTTCCTCTGCCTCGGTGACCCTGGCCGTCAGAGCCTCTAGTTTTGACTG
>NC_048220.1:73055880-73091537 GCF_002007445.2 Ailuropoda melanoleuca | reverse complement strand
TACTCTGAATTCCATTTCTGATAATTTGGTTACATCCATATCCATTAGTTCTGTGCCAGAGGCCACAGACTCATTGTCTTTTCTTTGCTGGGAGGGATTTCTCCTTCTCGTCATTCTGATGAGGAGAGGTTGCGGGGTTGTCCAGAGCCCAAATTATTGACTGGGACCCAGGCCATGTGCCCTTGTTTTATAGGGACCTTAGGGATGTGGGCTTCCTGATTTTTCAGCCTGCCTTCTGGGGGAGGGGCCTGCCACACCGATACTCAGGAAACCCTGTTTGGGTAGAGTCTCCATGTCCCCTGCGAGGGGGGATGGGGATGGGCACGCTGTGAGCCAGTATTTCCAGGCTTTTGTTCTCTGGCGGCTTTCCATGGAGGTTTGCTGTGCCCCTTCCGAGAGTCAGAGCAGCAGCGGCTGTATCTCAGCTTCTGTCTCAGATCAGAGAGATCGCGGACCGTTCTCCACTGATGTTCTGGCCACTTTAACTCTGTTTCTGTTGGTGCTGCTCAACCCTGCAGCGTCCCGGATGTGTGCCCCACACCCGGCATCTCAGACCTCACTTCCAGGGCCGGTGCCTCTCTGTCCTTTGTGTTTCTAACACCGCCAGCCGCCCCGGGCGCACTCTCGGAGCTCCCGGTCTCAGTCTGGATCCAGTGAGCACACCGGAGCTCTGTTTCAGACTGTTCGCACGCTCCCGGCTCACGGTCTCAGTCTGCTCTCTCGTGGGTGCCGGTCCGCGAGTCCGCCCGCTCCTCCATGCAGGTGGCTACCGCTTCCCGGCACCCGAACGCGGCGGCTCCCTCCCCCTTCCGTTTATCTTCCGATATCTGTGTGCGGTTTCACGGCTCCCCACTTTGTACCTCAATAGTCAGCACTGGAGTTGTTCATTTGTAGAGATCCAGATGTATCTTCCTGCATCTCAGGCTGATTCTGTGGATGTTCAGGCTGGTCTGGTACCTATCCAGCTTGACTCAGGGGACCAGCTGAAAAAGGTGTCCCCTACTCCTCCGCCATCTTAACCCCTCCCCTCTGTCCCAAAATGCATAAGCTTAACCTGAACAAGAGGAACCATCACTCACGTCCAAGTTGAGAGACACTTAATAAAATGATTAATTTGTACTTTTGAAAAATGTTAAGGTTATTAACTCCAAAAATGTTAAGACGCCATTCCAGATAAATAGACTAAAGAAACATGAAAACTACATTTAATGCATAATCCTGGGTGGGATTTTAGACTGGAGAAAGTAGTTTATGATACGTTTTTTCAACAGTATATGGAAATTTTATATGGACTGTGGATTAGATAATTGCATTGTATCAATATCAAATTTTCTGATTTTGTTAATTATACTATGGTTACGTAAAGAATGCCATCATTCTTAAGATACACAAGTATTTACGGGTAAAGTGATATGATACCTGCAATGTGTTTTGAAATAGTTACAAAACTATCTATGCAGTTAGCTTTCTATACAAACATATCATGTATACTTGGATATATTCACGCATACATACATAATGCCCTGTGGCTAACCACTCGTTTGGTTAGACAAGAAATATCTATACTTGTTTGTTTAACAATACTGTGTTTATTAGTTCAAATATACTTACAATTATCTCAATAAATATTTTTCTGTTTTCACTTTCACATAAATATAAGAACCTCCCATCCCTACATCACTAATTATCTTTCAGGTTAATATGTTTCTATCTGTATTCACGTAAAGAAAATTTTCATATTACCATGTATACATATTGCTTCAGTAGCTTTCTAGAAGATCCAGTTAACTTGGGGTTCCTCATTTCTTCAGAGCTCACTGGTTATGTCCTTTGTGAAGACCACTTTCTTTAGGCATTCTGTGTTTCCTTCCTCCGAGTGAACCCCTTTTGCCCCCCTCCCAGTGAGTTTCATGAGGAAGTATGATAGAGAATAACATAGGCACAACTAGATTTACTTCAGAAACGATTCACTAGGGAGCCATTTCATTGTGAATAAATTCGGATGAGGAAAATGATTGGATTAGAATGGAAGAACAAAATGAAGTCCTTGAATAGAATTGTAGCAAAGTTTGGAGAAGAAACCTGACTATTTGCAACTACAGTGATAAAATGTGTGCAGGCATTTCTCGGGTAATGTGACCCAGACTGATGCCCTCCAATAGCCAGGACCCTAATTTCTTGCTTAAGGAAGGTTTTGACAGGGTTCCATACCTCAAAGAAATGCATTCAATAGCCAGCAATTCCTGATGTTCACCTGCGTAGAACAAGTTCAAGAAAATCTTCTTGTTTAAAACTTGCCCGTGTTTAACTTGACTCCTTGTATTTACCAGCCGCATTTGCAACTCTGCAGTTATTTGCTGTCTAAAAGCATATTACTCTTTGCTTTGCATACTTTGTTTTCTCTTTATCTCGTGTAAAAAAGAAAAAAGTGAACCCTGAGTTATCTGTGGTTTGGTGGTTAACTTGGAAATATAATGGTGGGATCTGTCTTCTAGCATATAGTGTGTGGAAGATAAGAGCTGGAGACACAAATAGACATCTTATCTACTTCATAAATGATCTGTTTAGAGTTGTTTGTTTTGCATTATGGATATTTCTGTCAGTCACTTGTGTTTGTTGTGTTGAGTTAGAGTCTTTTCTCCTTTGTAATATCTCTGATGACAGGCTACTCTTATGAACAGAAAATAATTGAATTCTATTCTGCTCTTCAGGTTTTCTTTTCTTCCTTTGGATGTTTATAGGGGTGTTATTTACAGCATAATTTCATCTACTAGTTATTTACACGGCTTCAGATCCCCATCAGACACAAGCAGTATACCATGAAAATACCGAGATTCCATCATGATACATATCATTTGATAAATTAGAGTGTTTCATCCTTTTTGTTTTGACGAGGCACAGATATTTTATCATGAATTCCTGTTAATAGTGCAAAGACTTATAAAATGACTCCAGTGGAATTGGAGGTAAATATATGTCTTTTGATACGTCTAATAAAATAATGAATAAAACTGCCACTAGCTCCTAAAAGCAGTATACCACATCATTATTAAAATGAGAGACTTTTAAGTACTTTTGGAACTATTAAATTGATTGCTGATTTTAGGAGAGTATGTTTTGAAGTCACATAAATTTTTAGACATTTGCATAGTACATTTCATAGTATTAAATTTCACCTCACTGATTTATCTCAATATGTGCAGTTCAATTAAATTAATAGGTACATGATTCCACTTCAGAGAATATAAACTAACGTTCTACTTAATAAAAAAAATTTAAAATATAACATCTCAGCTTTTTGTGACATGAGAAGAACAATAGTTTTTGGGTGTGTTGCTAAGAATATTTATCTGGTTAAAGAAACTATTGAATGTCAAAAAGAACCGGGACATAATAATTATAAATTAATGTTAAGAGAGAAAAAAAAAAGGCATAGTTGACTGTAAGTTAGGCAAGAAATGTACAATAACCTCGTTTGGTTCCTGACTACCAGTTCTGTAGGGTTCTACGGATTGCCATGAGCTTTCTAGAACTCTGGAAAAGACCCAATCCTGACCCCATTCTGTGCTCTCCCATGCACCCTGTGGTATGAAATAGTAAAAACACATTCACTCATCTTCTTAGAGATTTTTTTTCTGATGTGTTATGATAGCCCATAAATGAGTCTTTTGTCAGAATATCGTGTTGAGTAAAAATTTCCCTTACATGTTGATCATAGAGCTGATAGAATTTCAGGGAGGAAAGGGAGAGAGATGTAGCAAGGGAAACAGGGGAAAGTAACAATGAGATGAGAGAAAGATAGGTGAGTTGGAAAGAGGAGTTTTTAACTACTTCAAATAAATACCTGTTTGGGGAAAGAATGCACTGACCTTAGGGGATAAAAGATTTGAAAGAGAAAAAAATCATAATGTCAATATTAAATGAGGGATCGCTTTTGATTCCTCCTGCGGCTGCTTAACCAATTTCTCTTTTCTCCTATACAGATTTTTTTTTTTCTTAAACACTGCTGCATCTTGTGTTCTAGGATTTGAAACTTTCGTGGTTACAAATTTGCCCATGATACTCAAATCTCAAAACATGTAGCATCTTTACCTTCTGCAGTTAGTTTTTTCCCCTCCACTCCCTGTCCTCCGCCACCCTCTCTCTCACTCTTGCTTTTTTTCCTTCTCTCTCTCTCTCTTCCTCCTACCTTCCCCCCCCCCCCCCCCCCCCCCCCTTTCTTTCGGATTTAACCTTGCTGAAGGGAGGTTGGTGGTGGGGGACAGTGGAAGGAAATAAACTTGTCATTATTTTAAAAGACTATCTTTTTGGTTAACCAATTTACGTTGTAGGTTTTTGGTAAACATGATGTTACAGACTCCCTTCTCTCTACCATTTTTCTAAGCCAAAAGAAATCTTGACAAAGGGATTTTTTTTGTCCCTATTCATGTTAATGACCCTCTCAGCTCTTTCTAAACTATAACCTAAGGTAGACTGTCATGTGAGACTCCATGCAGAGATTCACAAATGGATTTGCAAATGTGTCAATCCTCTAGAAATATTTTCGGAATCTACTAGGATTTCTCTCTCACCTATCTAGGTATTTCTTCAGCCGTTATAGGATTTGTGTCCCTCTAGGGTCTGCGGTTCTTGGTCACTCTGCTTTGAAGAATGAAGAGGTAGACCAGGAACAGTATAAAGTTCCTGGAGAGGGAGGGGACCCAAAAGGGTTGCCGTTTAGATGTTCAAATCTAGGGGTTTTTATAAGCTCTTTTGCAGAAATACCTTTTTTTTTTTTTTAAAGATTTTATTTATTTATTTGACAGAGATAGAGACAGCCAGCGAAAGAGGGAACACAAGCAGGGGGAGTGGGAGAGGAAGAACGGAGGAGCCTGATATGGGGGCTCGATCCCTGAACGCCGGGATCACGCCCTGAGCCGAAGGCAGACGCTTAACCGCTGTGCCACCCAGGCGTCCCAGAAAAATCTTGAGCATCCTGAGTGGGGCCCCCCATGGATTGGCTGCTAAGCTGTGCCAGTCAGGGCTTTCATCGTGCCCCTGTTTACTTATTGGGTTATTGTTCGCTTACTAATGGTCTTTTGGGCTGACATCTGGAGACTGCCTCAACTTGTGATAGTGACCAGTGTTTTATGGTTAATTGCTTTGTTTGGAGATGTTTTGCAAAAGTCGCTGCCGCAGAGGCTGCTAGACAGGACGCCGCTGTGGTCTTGTCGAAGTTGTAAAACAGGCTGCTAGCGCAATTCGTCTTAGCTGTCCCGGCTCCCAGGTTTCTTGTTGGGAACCCAGGCCCGACTACCTAAGAGTCCAATGAACTCCGAAACCAGCCACCCAACTGCATTCCGAAGGTGGCTGGGGTGAGCCAACCCTTAGTTTAACCCCTTTCTCTCCTCCAGTTTCCCTCACACTTCTTACTGGGTTAGGATTTTAATATTGTTGTGGAAATAGGGGGTGATGGGAGAAAAGGGATTCCCTGAAACATGGCACTAATTAAGCTCTGCTCTCCTGAGAGGTTGGCATAGAGTTCTGGTCGAGATGCACGTTTGTGATCATGCTTTCCTTCTGTTACCCTAAAAGCGTGCGATGCTTCCGGCTGTAATGCTTATGATCTATTAGAGATTTATAGAGTAGTGTGAAATGAACGGTGTAATAGGTTACTGTATATTCTAACATTTCCTCATTAAGGAATAAAATAAAATTATTTAAAAATACTGCCGTTTGCTTTTATATTAAGAAAGAAAGCATTTAATTAAATATTAAAAGTTTAAGAAATGGTTCACCGAGGCCAATTCTACGTTTCACATGTTATATTTATGTAGAAAAAAGGAAGTTAAAAATTTCAATACCTTTTTAACACAAAGTATACTTCTGCTTAGGAAAATGGGGTTACTAGGATAAATGTTCACGGAGTTTATCAAATAATCAACATTCCCACAAACAGTAACGTCTTTATCATTGGATTGATGTGTTTATTTTTATTTTTATATAACCTAAATAGTAAATTTGCCTTTTCTTAAAATTTTAACACACGATTTTCTAAACTTAGAAAATGAATACGATACAAAATTAATTCTTTGTTGTTTGAGCAAATTGAGAAACTTTTTTCTCTTCTTGAGACTTAAGGTGAATATTGGAAAACTACAAATTGGTATATTTACTTTAATAATCAAGATACCGTTTTTAAAGTTTATCTAGTATTTTTATCATTCTGTTATTTTTACAGGTTTATTGTGCTGTTTATTAATTTACATATCACTGAAGTCAATTGTTGAAAGTGTATAATTCCATGATTATAGTAAATTAACACTTAAAGTACTACATGCCAGGAAACACTTTGATCTGAGGCAAATCTAAGTGGTTGGTCACCTTTTAATGTTTCAATCATCCTGAAATTGGCCTTATCTCTCTTTTACAGTTAGCCGTTCCCATTCTCAGCCTTGGAAAGTTTCTCCTTGGGCTCTGTTTCTATGAATTTGCCTTTTCTAAGCATTTCATACAAAAAGAAACCTATAATACATGTTCTTTTGTATATTCTCAGCTCTTTCACTTAGAATAAATGTTTCAGATTTATCATTGTTGTAGCATTTATAGGTATTATTGAATATTATTCCATTTAATGGATATACTCCCTTTTATTTTTTTCTCCAAATCATCACTTAGAGGTTTTTAGATTGTTTCCAGTTTGGACTCTTATAAGTAATTAATATTTCTGTGAACATTTGCATATATGTCTTTGTTGACTTTGAAAAAATTTTCTTGGGTAGATTCCTAGAAGCAGAATTTCTGGGTGTATGAAGCTTTTTAAGTTTTGTGTGTGGTGTGCATAGGGGTCTTTTCTCTTCCTCCTCTTTCTCTTTTTTTTTTTTTTTGTAAGTGTGTATCCAATTGACTTAGCACCAGTTATAAAAGAATACCCTTCACTTATTAAATTGTATTGACATCTTTGTTGAAAATAAATGACCTTAAAGTAAGGATCTTTTTATGAACTCCCAGTTCTGTCCATTGATCTCTATGCCGATCAATGCTCTGATTATGCCCTGTCTTCATTACTTTAAAGTAAATTGAAATCAAATGCTATAATCCTCCAAATGTGTTTGTTTGTTTGTTTTTTCCAAATGTGTCTTAGGTATTCTTCCTGTGTTTTTCCATATAAGTTTGGGAAAAACTTTTCAATTTCTACAAATTAGCCTGCTGAGATTTTGATAGAGATTGCGTTGAATTTATAGATCAATTTAGTGGTAATTGCCATTGTGACAATATTGAGCCTTCCAATCAATGAATATAAAATGTCTCTCCATTTATTTAGATCTTAAATTCTCTTAACAATGTTTGTAATTTTCAATGTAGAAGTTTTATGCTTTTGTTAAATTAACTGCAGAGTAGCTTATTCTTTCTGATGCTTTTGTGAATAGAACTGCTTTCTAATTTTATTTCAGATTGTCTGCTGCTAGTATATAGAGATAAATAGATTTGAATATCAAACTCATATCCTGTGAGATTGTGAACTCATTTATTAGTTCTCGTCATTTTTTCCCTTAGGATTTTCTACATACAGGATCATGTCCCATGAAAATGAAAACATTTTTACTTTTTCTTTCTGATCTGGATGCCTTCAGTATATTAATTTCTTTCAAAAATTTTTTTCCACTACCTAAGACCTTTAGTACAATGTCTAATAGAAGTTGACAATATGGATATCTTGCTTTGTTCCAGAAACTAGTGGGAAAGCATTCTAGTGTCTTCTTGCCCACTTTGTCTCTTATGGAATTTCAGCCATTTCTTATGCAAGGTCAGCCATTTATCTTATTGATGCTCCATGAATTGGTCCATTAAACATACATTTTCAAATTTGTTGGCATCCTGTTTTTCATATTTTCACAACAGAAAAATGAATACTGAAACAACTAGCGTGATCTTGAAAATAAGCAAGTTTGGTATAAGGTACGGTTAATTTACATTTTAAGGAGAAATGTGATATGTGGGAGAAAGAAAGAAGGATTATTAGAAAAGGTAGCAACTTTAGAACAATGGAGTATTACAAAAGACAGATTTTTCAGAAGGCTGGGATGAAGAATAAAATTTAATACCAAAGGTTGTAAATTCAATGATAAGGGCAGGACCTTGAATTTGGCACATTAGGAAAAAGAAAGTGATCTTTTGATGTCTCAAAATATATGCCTCATAATTCCATAGAGATTAAAGTAATCAGAGGCTTGAATAAGAAAGACTATATATGTATGTGGGTTTATAAATTATATATAAAGCCAAATATAATGTTTTAAGCGAAATATATTTTTGGTCAAGGGCATAAACTGTTGATACTGAAGGCATTAAAGTTCAAATTCTTCGTTTTTTTAATTTTAAGACATATCTTATGCATATGAAGTATAGAACATATGTATCTTTTAAAGTATATATGATAATGTATAATTATATAATATATAGTACATATATCTTTTATATATATGACACCTTTGAATGTCTAAATGCCTACCATTTGATATATTCTAGAACCCAGAATCTCAAAATGTGGCTGGGAACCAGCAGCAGCAGCACCTGCTCAGCTCTTGTTCAAAATGCAGAAACTGAGGCCCAAACAGAATATCAGAATCTGCATTTTAAAAGATCCTTACGTGATCTGTGTTGACATTAAAGTTCGAGAAGTGCTGGTTTAAAATAATATGCTTTCAGCTAGCAACTATAGCATCTCCCTGAGTCGGTGTGTATGCCAGACCCTACACTAGACACAGTGCCGGTATTCCTTCCCCCGGGGGAGTCTCACAGTCTAGCAGGAAAGCCAGGCACGCACGGAGAGTGATAGCTGATTAACAGAGTGCTAAGGAAACACGAAGGGGACACTAGTTGGCTCCTTCGTGACCGTCAGAGAAGATAGATCCACATTTTAATTGGGCTCTCAAAGGTGGGGACTATTCCCCAAGCCTTCATCCCTTCATCAGCGAAGGGTACGTGGGAACTCTGCTTGAGTAACACAGACGTCCCATAAAGTCTTCAATTCCAACGACATAGTCAGAGCCATTGTCTACACAGCCTCTGACAAGATCGTTCCCCCTGCGTGTTGGGATCCTCACTGCTTCATACCCCACAGGGACCACATTTTTGCTAAAATGATAAAACTCGATTCCATTAGGATTGAACTCATGATATTTCTTCAGGTGCCACAGAGAGCCTCAGGCTTTCTCATTCCTCCTGGGGGGTCTCCTGCTTGTCATGTAACCCTGATCAAACCCTTTCCAATCCCCTTCTCACCACCGTCTCTCTTTTGAATTCGTGGTCTGTCAATAGCAAAACCTCCTACATTGTCAACCTCCTTTTTGAGCACTTACTTTACCGTTCTACTCTCAAAGAAATCTGGATCTCCACTGATGGGACCTTTTTCTCTGAAGCTATTCCGAAGGGCACTCGTTTTTGTCACACCCCAATACCCTCTGGACTTAAAGGTGGAGTACTTTTTCTTTGGTTCCTCATTGATAATCCCATACCTCTCTCCTTCTATTTTCCTTACAACCATCTTGAGGATTCTTCTCCTCCACCTCCTCCTTCATCTTCTTCCTCTTCCTTCTCCTCCTCCTCCTCTTTCTTTTCCTTCTCCTCCTTTTTTATTGTCTTACGATTCATCACGTCTCTTCCCCATAGTGTTAAAACCTACAAGTATCCGAGCACTTGCTTCATCTCTCGGTGATGTTTATTATTATATTTTTGTTTCCTCCAAATCTACTTATGTCTTATTTCTTGGTGATTTGAATATATGCAGAGAGAATCCTGCCAACTCTGGCCTCTCAGCTTCTTTAATCCCCTGCAAAGAGTTTGGCTATCATTTGCCACAGCCAGTGGTTCCTTTGGTTATGCACTAGACCACTTCGATTCCTGTACCTACAACCTTTCCATAAGCTCATTTTTATACATCTCATTATTGATTATTCCCCCTTCCTTCCAGTTCATTCCTCTTGAACTGTACATCCAACAAGCTTTTGCCTTACTGTGACCTCCTATCCACTGTGCCTGCCAGTCTCGTTGCTGGACCTTCCTCTACTTTTCATCAGCACTTGTGCCTTTTTTCTTTTTTTTCTCTATCTACACTCACTCCTTTGATGATCTCATTTCATCGCATGTATTTAAATATTATCAGTATGCTATCTCCAGCCTATTATTTTTCTGTTGAATTCTTAATGTGATCCGTGGAGGCAGTTATTTTTGCTTTCTTTTTGTTGGCTTGTGTATTTCAATTGCTAGAACAATGTCTGGAACATGGTAGGCCTTCAATAAATCAGTGAATATGTTCTTTGCCCACTAAAGCAAAGAAGAATATATGGTTTACTGAAATAACTTTGAGCAGTACTCTGTGGTTGACATGAAAAGTGTCTGTGTGTGTATAAGGATGAGGATATTGGTTGGAGCTGATTTTAAGGAGTTTGCACTGGATCGTGCAGATAGAGCAAGATGTCGGATGATTTTAAGTGTCTCAGGTTTCTACCTTCTACCAGCAGATAGATGGTGACGTCATCTACATAGAATGAGAACAGAATAGGTGAGATAATGTTTGTAAGGTCAGAAGAATGTACTTGTTATAACTTGAACTTGAGATTTCTATGAGATGACCAAAAGACAAGTTACAATGGTAACATGAGCGAACAATAAACTTATGGAGCCAGCTTGTCAGCTATAGGTCAAACTGGGCAAGGAAGATTTGTACATACTTTGTGAATAATTTTCTTCTCATAGAGTGAATCTTTCTATCAATTTATTCATGTGACTCACTGAAACAGTTTTCTGAATAGACACAATACAAAAGTACAGTTTTTATGGCAACTGCAACAAATATCCTTGAAAGTATGCAAAATAATTTATTTTTCAGGAAATAGACTATGGATATAAAATAAGATCCTTTTTTCCTGGCTAGTTTGATTTCATCAAACAGAATGATTTTTATTGTATATAGACATGGACGCCCATTCATCCACTCCTACCCCCACACACATACGTATGTTTACATACACATATTTAGACCATATCTATGATTTTTAACATTCATAAGGGTTCAATAAATCAAAAGAGGAAGTCTTTAATAAAAAATACTTTGTTATCATAGTATGCTAGGGTTTTATAGAATCGTAGAGTCTTATATCATCTTCAGAAGAGAATTCACAGCCTGAGCATTCATAGCATGATCTGTGGTTATTTGGTATGTTATATGTATTTCTGTGAATTCAGTAAGCAAATAACCTGGCAAACTATAACTGTAAAAAGTGTTATGATAGACAAAAAATACATGAAAAGATATAAAAAACATGAAAAGACATAAAACGTTCATGGACAGGTGTCTATAAATGAATGTCATCTTTTGATTATCATGAAAATTTTAGATATTGGCATGAGAAAACTTGCAGTTGTGTGTGCTTCCGGGGGAGCGCTTCATAAGACTTTAGAAAGTACGTGACACTTGATGCAGTTTTATTCCAGTGTAAAAATATTCCTATGGCTCTAATGAATGGCCCATCTTGTTATAAAGTAGAGATGAATGTGAAACAATTGGACAGATTTTATTGTCAGAACCCTATGTGTTCTGGTTTAGAACATCATTAAGCTTAATAGCACCCTGAGTTGTCATTTCCCTTCCTAACAGTATCTGCACAGAAATTACAATTGACAATAGGTGGGGGCAATTAATAAGATTTCTTGGATATGGGCGCCAGGTAGAGAGCTGTGGTTCGCTCATGCAGCCATATCTGTCTTTACATGTCCCAGCGTTTGGTCATGGCATTGGTAGAGTGCGCCACAAAATCCTATTAATCAAATTTCAGTTTTATCTGGTTCCTCTTAAAAAAATGTGTCTAGATATTAACTACAGAGTATCCTTGGAAAAATAGTTCATGGTTAGTCCGTGAATAAGGTGTTCTTTTGTGCACAAACTTATTGTGTTTACTTCCTGTGTATCCACTTCCTACTACCAGACTCCTTGAAAACTGCTCCAGTTTTGTTTTGTGTAATTTCAGTTAATATACTAAGTAGGACACCAGTCTTTGAAAATAGAGATAGAATAAATCCCCAGAGTAATATCACCAATATTATAAAGGGATATTCTGAATATCTTTTTGCAAAAACTGGACAATTTAGATGAGGACAGATATAAATGATAAAACCTTATCTTCTGTTGAGAGGCGGACCTGACTTCGCCAGCCCTTGACTCTGTCTGGATTGGCCACGTGATTTATTAGGCCAATGGGACTTTTGTAAAAGTGGCAGATGCAGGTGTTTGAAATATGTTGGACGTTGAGGCTTTTTGTTGTTGTTTCTGAAAGTAGAAACCTTAGCCACCAGGTGAATAATCTGGGTCCTGTGAGAGGATGGGAGGACATGTGGAGGGAAACGGGCACGTGTATGAAAACAGTTTGCCAACATCCATACGTGGAAATGGGGACGTCCTAGACCATCCACCTAGCACACAGCTGAGCGGCGGACAGTAGGAACACGAGAGGGTACAGCAGAATTTGCCCACGAGCAGACCATCTGGATTGCAAAACCGCCCAGCTGCATGCAGAATTACAGGAGAATTAAATGCTTGTTATTTTAAACCACTATGTTTTGAGATTATTTGCTATGAAGAAATGGCTAACTGACAAAGCAATGTATTTTTCTCATTGATGCTTTCTTTACTATAAAGAAAAGCAAAAAAGATCTGTCTTTGGCTTATAAATTATTACTTGTCACACGCTGATTAAATTAATATACTAGCTACAACATCCTTTCCCCATTTCCAGCTGGAAGTTGAGGGAGATAAAATGGAGGTGGAAGGAGAGTCTAGATTTAGGGGTAAGGATCAGGAGATGAAAAATGCCAAACCACATTTTGACTAATTTCATCAAGAAATAAAAAGACATCACAGATGTTGATTGCCGGGAATGGCCAGCAATCCCTGTACAGACGGATGAAAGATTCCTCCAAACTTTGCTGTGAAAGAGAGCCGAAGGCAAGGGGGTCAACGCTCAGAGACGAAGACCCTTTGCTCTTCTTTGCTCCCGCTTTTATTGGTCCTTCAGGATCATCACAAATCCTTATCACTGTTCCTCAAGCACAGGACGTGTGACCAGGGGTCTTACTGAAACTGGGAGGATCTGTTTACAGGAAAGACAGGATATGCTAATTTGCGTGTTTTGCCCGAGCCCTGCTAAACAGAGCCTAAGGGACAATGCATCCATCTCTTGGATCACAGGGTGGCTGTTGGGGCTAAGAAAGCTTTGGGGAAGGCAACTCCCCGAGTCGTTCCTGGGCAGAGTGGTCACGTAGGCCTTGGCATTCCAAAGGTACGCCCTTCTCCAAAACCTTCTCTTGCCCTCAGCGGCCCCCGTGTTACATTTTAGCCAGCCAGGTGTTCTGGCTGATTTCATGCTCTACATTAACCGCAACACTTGACGTATAAAGCGACCCAGTTGGAAGCAAGTTTCAGAAAGAGTTGAGGGTGAATGTGCATGTGTGGAGAGAGATTAGGGAAGGAGGGGGAAGGGAGAGAGACTTGTTTGTGGGGATGTAGTAAAGGAGCACAAATGTAGGACAGGTGGTAAGGCCCTTGCACTAATGTGAATGAGAAATAAGAGTCTGCATTATAACGTGGCGAGGAGAACTAGAGGTCCGTGACTGGTTCAGAAAGATTGTGTATGGACTATTAGCTTCTCCAAAAATTGCTATAATACAAAATCTGGTGTTACCGGTGCTAAGCTAAATGAAGTAAATTTTTTTTTTCTGAGAGAAAATATGAAAGCTTAAAATTAAAAAAAAAATTAAATCTAACAAAGAATTTTAGTACACATTAAAAGATATAGCTGACCATTTCATATTAGCTTATATTACTTATATAAAAACTCCATTAAAATCATACATTGAAATAGTTTAAATAGTCTATCTTAGTATGTTTTTTTCTTTACTTCTTGGGTCTCCTGTTACTCCTCCTTCTCCTCTCCTTCTGCTACCTTTCCTCCTTATTTTATTTACTCCTTCTCCCTATTTTTGTTGTGCGTATTTTTTGGTTGTAATGTGGACTTACATCCATCTGTTTGCAGTAAGCTATAGGATACAGGGAACATGGTGTAAAGAGAATGGACCAGGTGCTCATGCCTACACCCAACACCTACTAATTCAGCAAACTTGGATATGTGACTGAAGCTCTCCGCAGCTGGGTTTTGTTTTGTTTTTTTCCAAATTTTTATCTAAGTTCTAGTTAGTTAACATACAGTACAATGTTGGTTTCAGGAGGGGAATTCGGTGATTCATCACCTACATAAAACACCCAGTTCTGTAGCTGTCTCCTTATTCGTATATATAGAGTAATTATGGAGCTTGCTATGTTATATTAAATATTAAGGAGGTTAGTACATTTAAAGTACTGAATTTAAAGTTCTTGGGGCTGTAATCACTCAATAAATGTTTCTGGTTATTGGCTCTATCACTATACTTCATGGAAAGTGTTGGTGTAACTGATAGAACTTTGATCGGTGTCTGCGAAACAAATATACTCAGAACCATAAAAACATTGTTAAGCATTTTATATTATTTCATTTTTCAAGTATCACACCAAAAGACAAACTGAAATCCACATATAATTCTACCATTCTGACTCACATACCTTCAGTTTTTCCAAATTTCATTTTTTTCTATATCCGCGCAATTACCTATTTTGCTTAATGCCAACTTAGTCACTCGAAATAAATTCTGTATGTCCCAATAAGTTTACATGATTATAACTTTAATAGCTAAATAGGTTTTTTCTGATAGTCTCAATTTACTTGACTCTATTTAATTTTTTCATAATTTTAATGTGTAAATGAAGATATTTTTCTGTTATTTTATACTCAGATTTTTTTTACTAAATTTACTTATAATAAGAATTTTCCCTTCCAAAAAAATTTAAAAATGAACAGCAACAAAGTCATACAAACAACCTATGACTGAAATAGCAAATTCAAATAGAAATAGATCCCAATAAAATTTTATCATAATTTGTTTCACATAAGAAATAATACTTAGAATGCTGAAAATGGATGCATCATTAAAAGGAAACAATCTTGATTAAAATTTGAGTGCTTGAATTTGGTTACATATTTTTTAGACAGAGGTTGGTAATTCATCACCTAAAATATGATAGAAATACCTTTAATCTTATGCAGGGGAGAACAGCAGCACTCACTCACTAACATCTAATTTTCCTCTCCTTCTAGATCTATAGGGAAAGCTATATTTTTCTGCTCCTTGATGGTAAGCCAGAGATAGATAATGAATTCTGTCCATTTGGCTGTGAGAAGAAGTGATGAGTTTTGCCTCTGGAATAAAGCTTTTACTTATAGAATTCCTTCTTTTTTTTGCAATGAAGAAGGTGAACTCATGATCCAGATAAAAATTACTAAGAAAAGGCAGCATAACTTCCATTAGCCTTGTCTCTGTGTGATTGTGCAGGGAGAGCCACCTAGAACGCACATTAGATGGGTAGAGTAAGTGCAAACTAAACATACATTTATATGATCCTCTGTTATTTGGAACTTTTTGGAACATTTAGAGGTTCTCATCGCTCATTAGTTGAATAGTACAATACTTAACAGTATATCACTTAATGATTTAATCAAATATTTCAAAATTTTTCCTATTTTCCTTCAAACCTAAATTACTTAATTTGATCCTCTTTGAATTCATAATATGTACTAATATTTAACTCTCTCTTTTCTGGTTCTCTGAATAGATGATCTTTTCTCAGTTCTTTCAGTTCCTTAACATTTCGTATTTGAAAATGTCAAACATAATACAAATTACACAGCTTTATAGAAAATCACATAAGAGTTTTAATAATAGAATAACTTTACAGTATTATGATTTCAGATTGATGGAGTTAATCCCTCCTTTTTAGACATTTCTGAATATTTATATTAACTGTATAATAAAAAGAATTGTTCCTATCCATGAGAAAGTGTGATAACATATTTTATTAGTTTATCCGTAAAATATTTCCCTTTTAGTAAAAAAAAAAAAAAATTTCCTTGCAGCAAAGTAACAGGTTAAAACTCTAACATATTCTGAAATCTGAAGTGAAGAAGTTGTTGGAATGTGGATTATGAAACTATTTCAAAGCAAGCATACATTCCAATAACTTGATAAAATTGCAAGCCAATTACCTGCAAAAATAAAAAAAAATTATGCTTGATAATTTAGAAGTATAAATGTCAGGAAATATGCAATTGTTTTCCATTTCATTTCTCATAACCATATAGACTCAATTATAGTTTTCCATTATAGAAGACTAATTAGTTTCACTAAAACTGGCATGTTTGCAATGCAAGGTATCATAATTAGGATTTCATGTTTTAATTTGTAAGTGTAAAAATCAAAATCCTTTGATTTACTGCAGTATGCCATATTATTATAGATACATCTTTTGAACAGTTATTTCTGTAAGTCATCTTACCCTTTCCTTTGAACTGTTTGTTTAATCAGAAAACAAAGGTTGCATTTTTCACAAGAACATTTAAACATTTAAAAATTCAAAAATAATATCTTCTAAGAACAAGAACAATTTAAAAAACTGTCCATCCTATATATTTTCAATCATCTTTGCTGTTTTTTTTTGTCCCAGAAACCTTCCAACTAAGTTACAATTTTATCTCCATTTTGAAGAAAGATTATTAGATAATAAAACATATAAAACAAGAGAAATTAATGAAATAAAACACATGGCAGAGCAGAATGAGTGAGGAGGAAGATAATATGTTGATGAATGTTTCATTAAGCAATATCTTACCTCCCAAATTGCTGCATTGCTAAACTGGATATTAATAATGTGAGTAAAGTGTGTCTAATGGGATATGAGAGCATACAGATACTTTCTTGAAATGACATAGGTTTAAATATAGTTTGGATGAGGAGATAAGAAAACAGCTAGTAGGGGTGCCTGGGTGGCACAGCGGTTAAGCGTCTGCCTTCGGCTCAGGGCTCAGGGCGTGATCCCGGCGTTATGGGATCGAGCCCCACATCAGGCTCCTCCGTTATGAGCCTGCTTCTTCCTCTCCAACTCCCCCTACTTGTGTTCCCTCTCTCGCTGGCTGTCTCCATCTCTGTCAAATAAATAAATAAAATCTTTTTTTAAAAAAAGAAAGAAAACAGCTAGTAAATATAAGCAATGACTGATAAGGCCACAATAAAACTATAGGAAAGAAGCAAGCAGTGGCGGGAGAAATAATTGTGATGTGAACTGAGTTAGTTCATGTATGCCCTTTCCCTGCAGCTGATGAAAGAAATTAACCCTTTCATAAATAATCAGGAATTTAGGTGTTAATATAAATTGCCTCTTTTCTGAGCCCAAATATTTGATGGTCATATATGCATAGAGATTTATATGTATAAATGGATACATGCTCATGGTAAATGGATGATATTTGAATTAAGATAGGTTCACTTTTGGAGTGCCTGGGTGGCTCAGTTGGTTGGACAGCTGATCTGATTTGGCTCAGGTCCTGATCTGGGGGTCTTGGGATCAAGCCTGCTCCGTTCTCAGCAGGGAGTCGGCTTGAGGATTTTCTCACTCCCTCTGCCTCCGCCCCTCTCCCCACTCAGGCGCTCTTTCACACTCTCTCCTTCTCGCCCTCTATCTTTAAAATAAATCTTCAAAAAAAAAATACATAGTTCACCTTTTCTAACATAGTATAAATCCGAAAATACTTAGTTTTACACTGTAATTAAATCTCTGAGAGTATTCCTTTCTTAATCAATTAAACTAATTAGAACACTTATATGTAAGAATTGGTATAATAAATTCCACTGAAGCTTAACGTTTTGCTAATTAAACTAAACTTAGTATTAGAGTTTTCTTATCATTTCAACCCAACTCAGAAATTTAAGTTTAGGTCCAAGTATCACATTCTCACCGAGTGAAAATTAAATATAAAAAACAGTAATCTTAACTGTAAGGAAGTAAAGCTACAAGATTAAAAAGATAGCGAATACTTGAATACTTATAACTTCTAATACATTGGAAAATATATCTTGGATTTTAATAGTACTCTGCTGAATTCACACTAAACCGTGGTTTATTCAATTTTTAATTTTTTGTGGACATTAACTATGATTAACATAGATAAAAACAGTTTGAGCTTTTTTAACTTTAAAAATGTAGAAAATAAAGAGATCCCTGAATGGTTTTCATTTATTTTTTATTGTTTATTTTTTTTGCTGCATGGTTTTTAAAGCTCAGCATGTATTTATTACTATTTTTTAACAAGAATATTTGTGAAACCTGAACGCTCCTTTTCACACAGCTGGCTATACAATCCAGTTCACTGTTCAAAGGCTAATGTTCTATATATTACATATGATTTGAAAGAAAATACGAATCTGAACTTTTCTTTGTTTCTGGCCACCATTTTCAGAACTGCCCAAGAGGCCGGTCTTCAGTAGAAAGTGCGAAACTCTGGGCAGCACGCACCGCACGTAGTTTGATCTGATGAAAGTCAGTTCGGTTTGATTACTTGCCAAATGTGGGTGGAAATAAAGCCACGTATCTTATTTGGTTGATGTGACCATATGATTCTTTTGAAATGCTTAATCGGGAGTCCCCACGAGTAAGAAAGAAAACAAAGAAACTCAAAATGTTTCCATAGTAAAATTTTCTTAATCATATATCTGGGTCAACTTAATTATTTTCAGAACTGAAGAGAATTCTTTCAGTTTCCAATCTTAAGGTTTGAAGTTGTCTTCCATTGTTAACCCTCATTAGAAAGTGTCCTTCCCTTGATGATCTTTCAAAAAATGCATAATGAATATATTTCTAAAGGTAGACAGTAAACCTATTCCTATTATAACAGAAATGTATTTCCTCAATATTGGTCGGGAGATCATCATTTCTGTTCTTAATAGTTGGGGAGTTAGTGTTTTGAACCATGTGTCTTATAAATTATATTTTTTTTTCTAGAAAATGACCTTGGGAAATTAATCTTTCCTCGTTATTCTCATGTAGCACTTCACCGCACATAAAAACCTCCCTTTTGTTTTTGTGGTGAAGAGTCACATCGGCCAACTCCAGGGATAAAAATCACGTGATTGGTAGACCAGTGGAATCCGTGAACTCCAAAGTCCTTTGCAACTAAAAAATCTATAACTTGTAATTTCAGATAATGGACAATGCTTGTAGCTTTTCAGCATGTCGCCTTGTTTTTTTCCCTTGGGATGCTCTCTTTAATGCCATGGAAGTTTCTCCAGAACTCAGCCTTCAAATCCAAAGTCAATTCCCTTCTCCCAGAAAAATTCATTGTCCTCCAGTGAAAATTTGTCTCTACAGCCCTTCTCCTTCTCTAGTCTGTAATCAAAATTGGCTCTCATGAAATGTTTATAATTGTGGAGAAGGGAAACAAGAAACGGATCAAAATCAAAACGTTTAAAGTCCTAGTTACTAGAGGGGTCAGGTGACAGAGTACAGAAAGAAGGCGGTAGGTAGCATCCACTAAATTTACTCTGTGTCACAAATTCTGATCACCCAATCTTTTATGAACAGCTGGTCCTCAAAACCTTTGTTGTCAGTAATGAGCTCTGCTTGTTCTTAAACCCTTTATTTCATACTTTATTATTTTTTTGGTAGTGTTCAAACTAATGTCAGATGGTTTTTAAATTTACTGCTTCAAGTTTTGCTCATTGGCCCCAGTCAGATAATGTCTTAGGCCTCAAGGAAAGAAACAGCAAAGGCTTCACTGCAGAGAATTCTGCCCTTCGATCCCATAACGCCGGGATCACGCCCTGAGCCGAAGGTGCCCTTCTGCATTAAGCCATCAGCTTCATCAAGAACACTCATGCCTCAGAAATGTGAATTGGAAGAAAAGTCCATCTTTACAACATCCTCTTTCATCTGTTTACTTCTTGCTACCAGATAGCCTTGGACATTTGGACATGCTTTAATTCCTTGAGCTTGTTTGTCTAAAATCTGTATCATAGAAAAGTCCTGCCTAGAGGACACCCAGAATTTGTCTCAGGGCTCTGTGATCTGGTAGAAAAAAATCTGCTAGGAGAGACCAGAAATGAAGTTTTGATTCAGCTGCGTTACAGTAAGGAAACTAAGAGAACTATTAACATAAGGGCAACACAGTTGATGTGCCTACATCATGAAATAAGCACGATACCACAGTTACATCTGTCTTAAATACTCATTGTGTTTTAGCATGGTAAATATCAGGACAGTGTCGATATAAAAGACTTCCAAATGTTGCGTGGAGAAATCCCAACCTGATTTATCTTTAGGAAATCTGATGATGCTAGCAAGTAAATAGTGGAAATGTGCTTTAGAGATAATGAAGGACTTGGCGATTCAGTACAAGAAAAGTATTTTTTCTTATTACAGAAAAAAGGATATGTATTGCATTCATGGGCTTATGTTATTTTATATATTTATCAAGATTCAAAGAGAAACGGTTTTGCTCTGGGGAAGAGAGTTCAATGTTTTAAAATAAAACCTCTCTAAATTATTCTTCCACACACACAGAAATAAACAGAAAGTGGTTGTCTTTGGTCCACATTGTATAAAAAATTAACTTACTACAAAACTTAAACCTATTAAAACCTATAATAAAACATAGAAGCAAATGTTGTGACATTGGCTGTGAAATTGTATTTTTTGCATAATATCTCAAGAGAAATTTTGATTTCTAAAACCTCTACTTGTTGAAAGAAATCATGATTACCTCTACTCATTTCTTAATATAGCTCAGCCAAATTTCCTTTCCAACTCTCCTTTCAGTCTCCTTATTAGTCGTATTGTTATTCTGAACGCCCTTTAGAGTGTCTCTGACCTAATGTACCCACGTACTCAAACAGTAATCTAACGCACCCTAATTACACTCTGCAGGATAGGACAGCTTTTACAGTGCTTTGTAGAGGAGACATGCCAGGTGCCTACCTCACAGTTCAAGGTTCTCAGAGAGCACCCGAACATGCCTTACTAGGATCTGCACTAAACACATAAAAGCACCATTTAATGATTATATACAGTGATGCAATTAATATAGCAATGACTTAAATACACTTGAGTATTTCTTGAATGTTAAAAAAGACGACAAGTAATCTATCATTTTAAAATAAGTATCCGATGGTAGGACTTTCGGTGGTGACCGAGTGATAAATATTCTCAGTAAATACTCTCTGAAAGCAGCTATCAGTTTAAACCAAGTGGACAGGAACCATTATGTCCCCACATTGGAATTTGACTAGAGGCATGGAAAAGCCTGCGAAGTGTTTGTCTTTAAAGATACGCTGAACATTAGACAGAGTATGATAAGGAGCCAATGACGACGCAGAACTGTGGTGTATGGAGGAGTATGACAAAAACAGGGTACTGTGTGGCTTAAGGACAACATCCAAGGAACTATACATACTGAGCCACGCAAGAGTAACAGCACCAGAAAAGCACAATCCACTTATGACAATATTGATGGCAAAGTTTTCTCCCTCCCAAATTAAGGGGAACCCAGTTACCTGTATGTTCATGTGCAGTAAGTACAGGCTAGGAAATATGATAGAAATACGTATAGAAGCAAAAAAGGCGCAGAAGAAGGAAGGGTCCGTTTTCTCCCTAAGCCTCAAGAACAGGAAGAAAGACTTCCTGCACGTGATACTCGCAAAAATCTCAAAGTGGAGGAGATGGATGGCCGTGGCGAGATGGGCTATTTCAGGCAAATGGCCGCAAGGGCAAGAAGGAGAGGTATACAAGTATTTGGCGGACCCTTGCGTGTAGCGTCAGAGGAGGGGAGTTGCCCCAAATTTTAGAGGTAGTCAGGCACTAGATCAAGATGGCCTCCTAAACCTTGTCATAGAGTCGGAGTTTCTCCCACAGGGACAGAGAGCCATTGTTGACAGTTGCTTACTGGTGAGTCTTGTCTCCGATGGGTGTGTTAGAAACACCCACCTGCTCCCAGGCTGCACGGGTCAGAATTAGGGAGACGGCGTGAGGAGTCTGTTAGCATCCACCATGATGGAGGAGGAAAGGAGAGACCTAGAGCAACTCTTCTGAGGCTGTTTGGTCTTGGGCCCCATGAAACAACTAAAAATTATTGTGGGTGCAAAGAACATTAGCTTTTTTTTTTTCCTTCAAATTTGCCATGGCAGAAATTAATACAGATTTTTAAATTACTGAGCTTCATTATCAATTATAAAACCACTACAGAAATGTTTTTATGAAAACGCAAAACCTTAAGAAATAATGTTTTTAAAATCTGTGAAAAGAGTGGTATTATTTTATAGTTTTGTAAATCTCTTCAGTGTCCAGCTTGATAAGACAACTGAATCCTCGTATCTGCTTCTGCACTCAGAACAATCTCTTTTTAGTTGATATACCTGGAAAAAAATGTGGTCTTACACAGACATGTGTTGGAAAAGGAAAGAATGCTTTAATAACCTTTTCAGATAACTTTGGATATTCTTCTCTAATACTCCACTAAAACTTAACTAGAGGCAGTTTATTAAACTTCAGCTTCGGCGTAAAATCGGAAATAAATTTACATATGTGGTTACATTAAAACCCCTTGGTTGTCTTGTGCCTTGAATGGATCTTCTCCTAGTGAATGATCTTATAACAAAAGAAGTTGTTTGGAAAATACTGGCTCATATCACATTATTCATAACTTGAAAATATTGACACATTTTATTGCATGATATTTTAGGAAATCATACTTGTTATTACCCCTAATCTCATCAGACTATCCTTTAGGAATCGAGAAGCGTTCAAGCTGATAGTGATAAATACTAGTTTTCCAAAATTGTAATATTCAGTTGAAAGAAAGCTCAAATGCTCTCATTGTCAGTATATATTGTCATTTGGCGTACTTGTACAATGTACAGTATGCTCACATTGTATATTTTTGAGAAAATGATTGACAGATACTCAAGTCTGAATAACTGTTGTTTTCTGTCAGTCATTCTACCAAATAAACATCTTGTTCTATGGAAAGTGACACAAAACCCTATCACACAGAGGTTTTCTTCTAGATAACCATTGTACTGCTGTATACAACAGAAATGTTTTGTGTACTTCCCATTTTCTCACACAGAATGTTGAAAAGAGAAGTACTCATTGTTAAAATTTAATTAAATTTTATTTTTTTTATCAAGGACATTCTTAAGTGAAACTGGCTTTTTCTTTTTTCTGTAATTGCATAAAAGTGACTAATAAAATGATTGCTAATGGACTTGGGTGTGACCAACTTCATTGTCTAAAAGCAGCCAGCATTTTACCTACCACTGCTTTTGCACCGTTAGTTACAAATACCAATATGGTGGAAAAGCACATAACGTCATTGAATTAATAAGAAAAAAATTATTTTGAACTCTGTAATCCCTGGAAATGTATCAGAGATTCCTAGGAGACCATAGACAATACTTTGGAAACCACTGCCTTTAAAAAGATCAGAAAAGAATCAGGGTAGAGTGAATGTAAAGATTTGGATAAATAAAATTTCTAAGAATTGTCTTTCTTTAACAATCTCTCTCAAAATGCCTATATAGGTGTCTTAGAACAACACGGTGTAACCTTTTATTGTGCGCAGTTTAGTCTTTCCTTCTTTTCAGATGGCTTCTCTGTATTCTCATTCGTCCAGCTGATCTACTTAAAGCTTTGTGAAACCAAACCTGCCTTTTTCTATACTCAGAATCTCCTGCAATATTGACCATGTGATAATTAAACACACAATTAATAAGACTTGATTAGTTTCTAGGTCTTGAAACAGACTGAAAAAAAAATGGAACAGTAGATTTGCACTCTTACTCAACCACACATTATTACATTAAGCACAATTTTTATTATTTTTAAATTACTCTGAAATTGAGACGTATTCAAGTATTAGAATTAAAGCTATTGGCGTACTAATTACTTTTCCACTTAATTATAATAAAGTGGCACAGAGCAAATGGTAGAGATTGCACAGTAAACAAAAGCCTGGAAGGATAATATCTGCCTGACCTTTTAGGTTATTACTTTAAACATCTGTCTCTGTGTTTGTGACCTACTTAGGCTTCTAAGTTTTGCATGTTTCTATATTTTGAGCCAAGTTTGAAGTTGGTAAGAACCTAACAAAAGACACAATTATTGATAGGCACAGGGCTTTATCTTACCGCAAATTATTAAGAAGAGGAAAGACCCTTTATCTCTGTTGTAGGTACAGTTTTATTCTAATCTTGAGTCCATGACCGTGGACATATCAGTCAGTTGCTATGTACTTTAACTGACTCATCTATAAAAAAAAGAGGTAAAGCTAGATGATTTGTCAACTTCTTCTTTATTTTTAAACAAGCTACAATCACCAATCTCTGACCACGGTGACCAAAATGATTACTTTATTATGTATTGAAGGATAGTCCATGATCTATTACAAAATGGAAAAATGAATCAGTTTGGTCATCATTGTAATGCTGTGGTGATCTTTTAATCTCTTTGAGATTTTTAATGTGTGCAATTCAGTCCTACACAAAATTATTAGATGTGTCTAGTTTCATCTTTTTTTTAGCAAATGTAAATATTCAGACTGCATTTCTTTCTTTCCCTATTAGAAAATGGTGGCTTAATTTCTACACTTGTCCCAATATCACTATTGATTGACCTGTGTAAATAAAAAATTGATTTTGTAAAGGAATAGATTAAGCTTACTTAGTCAATATATGATGTTTTGGAACCCCAGAATGTTCTCCAAACTTAATTCTTTGATTCCTAGCTATACACTGTTGACTAAAATTTAGAGTTGGAATATAACAACAACAAAAATAACAGGTAACTGTGAATAACTAAGAAAATAAAAAGTCAAATAGCCTCTATCTCTGTATAAGGAAGGGTCTCCTTCAGTGGCTCTGGATGATAGTTAAAGTAACTCTCCTTCTAGAGTGGGTAAAGGGTTTTAAGAAATCAGATCCTATAGAAGCATTGAGAAGAACTTTTAGAATAGGTTGGCAGACCTGCTGTGAGTTTCTTCATGAATTCATTCTGTCTTATAATCATCTTTTTAAGTGTATAATGCATGACCAAAAAACCATGAAAGTGGTGAGCACAGGGAGGTGTCTTTTTCTCTCTCTCTTCCCTCTCTTTCCCCATTCTCCACCCTCCCCCCACACTTCCGTCCCCTATCCTTCACCCTTTGGCTTCTATTATAATAGGCAGCAGTGTGTGGTAAAAATTAGACCCTCTTTCCAAACATAAAGCAAAACACTGCTAAAGACATTCAAAATGGGCATTTCTCACCCTGATCAAAAGGGAGCATTGTGAACTACACTGCTATCCCTACACATAGACAATAAAGCTTACCCTGCACTTCTCATATACTTCCCCTATAAAGTCGCTTTATCACTGATAGCACAGGAATTGAATGTCCAGCAGTTTTTGAAATAGCAGCTAGTAGTTACTGTTTCTGCTTTGTTACCCAAAGAAATCCTGACTTTATTCTGAGGGAATCACCTTTCCTACTCTGAGCCCAGTGTCGCTGGCAGAGTTGACAATACCCAGCAACAGTGTATACTGACCCTAGAACGTAGCTAACTGGTACATCTCCTAGGCAGATTGTTTCAGAGAGGGCTTCTGACCTACTTTGGGACAGCTTCCCCCAAAGCCCTACTTTTTTTTTTTTTAATNGTAGCTAACTGGTACATCTCCTAGGCAGATTGTTTCAGAGAGGGCTTCTGACCTACTTTGGGACAGCTTCCCCCAAAGCCCTACTTTTTTTTTTAAACTTAAATTCAATTAATATATAGTATATTTCTAGTTTCAGAGGCAGAGTTCAGTGATTCATCAGTCTTATATAATACCCAGTGCTCATTACATCACGTGCCCTCCTTAATGCCCGTCACCCTGTTACCTCATCCCCCCATTCTTCTCCCCTCCAGCAACCCTCGGTTTGTTTCCTGTGGCCTCTTATGGTTTGTCTCCCTCTCTGATTATACCTTGTTTTATTTTTCCCTTCCTTCCTCTATGATGCTCTGTTTTGTTTCTTTTCTTTTTTTAAAAGATTTTNCATTCTTCTCCCCTCCAGCAACCCTCGGTTTGTTTCCTGTGGCCTCTTATGGTTTGTCTCCCTCTCTGATTACACCTTGTTTTATTTTTCCCTTCCTTCCTCTATGATCCTCTGTTTTGTTTCTTTTCTTTTTTTTTAAAGATTTTTTTAAATTTATTTGACAGAGAGAGAGACAGCGAGAGAGGGAACACAAGCAGGGGGAGTGGGAGAGGGAGAAGCAGGCTTCCTGCTGAGCAGGGAGCCTGATGCGGGGCTCAATGCGGGGCTGGATCCCAGGATCCCAGAAAGCTGGGATCATGACCTGAGCTGAAGGCAGATGCTTAATGACTGAGACACCCAGGCGCCCCTCTATTTTGTTTCTTAAATTCCATGTGTGAGTGAAATCATATGATAATTGGTTTCTCTGACTGAAAAAGCCCTACTTTTGATACTTGTAAAGACAGCATCTCTCTCTTCTGCTGTGGTTATAATTGAGTAAGATGGAACCCTAGAGCTATATAACAGACATCTTTTCCTGTAAGGGGAGTCAGCCTGTAACGTCTGATGGATGGAGGAACAGTGCAAAATAGTTCAGACATAAGTGAACTCAAAATGAAAAATAAAAATTTCTTTAAGCCACTTCAAATAGGGCATCTTAGGGGCGCCNTTCAGACATAAGTGAACTCAAAATGAAAAATAAAAATTTCTTTAAGCCACTTCAAATAGGGCATCTTAGGGGTGCCTGGGCGGCACAGCGGTTAAGCGTCTGCCTTCAGCTCAGGGCGTGATCCCAGCGTTATGGGATCGAGCCCCACATCAGGCTCCTCCGCTATGAGCCTGCTTCTTCCTCTCCCACTCCCCCTGCTGTGTTCCCTCTCTCGCTGGCTGTCTCTATCTCTGTTGAATAAATAAATAAAATCTTTAAAAAAAATAGGGCATCTTATATTTGAAATTTCCACTCTCGTATACATAGCATCACATAACTCTGTGTTTTTACTTACCTTCATATTTCTTTATTTGTGCATCATATTAATGGGATTGCTTTTAACTTCTGTTAAAATTTGTCCAGTGTCTCTATGAACTGAGGACACACGAAGTATTTATATACATAAAGCAGATCATAAAAAAATCACTGTGGGTCTCTCAGATAATTCACATCGTTAAGAATACAACCAAAAGAAATCTAGAAGTTTATTTTCAGTCTATGCTAGAAACATTGTCTCTTAGAGGATTTTAGTTGTGTGTTACCAAATTCAAATTTTAATATTCAGTTTCAAGTATTCTGTATGCAATTATTTTTGAATTTTTTCTGTATAAAATTACAGAATATACTCAAAGTAATAGTTTTGAAAAGTGAATACAAAATAAATGGTAAACATTTAGTATGCACACAGAAGTCCCATGAGAATTTAATTTGATCTTTTCTCCTGTCTTGAAAAATAATTTTTGATTAAAATAAATGTAGCTTATGTAGAGTAACACCTAATTATATCAAAACTCCTGGCTACGTCGAACCTTTGTTTAACATTGACCTTGAAATAGTTTTCTGGCTCTTGCCAAGAGAAGAGCTACCCATACTTTAAATGCTGTAGCCTTCTCAACCTTGAAGGAAATGTATCCTCTGAAACCTCCATTACGGTGTTTTCCTGGGGAAGGAGCAATATTTTCTGACAGAGTAATTGGAGTTGTAGTTATATGTTGATACTGAATAGCCCGAGACTTAAAAGTTAGTGCCAGACAAATTCTTATTATCTGCACTCACCAAAAATAGGTATGACAGCAAAAAGTTAATCATATGCCTCATTTCAGGAAGATGAGGGAAACAAAAACGAGGAAGCAAAGCTCCTCATTTCAGATTTTGGAACAGAAGTTAAAGCCTTCTCATCATGTCGATAAGCTTGACTTTACAAAAAGGTGGGAAAATACCCTGTGGAGAAAATGTTTCTGTTTCTAAAACAAAAGGTTGGGTGATAGTCATACGAGTATACAATACCATGATCCTTTTCTTTCCACAGAGACCAGCGTTTCTCTGTGTGGGTCTCAGACCAGTTACACCAGAATCACCTGAGGTGTTTGTTAAAAAGACTATTTTTTGGACTATTTTCGCACAGTGAAATCAGATTATCTGAGCTGGGACTGAATTTTTAATAGGAACCTCCAGGGGATTCACTAAATGTGGAAGTTTGAAAACTGCTGGCTGAGACCTTGGGGATGCCTGGGCCACAGTTAGCTTTATATCATGATGAGAGCTACAGCCCCCCCAGGTTTGCACTTTCTTTGAGATGGCATTTTATACAGCTTACACTCACATATTTACTGATTCTACAAAACTTCCTTTGTACGCCAGACTCGGACTTGTGTGCATGAGCCGATGAAATCCATCACGTTGGAATTGCCTTTCAGCCAACAGTTCTGTTCACCAGAGTCACGGGCTTGGTCTTCATAGCACTGCTGGCGTCCTTACGGAAATATTACTGCCTTCATCCCCTAGTTCGTAAAAAGAACGGAAAACAAAAAGATTAAAAGTGAGGATTCTCAGAGGAGTGATGCATATGAGAAAAAAGATTACTACAACTACTTTAAATAATGACTTTTAATATTTTAATATTAATATTTTTAATTTTATTAAAATTAACATTTAAAATTTTAATATTAACCTGACATAAATGTACCTTATTGAGTTTGCAGGAAAAAATAAATAAAATGAAGCATGCATATGACATGTTAGAAATAGATTTTTCAAAACACTGTCTAAAAAGCATCTTGTAATTAGGGATTTTTAAAGACTTTTTTTTTTTCTCTTCGGGATTGGGATTTATCTGTCTATCCCACATATACACGTGGATATCATTCTAACTCCTCATCTCTTCCAGGAAGTTATTATGCATGAAATTAAGAGATTGCCTCAGCAGATATTTCTTGAACACCTGTTACATTGCAGGCAATATTCTGCAAACACTTTATATTGTAGGAACACACCAGAAATAATAAGGCCCAAGGCCGTCTAAGACCTCTAAGATTCTATTGGAGGAGGTGGGACAGTCAGCAAATAATCAGTAAATCTCCGTCAGGTAATGATAAATTCTGTGAAGAAAAATAGAGCAGAGAAGCATGTTGTATAGTGTACTCAGGGAAAAATTCTCCAATAACTTGTTTGAATGAGATCCTGAAAGAAGTGAAGGAGGAATCCCTGTACCTGTTTCAGAAGGGTCCCTCCAGGCAGTCGCAGCAAGTGCAAGGACTGAGACAGAGCCTCGTGAGCAGAACTGAGGGACGGTGGGGAGACCAGTGTGGCTAGAGGAAGGTAAGAGTGGATGTCTAGAAGGAGTTGAGATCAGAAATGTAGCAGAGGACCAGATTGTGGAAAGCCCTGTAGGTCGTTGTGAGGGCTTAGGATTTACTGTGGGTAAAGTGGGAAGCCACTGGCAGGTGTGGAGAACGATGCTTCCTGTCAGTTTATAAAGAATTGCTCTGTTTCCACGTGGAGAGCAGGCTGTAGAAAAGCAAGAGTGGAAATAGGGATGTTGCTCCAAGGCTTTTAAAATAGTCTAAGCTAAAGGGACTATTGTCTTCGTCTACAGCAGTTGCAGTGGAAATAGGGGAAAATGGCCGGCTTCCGGTTATGTTTCTTAAAGACATGATTTGCTGTTAAATAAGATGTGAATGCAAGAGAAGGGGAAAAAAATGACTCGAAAGTTTTTGATCTGAAAGATGGGAATTGTTATTTACTGAAATGAGGACGACAGAAGAGCCTTTGAGGATGGGAGAGGGGAAGGTGGGATAGACTATTTCCTTGGGAACATGGCAAGCGTGAGGGGCCTGTTGGTCATACAAGTGGAGGTAGCAGGTAGGCTGGTGGTTATATGGGACTGCAGTTCAGTCAAGGATATAAATTTGGCGTCATCAAATACAAAGCCTACGTAAAGCTGAACAACTGACGTGACCACCTAGGGAGTATGTTTGGACAGAGAACATACCCAAGAACGGAGCCCTCCCGCACACTGATGTTTAGAGGTGCGGGAGACCCAAGAACCCACACTGATGTTTAGAGGTGCGGGAGATGAAATATATAAAAGAAATCTCGAAGAAACCGAGAGTGCCACAGGAGCAAAACGAACGGAGTGAGGCGCCTAGCCGACAGGGGCATGGCTGGTACGGAAGGAGGAAAAGCCTGAGGTTGCTGAGTTCGTCAGTGTTCAGACAGCCAGTCATGGCATCACCTCAAACTGGAGTAAAAGAGGGTGATTTCACAAAACATACCCGAAAAATCAAATTCAAAGACTATCCATCACTACCTTTAGGCACACAAAGTATGTTAATTCCATGTGCCAATGTGATCTAACACAGAATAGCCGTTGTTTATATAAAATAAATCACTGAAAACCCAAATATCAGGACAGTAGCTGATCTGTGACGTAATTTATGATAGCTTTTAGTTATAATCTGTGGGGCAGTCAGTACATAAATAGTAGTATATTGGTTAATATTAAACAGATATTTGTTTTCCTGTTTTGAAGAATCCGTACTCTGGTTTTCTATCTCATTATCTGGCCTTCTCATTTTTGTATACCGTTATAGGAAGGTAAATAAGGTTATTACTGTTTTTCCATTCCAGGTAGGAATGCTTTCTGTGCAAGTTGTTATATAGGTAAAAGAAGGTGAAATGAAGTAAATATTAAAACTTTAAAATATGGGTTATTTAAAGGATAAAGTAAATCTGTAAGTTCTTAATATATGTTTTGAAATTAGTACGGTATTTTGACAGAGGATGGTGAATTTTACTGATAACCAACTTATATGCTCACTGTCCTCTATTAGAATCTGACTGATCTGTAAGGGGTAGTAAGTAGGTTCAGTTCTACTCCAATACATAATATTGCCATTCTAAGGAGGGTAAATTTAGGTAAGGAAATCTCTGGATAGAGATGTCATGTTCCCCTGAGTTTTCTCCTCATAAACACAGAACACCAGTGATTTTCAAATTTTTCATTTAGCAAATAGAAAAATGTGCTTGTATGCCTTCATAAAATTTCCACATTTATAAAATTTCGTTTAGGATGGTCAGGCTTTTGTGCTTTCTACAGAGCAATAAGAATTCTCCCTAAGAATACCACATTAGAATTCCTAATTCTCTCTTTACTAGAGATGGCATTTCTGCAAACCCGTGCCTCTGAGGGTTGCCCAGCACCACTCATTTCCAAAACACATGGAAATGATTTCTAGATTAACATCTTAATTGAGCCTTGGGAAAACAGTATAATTAATGAGCTCTTTAATTATGTAGACTTTCAAAAAAAAACCTCCATTTGTTCTTGGTCCCAACTTATAGTAAATACTCAATAAATTAATTGGATCACATGGGATTTCATGCGGACGGAGTGAGAATGTGATTGTTCACAATGCTTCCTGAAAATCAGAACTAGGGGAATGTGCAGTGATGTCATTAGAGTCGTGTAAAACACGCAATGTTTTTATAATAATAATTACTCATATACTTCTGTGCTATTGGGCATTTTTAATTTTTTTGGAATAAAAACATCATTTTACCATGCCACAGTAAAGTAGATAGATCTTTTTTATAGGAAATACACGCTATCGTTTCTCTTTTTATTTGCTTAATTACACTTATTTCTGTATCACTCTTCAAGATTTACATTCAAACCTGAATCAGCAATTTTAGCATAAGGAATATAAAATTATAATGTACTATTAAGACCATTTACCTGCACATAACTGGGTCATAACTTTTAATATGGCTTTTGGTAGAGTAATTTTTCCCATTACATTTCCATCTAAGAATCTTGTCTTACCAAGTGGAATTTTTCCATTCCGTAGGGTAGGTGATGAAAGCAGTGAAATCAGTGACCTTAGCATTTAAGAAACTGGGACAGCATTCCCTGTAATAGCAAACTATTTTTTTGTAATTGTTAGATATAGTTCATATTATTTCACCTAGAGAGTAAATTCTAAATGGATAGCCCACAATTGGCTTTGCTTTTAAAGTCATACGTGTCACTTGATAAATTCACATATCTTCCTTCCCCAAATACCTCCTACAAACATTAGAAACAGTGACTTAAGGAAATACCTCCCCCTATATGCTATCCACTTTCCCGATATAAATTAATATTGCCAAGGGAGGAGGGAGAATATATTCGGTGTAACCAGGGATAAAAAAGGTGGCGGTATGTCCTTGGCCCCGGGCTGGAGCAGAGTCGCCATAAGCCACTGCCTATGAAGTGAAGACAAGTTTAGGGAGGACCTGCCCTCAGCAGCTTGTGGTGTGTCCTTCCTTGGTAGAAGGTTCCTCAGTCCCTAACTGTGCTCTGGAAGAGTGGAAACACATTCCTAAGCCATTTCGGGTTCTCACTTTCTCTCCCACGCTCATGTATATTTTCTTTTATTCTGTTTGATTCACTTTGAAGGATGAAGGCACTAAAATATGCAAAGATGTTGAAAGAATTACAGTGACCGGAGCACCAGGGTCCATTTTTCCTTTTCACCTTAAATGATGACAGTATAAGGAGGAGCAGGTGGCAAACCTGGAGCAATAAATATTTAAGGAAAAATAAAACTCATTTGAGCTTTAAGCAATTCTTTTCAAACCTTCCTTTTCAGCCTCAGAAATCTTTATAGATGTGAACTCCTTGTGGAAATTCAGTATGTGTCACCCGGTGGGGCACATGGGGCAGCCCACCCAACAGTCCTCTTCCCTGATAAGTCTGTTTCGGATGTCTACAGGAGCCAGGGACCCTGCTACACATTTTAAAGAGCAGTGGCTTACAGTGTTAAATTTTTAATAAATACCAGTTTTGACCATGACGATGGTGATTAAATCTTTATAACACAATATTTTGTTTAGTGCAATTTGACAAGTGTTATTGACTGCTCACTATGTGTTTGGAATGTTGCTGTGGCCGTTAGAATATTCTTTTAATTTTACCATATCTTTAGAGAAGTGTCACATTTTATGGAGTTTTCCTGCTATAAAGCTTTTAATTATACTTCTGGGTTTACTTCTCGTGAATAGCAAGCTCTTTGTTCTGTTATTTTTCTTGTAATTTTTGTGTGGGCTTGTAAATCAGATTACAATTGTCTTAGCTCAGGCTGTTGTAGCGAATTACCAGACGCTGGGTGGGTTAAGCAACACATATTTATTTCACAGTTCTGGAAGCTAGAAGTCTGAGATCAGGCGGCCAGCAGAGTTGGCTTCTTGGTGAGTGCCCTCTTCCCAGTTTACAGATGGTTATCTTAATGGCTGTGTCCTCAGATGGTGGAAAGAGAACTAACTAGCTCTCTGGCCTTTTCCTTATGAGGGCACTAATCCCATTCAAGAAGGTTCCACCCTCAAGACCTAATTACCTCCCAAAGGCCCTGCCTCAAAATGAATACTGTCACTTTGGGATTAGGGTTTTAACATAGGAATTGTGGGAGGACCACACATTCAGTCCAGTACAGTAATATTTGATGTACTTTGAATAATTTGAATGATGAAATGGATGCAGACAGAAGAGGAGGTATACAAAACATTGACGTGTGCAAAAATTCCCCAAGTTTACCTAAATACCGAAACGTAATCTATTCCATGGCCTGTGAATCAGTGGTGTGAACTCCGGCATTAGAAGATAAGAGTTCAAGTCTCAGCTATAAGATGTTCTTACCGTCCCTAAGCCCATCCCTTTCCTAGTCTTCACAACTCAGTAGGTAAACCCAGCTAACCAGTTGCTCAGGCCCCGATTTCTAGCAGCATCCTTAATTACTCTTTCTTGCACCTCCCTCCCTGTGCCATCCATCACATTCCTGTTGACGCCACGTCCGAAGCGTATCTTCATTGCTCATCCTCCTGGCTGCCATTGTCACCCAAGACTTGAGCACATTTCTCTGAGCCGAGTGCAGTGGTGTCTCAATTGGTTTTTGCATTTGTACCCTTGCTCTTGCACAGTCTGTTCTCTATAATGCAGTGATTTCTAAAAATCACTGTATTATATCTGCTCCATAGCATCCTTCTCAACCTTTATAATTTAAATGAAATCTAAGCCCTTCCCCAGAATTTTTAAGCCCTACATGACTAGTCTTTTCTACTGCTCTGTCCTCTTCCCATCCCTTCCTTCCCTCTGCCCACTCCAGCCACTCTGGCCTTCCTTCTCTTCCCTAAAAGTGCCCTGTCAGTCCTGCCTCACGGCCTTTTCATTTGCTCATTTCTCCCTCTGAAACGCAATTTCTCCTGATCTCTGCAGGTATTACTTTAGCTAGTCAATCACCTACCAGTTAAAAAGCCACTTTCTCAAAGAAATCTCACTCTTTGGTCAATTAGGTTAATTGCATATTTTGATTCTCTGTATAGTACTTGTGTTAGGACTTTGTTAAATTAACCTTGTCAAGTAGAGCCCCAGGGTGCTAGCTGGGGAGCCACAGTTCAACAGAAGACCACAAGAGAAATGGAGATAAAGACGTTTGTTACTCACAGGTCCTGGAGGAAATACACCACCGCACACCTCCAGGGGCCACACAGGGACGTGGAGGCAGAGAGAGAGGCAGGACCTGGGGCACATGCCTTTATTAGGGTCCTAGATACAATGTTTTAGGAGTCCTGGGCCAAGACCGGATTGGTCAATTCAAACCAAAAGGAGCAGGGTTTGGTAAATTCTGTGAGGGTGTTATGTAGGGGCCCACAGGTGGAAGACCCTGGGAGGCAGGAGAGACTTTTATCACAAGGGCCATTGGGGAAGTCCTATGAGAAATTTACATTGATTTGTGACTGTGGGCTGTTACTTGGGGCATGTGCTGGCGTGAGGGGCGTAGTCTGGGTTTAAAGGTTCTGCGGGCCATACAAAATGGGACACCGAGCAACAGCAATATGGAGCAGCTTAGCTAAACCTTCTATGACCTGTCTTTGATATTTCATTTCTTGGCTTGCAGATTTGCTTATTTNGCCGAGCAACAGCAATGTGGAGCAGCTTAGCTAAATCTTCTATGACCTGTCTTTGATATTTCATTTCTTGGCTTGCAGATTTGCTTATTTATATTGTTCGTCCTCCCCTACTAAAAAATAAACACCACAAAAGGAAGTCGTGCATCTTAATCACTGCAAGGTCTCTAGCCTTCTCAAAGAGGACATGGTAGTCTCTCAATTATTATTTACCAGAAAAAGGAAGAAACTCCTCACAAACNTCAATTATTATTTACCAGAAAAAGGAAGAAACTCCTCACAAACAAAAAGGCCAACATAATATATTTATACTTCCAGGGATCTTATTGGTATATATGATGTCCATATAGAGTTGAGCAAAACCTGGCCAATATCAGGAGGTCAGAAAATGTCAGCATTGTCACTGTGTCATTATCAAATGGTTCAAGAGGGCTAGGGCTGGTTGGCCCCGGATGGGAACCAGTTTTCTCTAGATTAGTTCTTTCTAAAATGACCAGAGCTCTGCTCACTGCTCCTAATGTCAATACTTTGAAGGCTCTGGGGTTAGTGGGTGGATGTGGCCATAATTTACCAAATAAATATAAAACTGAGACCTTGTTCGTAAGAAGCTGAAATCGATTAGGGTAAATAAGGCTGGTATCCACAAGTAAGTAAATGCTAGGAGATCAAGGAACAGCTCTGTGTTACACTAATATCCTTTATGATAAAGAAGATATGCTAATAAGAAAAAA
>NC_048220.1:73040826-73055780 GCF_002007445.2 Ailuropoda melanoleuca | reverse complement strand
CTTACTTTAAAATCTCTATCAGGTATATTGCTTGTGTCCATTTCTTGCTGTGATTTTGTCCTCTTCTTTCATTTGGGACATATTGCTCTGCCTCCTGTTTTGCCTGACTCTCTGTGTCTGTTTCTATGTGTTAGGAAAGTCAGCTATGTCTCCTGCTCTTGAAAGTAGTTGAGTTATGAAGAAGAGGTCTCATGGTGCCGTGCAGTGCAGTGTACCCTGTTCTCCAGAATCCAGCATTTTGGGGTGTCTCCAGTTTGCCTTCAGCCCAATCATCTGCAATGGCCTTTTGTGCTTATTGTGGGCAAGGTTTGGTCCCTGTATTGTTTATGGGCTAGTCTGGGGCTGCCCTGGCCTTGCATTGGATCAGATCAGGTATTTGCCAGAGCTGCAAACACACTGAACCGTGGGGCACTCTCTCTGTGCTGTCCTCGGAGTGGCTTTCGTTGGTGAGTGCGTCCTGCACTTGGACTAGATGTCTGCCCCCAGCCCACTACTGGGGCTTCAGTGGAGCTGGTATCTGTGGTTTTCCTCCCCTCCTCCCAGGGCAGAAGTCAGTTTGGGCAGAAGTCCCAGGCCTCTGAGAGGACAGCTTGCACGCTGCCAAACTTGCAGTGCTGCTCTGGATAGACTCCTGCTGAGGCTGTGCTGGCGGGCGCAGGTGCACAGGGTTGGGGAGCACATGGTGTTAGTAACACCTGTGCTGCTCTGCCGTGGGAGAGCACCTGGAGCTGCCTTGCAGAATTCCTGTGAGGCCTGGTTGGATCCACAGGACAGTGTGGGGGAAGGGCACACTGTTAACAAGCGAGGCGGAGAGTGTTCTTGCTGGTTCTACAGGTGTCCAGGTATGTAGGCTGTGCTGTGGTGGTGGAGGGAAATGGTGCTGGCTGGCTCTTTCGTTTTTGGAGAGCCTGAAGATCTCTGGCCCTCCAGCACCCACTGAGGTTAGTAAATAAATTGCCTTCTTGTATACCTTAAGCATTTTTCAAACTACTGAGTCCATGCTGTGTCTCAGCTCGGTTGTTTGTTATGCTGTCTTTTTAAGGGCAGGGAGTCCATTTTCTATTGCCCTCTGTGTTTCCCAGGACTGAGCCACTGATTTTTAAAGTTCCAGGTGTTAAGCTCCACTGATTATAAAAACTTGCAAAACTAAGATCCTCTGGTTTTCAAAGCCAAATGTCACTGGGGTTCATGTTATTGCTGGCTCCCCATGTGTGAGGTGCCTGGGCTGGGGTCTGCGGCTCTCTTGTTCTGTGCTTGCAAAGATTCTGCCTCCCTGGACAGTCTTGTGGGTTGGTTTGGTTCCTGCTGGCATCTCCGTTCTTCCTACCATTTTCAGTGTGGCCTCTTCTCTACATTTAGCTGTGGACAATCTGTCCTGCCAGATTGTTTCCTGGGTTATTTACACTGATGTGGGTGTTGTTCAGGTGTATTGCCTGGAGGAGGTGAGCTGAGTACCCTACTATCCTGCCATCTTCCCGGGAAGTCCAGAGATGAAATATTTGTCAGGATTCTTAATGTTCCTTACTGGCCTTTGTTAAAAAGTGCTTTATAAATGAAGAAGACTTATCTGTAATATGCTTCTATTCCATAAGCACTCCATTCTCAGTGAACTGAATATGCACGAAATGGGAATGAAAAAGTATGTTCTCGAAATCTATAGTTGCCCTTTATTCTTTGTGTTTAAAACTAATTTTGTTACGCTGTATATTGAACTTAAAAATGTGTTGGTTTGCTGCTTAAGCCAGGTCATGAACTACAGCCGTACGTTTATTAGTTGACAAAATAGTCTTGTGATGCAAGAGATAACTTTTGCTACTTTGCAAATAATGGAATTTGTAAGAGGACAGTATAATTAACTCTGAATTCTTTGACCTATTTGTATTTCTTTACTGTTTGCCTTATTTAAAAATAGAGTCTTCAAAACGAGAAAACAGCTGAGTTTATACTTGCTGTGTCTACATTTATCTTTGATCTTGCATGTAAATCATATGTGAAACACTGTACAGAGAAGATAACTATTGGCTTTAATGAGCCTAAAATATAACTGCATATATTAAGACAACAAATGTATGATTATAAATGTTATTTAAGAACGTTTATAGTTTCGGCTCTTTCTTCCTGGATTAATAATAAAATCTGGTTAGACTGATACTTCTTTTCTCCATTTAATTATTACGTTTCTGTGTGAGCGCCTTCACTACACACAAGACCAATGAAAACAAAATAAAACACTTTACGACCAGAGACTAAGTTGTAGGAAACCGGAGCTACTCCAGAGCTTTTACGTAGAAACAGACTGAGTATAGGGAGAACTATATCTTACAAAATGATCGAAGGGCGTGTGAATGGCTCCGGACAACAAGAATGTCTTTTTGAACATGATCACTGAACCGTTACTTCAGGTAAAATGCCGGCTCTGCTAAGGCAGAGATCAGGGTATTGCCTTGGAAATTGTTAGATCCCAGAACTCGCCGGCTGAGTTTCCACCTAGGATGGGAAACCTCGGCTCCCAACCCTGACCCCTCCACTGCGTCTGCCTCTTGAAATGCATAATGCCCCCACACAGACAACTCTATGTCATTGCAAACCACAGCGCTGCCCGTGTAATGGCACTTGTGAGCAGCGATCCCCGAAGAGAAAAGATGGCCCCGGCTTCATTTCTGCCTTCTAAATGCACCTGCGAGTGAGTGTGCACGGTTTTTAGCGTTACGGATCCTTTAGTGCAGGAAGGTGTACTCAAGGAAACGGAAATGGGTGCTGAATGCCCTGCCACATCCACTGCATTCATGTTTGCCAGTCTCTGCTAACATCTTAATAGGTTACGGTCTCAAAGAACACAGTGATCAGATAAACCTGTGACTCTGAAGCAACGTGAATTTCTGAAGAGCAGTGATTTTATGTTGTTTGTGTTGAATTGCCAATAGGACTTGGTAGTGTAATGGCAAATGCAAATCAACAATAAAAGGGTTAGTTTTTCCTTTTGAAAATAAGGGGGGGGGCGCCTGGGTGGCTCAGTCTCTTAAGGGCCCTACTCTTGATTTCAGGTCACCATCTCAGGGTTGTGAGATCAAGCCCCGTGTGGAGTCTGCTTAAGATTCTCTCTCTTCCTTTCCCTCTGCCCCTCCCCTCTCTCTAAAAAACAAAAAGAAAAAAGGGGAGGGGCTTCTCTCCCCTCCCCTCCCTTAGAGCGTTTACTTTAAAAACCTATAATTGTAAGTTCTTTCTCTGTCTCTTGGAAATGTATACATATTTTTCCAGAAGCAAAATAAGCTTCTTGTCAGCTTCATAGTCCAGAAATGGATTTTTCAAGGACCTGAGAACTAGCTCTTTAGAATGTAAACATATAAGAAAGATAGCACCTCTATCTCTTAGTTTCTGTGGGAATATATTTCTTTTCTTTGTTCATTCTTATCCTACATATAGTACTCTCAGTATATTTTCTTATAAATTGTGCTTGCTCCATGAGTATTTAGGTACTAATCACTGAGCTCTGTTCAAATTAATTTAATTAAAATCACTCTATTTTATTTTACTTTTACCTTACTTTTACTAATGCGCCATTCATCTATGGCTGTACATTTTGTTTTTTCATGCCATGTCCCTTACCCTAAGTATTAGAGTTGAGTGGCTTGAAACTGAATCCCCACCTAGTTAACACCTCTCTATTCATCTCAAGGCAATCTCACTGCCTAAAATGGTTTACTTTCCAATATTTACCTGTGATTGTTCCCAGGACACATTACATAATACTTTCTAACCCCAAAGATTAGCCTTTTGCGTGTTGTATTCTATTGTCCACAGATCGGTTTTGGTCAAGCTGANTGATTGTTCCCAGGACACATTACATAATACTTTCTAACCCCAAAGATTAGCCTTTTGCGTGTTGTATTCTATTGTCCACAGATCGGTTTTGGTCAAGCTGATATTGCTGAAAAACCAACCAACCAGGGATGCCTGAATGGCTCGGTCGGTGAAGCATCTGCCTTTGGCTCAGGTCATGATCCCAGGGTCCTGGGATCCCCACATCGGGTTCCTTGCTCAGCGGGGGGCCCGCTTCTCCCTCTGCCTGCCGCTCGCCCTGCTTGTGTGCTCTCTCTCAAATAAATAAAAAGAAAAAAAAAGAAAAAAAATCAGTTTCTCAGGGAAATATGAGATCAAACTACGTCCTGAGGAAGGGCCTAGGGAGGATTAGCAAACAGGCCAGGGGTGGAGCTCAGAGAATGGGCCAATAACACAAGGAGCTGAGATGTTCCAAAGATATTTCTAGCTTTTGAGGAGCTTTTGAGGAGAAAGCAAGAGTATTTGCTTTCTTTTTGATCCATGGACAGTTTAGGTTTTCCATAATTAGTTCCATTCGGAGCTGGATTCTGAGGAAAACCTTAAGAATTACATTCTTCCTTAATCCTCTTGATAGAGATGAAAGCAGTTCCTGTGGGGCTGGCAAGGTCAAGCCCCTTTGCTAAGTCTGTTCAGAAGGTTGGTAAGGTCTGTCAATACCACAGTCACCTCAAGGTGCTGGGGAGACCTGGAAGCATTTCTCACAGTAGAAACTGGAAATCAGGGAAGCCCTTGGTGGAATATAGAACGAAAATTTGTTTCTGTTGGTCTTCTTGAGACTTCAGAGTATTTTTATTTTTAATACGAGGATACTTTGATGGTGGACTATGAAGCAATGTCCTGTGGGAAGAGGCCGGCAAAGAGAAGGAGGGGAAATTAGAAACCCAGACAAGTTGCTTCTGGGGGTGTCTCTGTGTTCAGTGTTTGACTAGCTCAAGATTGTCTGTCTATCATAGAACAGGGTCTTTACACTCTGGGTAGTTTCAAAACAAGCCACTGTCTGTTTAACAATTCTCTTGTCTGCACTTAATTTTTAAGCCTTGCAGTGTTTCTGAACATACCAAGGAAATCAGAAGAAAGGATTCTTTTTTTTTTTTTTTTAAAGATTTTATTTATTTGACAGAGATAGAGACAGCCAGCGAGGGAGGGAACACAGTCAGGGGGAGTGGGAGAGGAAGAAGCAGGCTCACAGCAGAGGAGCCTGATGTGGGGCTCGATCCCATAACGCTAGGATCACGCCCTGAGCCGAAGGCAGACGCTTAACCGCTGTGCCACCCAGGCGCCCCAGCAGAAAGGATTCTGCATATGAGTTGGGTTAGAGTATGAAAGAAATACACTGTTTGTGGTTCTTAGAGTTTGCATGACGTGGTGTGATTTGAAGTCTAATCAGACTAGGTAGATATGTAAAGGCTTTAATCCAGCTTGAGTTGATGTTTATGTGTGTGGTGTAAGATAAGTGTTCAGTTTTCCCAGTACCATTTATTGAAGACAGTGTCCTTTCCCCATGGTATCTTTTTGTCTCCTTTGTCAAAAGTTAATTGACTAAATATGTATGGGTTTATTTCTGGGCACTCTGTTTTAATATATGTGTCTCTTTTTACTGAATAAATTTCACACGTAACCATTGTATGAATTTGTTATATAGTATGCTACTTTGATTTATTATATATTATAGTTGGCATCATGGTACTATTTATCACATTATATAATTATAGTATAATAGCATTGTCTACATTCATTATACTGTGCATTATACCTCTGTGGTTTATTTACTACTCATTATAAGCTTATACCTTTAAAAGCTACCGATCTTAGCTCCTTAGTCCCTATTTTCTGGTAACCACCATTTTACCCTCTCTTTTTTTACAGGTTTGATTTTTTTCAGATTCCATATATAAGTGATATCACATAGTACTTCCCTTTCCCTGTCTGATTTACCGAGTTTAGCATAATGTGCTCAAGGCCCAATCATGTTGTGGCACATGGCAAGATACCCACCTTTCTCATGGCTGAGTAATACACACACACACACACACACACACACACGTACACACATACCATATCTTTTTGATACATCGATGGATTGTTTCCATTTCTTAGCTACTGTGAATAATGCTGTGATAAACACGGGAGTGCATATATCTCTATCAAATCCTATTTTCATTTTCTTTGGATAAATACCCAAAAGTGGATTTGCCAGATCGTATGGTACACCTATTTTTAATTTTTTGAAGAATGTGCATATTGTTTTCTGTGCTGTTTACATCAATTTACTTTCCCACCAACAGCATATAGGGTTGCTTTTCACCATATCCTCACCAGCGCCTGTTTTTTTTTTTTTTAATTTTAATTTTTTTTGATGTAAAGTTCGATGAGTCATTAGTTGCGTATAACACCCAGTGCACCATGCAATATGTGCCCTCCTTACTACCCATCACCAGTCCATCCCATTCCCCCATCTCCCTCCCCTCTGAAGCCCTCAGTCTGTTTCTCAGAGTCCATAGTCTCTCATGCTTCATTCCCCCTTCTGATTACCCCCCCTTTCTTTATTCCTTTCTTCTTGACTTCTTGATGACAGACAGTCTAACTGGTATGAGGTGAAAATCTCATTGTGGTTTTGATTGGCACTTCCCTGATAATTTTTGATGCTGAGCATCTGTTCATGTGCCTTTTGGACTTCTTGATGTCCTCTCTGGAAGAACGTTTTGGTTCTTCTGCTAATTTTTAAATTAGATACTTATTAAGTTCTGTGCATTTCCTATATATTTTGGACATAAATCCCTTATCCAATATATTATTTGGGAAAATTTTCTTTTATTCTGTAGGTGGTCTTTTCATTTTGTTTCTTTTTCTGTGCAGAAGTTTTTGAGTTTGATGTATTCCCATTTGTTGATTTTTGCTTTCATTGTTTGTACTTTTGGTGTCATGTCCAAAAAAAAATCATTGCCAAGACCAATACTGATGAGCTTCTTTCTTATGTTTTCTCCTAGGAGTTTTATGGTATCAATTCTTATGTTTACATTTTTGATCCATCTCAAGCTAATGTTTGTGAGTGGTGTGAGGTAGGGGTCTGATTTCATTGTTTTGTATGTTTCTCTAGTTTTCTCAGCACCATTTTATCCTTTCCTCATTGGCTCCCTTATCACATATCAGTTCACTATATATGATAGAATTTAATTCTGGGCTTCTATTCTGTTCTGTTAATCTATCTGTCTACTTTTGTGCCCAGAACCTTACTGTTTTTATTACTATGACTTTGTAATATAGTTTGAAATCAGGAACTGTGATATCTCCAGCTTTGTTCTTTTTTTCTTAGGATTGTTTTGACTATTCAGGGTCTTCTCTGGTTCCATCAAATTTTAGAATTGTTTCTTCCATTTTTGTGAAGAATGCCTTTGACATTGTGATGGGTATTGTATTGAATCTGTAGATGGTGGTGGGTTAGTATGGCCATTTTTACAAATTACATCTTCTTGTCCATGAACAAGAGATGTAAAAATAGGGATTTTTTCCCCACAATTTTGCATGTCCTTCTTGCACAGGAACCATACTAATCTCTCTGTATCATTCCAATTTTGTGTATGTGCTGCCAAAGCAAGCACTGGGGATCTTTTATAGAGGCAGACTTCTTATACCATGCCCAGTAATGAAGGCCCTAAAACTTAGGGCTGTCATTAGTCCATAAGGAATCTTTGCCTGAATTTAACAAAGCTCATGGACAAGAACCGAAGCCAAGGTGCCTGGATCTGCATGTGGAATGTGAGCTGAATTTTACCTTTACATACTAATTTTTCCAGCTCGTTGAGTAGAGTGCACAACCTAAAAAGCTCTGGGTATAATCCCTGCTAATTCTATTTTTATTCAACTCCAGGCCAAATAGAAAAGTTTGGCAAGGTAATTTTACCGAATAGGATATAGATACACTCCTTTCGGTATGTGTCCTCAAATCTTGTTTAAAACTCATGATTGGTTTGCAAAAAGAAAAATAATTCATAGGAAAGTTATAACCTTTATTGTAGTCTGACACCTTCAAAAGCAATAAAAATAAGCTTATAAAATAGGATAAGTGGAAGCTCTAAGAAAGAAGTATTTAGGATCTTGTACATTTCTTACATACCTACTTTGTAATTACTATGTTGAATTGGAATTATGCATCTATTTTTCTGCTTACTCCCAAACACTATCTTTAAAGGCAAGGAAAATGTTTCATGTTTGAATTCCAAGCAAAAAGCACAGTGCCACAGAGTCGGCATTTAAGGAATGCATAATATGCATTATTTTTCACTATTTTACTTCCTTAGGGAATACTAGTGTAAAAGATCTGAGCTATAAATTTTGAAACAGCAACACGTAGATTTTTTCTAATGAGACAAACATAGAAGGACTGTTTTCTGTACTCATCCATTTCTTTCTAAGACTACTGCGGCTTGGCAGCATACTTCTATAAAAATTACACCTTACAATACTGTTATTAACTATTTGAAATAATAAATTTTTAATTCCCAGGCTCTTTTACTTTACTTTTTTTTTCCTCTGTTTTACTCCAGACTTTGAGTGAGGAAAGAGTGTCAAGTTCTGACAGTCATTACTAATTACAGTTGATCCTTGAGCAATGACGGTTAGGGTCTTTGACCTCCTGAGCAGTAGAAAATCCATGTATAACTTTGACTCCTCAAAAACTTAACTGCTAATAGCCTACTATTGACCAGAAGCCTTATCAATACCATAAATAGTTGATTAACATGTATTTTATATATGTGTTACATACTGTATTCTTACCATAAAGTAAGTGAGAGAAAAGAAAATGTTATTAAGAAAAACATAAGGAAGAGAAAATACATTTACAGCACTGTACCATATCAAAAACATTCTGGGTATAAGTGGACCCATGCAGTTCAGACCCATGTTGTTCAAAGGTCAACTGCATATTGATATTAAGTGGGTTCTTAATGACTCTGAGCTCAGAATTGTATTTCTTTAAGTTAGAAACATGAGAAGATGTTTTCACTTGCAATTGTGTTGCATTTGTTGAACTTCTACACTATGCAACACAAAATTGTGTTTGTACTAGTATTGGGGTACTAGTATTCCCTGAATACCTCTGGTAACATAGCTCTGTGATAAAACATAACCTGACAAGTGGTAGGTTGGCTTCGAAACAGAAAAATGGATTTGAAAGTGCCAAGAATAGAGTTACACATTGGAAGAAACAACAGACTGTATTCAACAACGTATGATTGTATTTAGTCTATGTTTAACATAATTGCATTTCGTCCAGTGTTGCCCTAAACATACACATAATGTATGTGGTGTTCATTTGTTTTCCTTCTGATCTTATTAAAAGTCTTCTCATGTGAAGGGTCTCGCAGAATTTTTACTTTTAAACTATAGCATAGTAAAAATAGACTTTAAAATGCTTAATCTTGGGGCGCCTGGGTAGCGCAGTCGTTAAGCGTCTGCCTTCGGCTCTGGGCATGATCCCGGCGTTATGGGATCGAGCCCCACATCGGGCTCCTCCGCTATGAGCCTGCTTCTTCCTCTCCCACTCCCCCTGCTTGTGTTCCCTCTCTCGCTGGCTGTCTCTGTCTCTGTCGAATAAATGAATAAAATCTAAAAAAAATAAAGTTTAAAAAAATGCTTAATCTTATTCTATCCCAGAAGTACTGTGATCTCAAGGCGACAATTTGTACTGATCCAGTAAAATAAAACTCTTTCCTCTTCTATTTAGGTTCAGTACCTACAACAGGAAGACACTTTCTGCAGCATTGCCATTGAAAGTTTTATTATAAAAAAAAAAAAAAGAAAAAGTTACCAGGTTTAGATTCTCTCTACTTACAAGAGAGCTTCATTGTTGGTGATAAAGAATCAAGCAGAAAATTGGAGGCCTGGATAAGAAACTCTCTCTGGTGATTTAGCACAAGTGAACATTTTTGTTTGGGGACTGAAATAAACTCCTTTTATCAATTTTAAAGAAATGCTTATAGTGTAAATAGGTCATTCACGATTCTTCAAACATGAGCTTTGCGAAATGAGTTTGGAAATGGTCTATATTTAAATCTAAAAAAGAACCCATGAGGAAATGATGCTAGCTATAGAGCTTCCAATGTTTTATGCCATTTATAGAGAAAAATATAAAGCTGTCCCTGACTTCCTGTGGCAATTAGTGCCTCTTTTATGGTAGCATAAAATGCTCTAATGGTAATGTTGTGTGAAGTCATTTGGTTTTTATCAACTGCCGAAATTAAAGTTGTCACTAAAAATAGTGGATGTTGTCGCTAAAAATAGTGAGATATATGGGTGTGTCAGGCTTTCAGGGTGCAGTGGCATATACCTGCCTGAACTGAGCTTTCTTTTGAGGTTCAGATTAAAGGCCTGACTTTGTAGTTTCATCCCTCACGCTAAGGACGGTTATTGACTACTATTCATTCACTTGCTTTTATGGAGGTGACAAGGAGAATGTCTGAAAGAAAGGAGGTCAGGGTGGAAGAATGAGGGAGGAATTAGACACTTGAATATTCTTGCTTATTTTACATAAGTTTTATCTCTCAACAAAGATTAATCTAGTATGTTTCCTAAATTTGATGACTGAATTCATCCTTTTAAGCTTTTCAAAAGCAAGAGAATTTTCAATTCTATTTTTATATAATGGTGAAAAAGACCAGTGCCAGAGAAGAGGAACAAACAAAGATAAAAGACCAGAGAGAAAGAAAAGAGAAATAGGAGAGTGAAAAGTCTTCTTCACGCTTCTGTATTGTTAGAGACGGTGAGGTTCTCTCTGTTCTTTTTCAACTCAATTCATCTGTTCACTTCTTTCGTTTGCTGTCCCATTCATTCTTGTCTTCGTTCATTCCTATCTTCTCATTTGCCTTTTTAAACTTTCATTGTTACAAAAACCCTCATGTTGTACTTTACAGTTACAATAGTGACTGCTAGAACCTCTCCCTTTATTCCTGTTTCCTTCGGATGGTTAAGGCTAATGAATCTGTGGACACCGTCCCCTTTCTAAATCTGAGCATGACAGCTCTGCCCCAAGAAAAGGAGTTTCCTAGAGTCCTTGTCTGAGTGCAAATATCGAAGTAGGGCTAAATGTCCCATGANTTTCTAAATCTGAGCATGACAGCTCTGCCCCAAGAAAAGGAGTTTCCTAGAGTCCTTGTCTGAGTGCAAATACTGAAGTAGGGCTAAATGTCCCATGATGATTGCCATTGAGCTACTCGACTTCTGGGCACAGATTATCATTTAAAACTTTGCCATATCCCCCTGATTAGTCACTTGGTGACATGTAGAGAAAGTAGTCCTGATTTTGGAATAAAAGTCTGAGATTGCTTGCAAATAGGAGCCCTAAGAGTACATAGAAATATAAATGGATTTCAAAGGATAATATTTTATTCATTTAGTAAAGACAGTTCTAACTGTTCAACAGACTATTTTCACTTTCTGGGAAGACAGGATGACAACATTCATAAGCCTAAATCAGAGTTATTGTGGGACCATGGGACTGTGAGAGGGAGTGATGTGTCGCATCTATCCGACACATTTAAGAGTTAGTGTGTTTCTTCCTCTCTTTCTTCTCTCTCTTGCCCTGCCTCAGCAATCCTGGAAGCCTTGGAAGGCAGACATCAGGAAATGGAGGGAAATCCCTGACTAGCTGCGAGGAGTTTTTCATAAATGAGAAATTTTTATAGTAGTAAGGTCCTGATATTTCAGAATTTGTTACTATAGCAAAACCTACCTGATCCTGACAATTACTTTTAATACTGTATTGTGGCACATGCTGTCCATTAAATAATTATCATTATTATTATAGTAGTATGTTAACCCAGTAGGAGATAAAGTAGTTATTATTCTCTCATTGATAATCTGTGAAAATGAAATGAAGACATATTAGCAAATATGATGGAAAATGAATTAAATTCTTTTGGTTCACTTTGTGGTATATTTAAGGATGAGAGCAATGGAATCATTTTCATTTAGGTATACTAGGTTTTTTTATTTAGGCAATCTCACATAAGCGGCAGTATTATAGTATACATTTCTGAACTATGACCTAAATAGTTAAGAAAGTAGTTTTAGAAGAAAAGGGAGAGAAATGGAAAAAAAGAAAAAAGAAGAAAGAAAAAATTTTCTTTGTAAGTATATCCCCTACCTCAATAGACAACTATGGTAGTCAGTGTGTTTTCAAAACTACTAACTAGGGGAGCCCAACTCACTGACATCCCTGAGCATATTAAATGGCTCAAGTAATAAGTCACAACACACTTTTTAGTGTCAAAGTTGGGGTCATCAATCATGGTTTGGCCACCTATAATGTTGTACCTTTGGGAGAAGATTTAGGAAAAATGCCTGCATGCAGGTCCTAGAATTAAACAGATTATGTCAGTTAACAGATCAACTTAAATTTGTAAGTGTGACTCAGTTTTCTTACGTGAACCTCATGCATTATACAGTTACTATGATTTCAATACCCCAGTCGTATACTTTGTTGAGGACCGTGCATATATTTGACACCCTCAAAGTACACTCCTGTTAGAAGAATGTAGCAGTGTGCTATAGCAGTGAATGTAAACCGTAGTTTCTCTTAAAATGCTTATGATTAGCCTGACATCTGGAAAATTGCTCTTTAACATGAATAGAATAAAATTTTCAAATACAAGATACCTAGTTAGATCTTTTTGAAACTTTTTAATTTATTATGCTTTTCATGTCACCCTTTCATGTCATGCCCTTATAGGAAGAAAAGTAAGAAAGGGTTCATGTATCTGTCAGTCAGGTTTTGCTTGGCAACACATATTTCTTGCCAGACTGGATAATCAATCTTTGCTTTGGCTGAAATTGGCTAGGCTTGGATTCAGGGTTGCTTCACATAGCTCTCACTCTGAAACTTAAGTGAAAGGAATAGCAGTCACTGGGGGTATGCTTTTATCATGGTGGGTAGTAGGAAGGCAAGAGGGGCAAATGGAAATCTATGATGCCTTTCAAAGTCTCTGCTTGACATTGCACCATTTCATATCTTCTCACGTTACTTTGGTCAAAACAAGTCATGTGGGAAACACCCAAAGTCAGTGGAGTAGAGGTGACTGGTCTTACTCTACCAGGAGGTCTCACGAAGTTCTTGACATTTAATTCTATTCTTGGGAGAGAATGAAATAGAGGTGAACAGAATCCATTCAGTCACACTCGCTAACCCTGCATATGATTGTGGACTCCAGATGCACTAATGTCTAAATATAAAAGGTAAAAATATAAAGTTAATTTAGGAGAACATCTAGGGAAGTAGAAAGAGCTTCTTAAAAATACAAAAGTACAAACCAGAAGGAAGAAAATTAATACATCTGATTACATCAAGATAGATTTCTTTTTAATAAAGGGCTTTATGTACAAAGTTAATAAATAGACAATAGATTGGGGGAAGATACTTGTAAAGCTAAAATCAACTAAGAACCAATGCCTGGAATATGAGAAATTCTTATGAAAAGAGCAATTGTAATACAAATATGTATGAAAGATATGAGAAGGCATTTTCAAAAGATTAAAGTGAAAAAAGTTCCAAGCACAAATAAGGGGAAGTCATAGAATTATTAGTAATCATAACATATCACTTTAGAACCATTAGACAGGCTAATATTAGAGTGCTAAATAATACTAATAATGCACCCATGTAATAGGAAACTGCATGCACATCTCATGGAGTGTAGATTGTTGTGGACATTTGGACAGTAATGTGGTACCAGCGAGTCAGCCGATGGATAAATAACCCCAGGATATTAGCAGTGCTTACAGGGGGTGTATAATCCCAAACCACCCTCACATAAAGTCAGAAGGAGAAATACCGTGTGTGTTCTCTTAGCAACACTGGGTTGAGGACTAAGATGAAGTAAGGGAGGCAGCTTGGGTGCGAAATTTAGGGAGGCACTCACTCTCAAGGTCATGTAAGACATAAGTAGAGGGTAGTGTACTCGCTCTGAGAATGAGAGCCTCCTTAAAATTTGTGCCCTAGTTGCCTTGCTTGCCTCACTCTAATCTCTTTGTACCCTGATCTCAGGAGGCAAACTGGAATCAAAGTAGGTGTCTATCATTTGGACAGTAGGCAGATGACACTCGGTAAATGCACGGGATGGATGGAGAATGACACATCATTTAGAAACAATGGTTTAGAGATAAATACAGCTGTAGGCATGAGAAAATAGGAAATAGTGTCTGCTGTGCTTTATTTTGAAAATGCACATGCCAAATGGTATTTTAAGAAGCAAACATTAATTAAAACAAAGCCAAAATAAATACACTGAGGAAAACTAAAATAGCATAGCTTATTTAAAAATGTTTATAAGGCAATGTCCTTAAAATTGATAAAGCTAAAATGTGTATTTTTCATAATCATAAAATCAAAACATTTTATGTATCAGAGACTTTTAAATATGTGGGGAAAAGATTTAGGTCATTGCATGAAACAGCAGCATACACCTTTAGGTGTTCCCCAAAATAAGTGCCGTATCGATTTCTCAATCCAATTTAAAACTAAAACACAGTAAAACCGATGGGAGGGCTCACTGTCATCAGTTTTGCCCAAAAACTTTGCTGAGCTTTTGGTGCAGAGTTTGAATGGTTTTAAAATATAAAAATAACACTCTAAATTTGATTTTAAAAATGGATGATTTGGAGACATATTAGCAGAATTAAGAATTTGAGTTCGATGTTGTGGTCTAAGTCAGATTTTTAATAGCTTAATCAACTTTTACTATAACGCCCTGGATCAGGATAGTAACTGAAGAGGGGAACTTTCAGTGTAGCAGACAACTGCCAGATATCCACAAAGAGATACTGAGTATTTTGACGTGATCTCTGGTGATCCCAAAACAGACGGTCTGGTCCATCATTTGCTATAATCCGGCTTTCTGTTCTACTGTCCTCATTTGCATTCTTCGATGTGTTTATTTACACAGTATACTTAATTAAATGTGTCCTATATCTCTGAGGAAGTTGTCGGTATACCTGGAACTGATAAATTGATTTGAAACTGTTTTTGTTGATACTGAGGGTTGAAATAGTTAGGTTTGGAATATGTTTTAAAATAGAACAGAAAAATAAAATCATAATCTAAATTCCTTGCAAAAGAGAGA
>NC_048220.1:73030984-73040726 GCF_002007445.2 Ailuropoda melanoleuca | reverse complement strand
CCCTGAGATAGGACTTTGCCACTGTAGCCAGACTCCATGAGTAGAGGAGTGGTGTGAGATAAGGTTAGAGATGTAATTTGCCCCAAATCACATGACAAAGATGATAAATGGCCAAAGCAAGGACTTCAAGAGATAAACGACAGGCAGTCAGTCAATCAGATTAATGAATTAATTGTTGGATGGGTGAATGAATATATAAATAGGTAAGTAGATGGAAAATTTGATTAATAGATACCAAATTATTTAGTTATTCCTTCCAAGAACATTGTTCAGTCTAGTTCGATGTCTCAAGCAGTAGATGCTTAAAATTGGAGAAAGAAACGGAGTAACTAACCACGTTTATAGCTGCCCAATATTACACCAAGTGTTTGCCTCTGAATTAGATACAGAACTGAAATTGGAGGAAATTATATCCCTGAATTTGATACTTCCAAGATAAGAATATAAACTTTGCAGAATACTTTTACATTATACTCTGATAATGACATTGGCCTTTAAAGCACATATGGGTTTTGTGTTTATATTCTGGCAGCGTCTTACTGCAGATCGGATCCCTTTTAATAGTTCAGGAATCTTTGATCCTTTGATTTTATAAAAGAACTATGTCAGCCTTTATATAACATCCTGTTCTGTACCAGTACCACTCAAAGATTATGAACGGAGACGTCATAGAGCAATAAACAGCAAGAAGCAAGATAGAGGGGACAGTAGGACAAACNGTTTTCTGTACTCATCCATTTCTTTCTAAGACTACTGCGGCTTGGCAGCATACTTCTATAAAAATTACACCTTACAATACTGTTATTAACTATTTGAAATAATAAATTTTTAATTCCCAGGCTCTTTTACTTTACTTTTTTTTTCCTCTGTTTTACTCCAGACTTTGAGTGAGGAAAGAGTGTCAAGTTCTGACAGTCATTACTAATTACAGTTGATCCTTGAGCAATGACGGTTAGGGTCTTTGACCTCCTGAGCAGTAGAAAATCCATGTATAACTTTGACTCCTCAAAAACTTAACTGCTAATAGCCTACTATTGACCAGAAGCCTTATCAATACCATAAATAGTTGATTAACATGTATTTTATATATGTGTTACATACTGTATTCTTACCATAAAGTAAGTGAGAGAAAAGAAAATGTTATTAAGAAAAACATAAGGAAGAGAAAATACATTTACAGCACTTTACCATATCAAAAACATTCTGGGTATAAGTGGACCCATGCAGTTCAGACCCATGTTGTTCAAAGGTCAACTGCATATTGATATTAAGTGGGTTCTTAATGACTCTGAGCTCAGAATTGTATTTCTTTAAGTTAGAAACATGAGAAGATGTTTTCACTTGCAATTGTTGTTGCATTTGTTGAACTTCTACACTATGCAACACAAAATTGTGTTTGTACTAGTATTGGGGTACTAGTATTCCCTGAATACCTCTGGTAACATAGCTCTGTGATAAAACATAACCTGACAAGTGGTAGGTTGGCTTCGAAACAGAAAAATGGATTTGAAAGTGCCAAGAATAGAGTTACACATTGGAAGAAACAACAGACTGTATTCAACAACGTATGATTGTATTTAGTCTATGTTTAACATAATTGCATTTCGTCCAGTGTTGCCCTAAACATACACATAATGTATGTGGTGTTCATTTGTTTTCCTTCTGATCTTATTAAAAGTCTTCTCATGTGAAGGGTCTCGCAGAATTTTTACTTTTAAACTATAGCATAGTAAAAATAGACTTTAAAATGCTTAATCTTGGGGCGCCTGGGTAGCGCAGTCGTTAAGCGTCTGCCTTCGGCTCTGGGCATGATCCCGGCGTTATGGGATCGAGCCCCACATCGGGCTCCTCCGCTATGAGCCTGCTTCTTCCTCTCCCACTCCCCCTGCTTGTGTTCCCTCTCTCGCTGGCTGTCTCTGTCTCTGTCGAATAAATGAATAAAATCTAAAAAAAATAAAGTTTAAAAAAATGCTTAATCTTATTCTATCCCAGAAGTACTGTGATCTCAAGGCGACAATTTGTACTGATCCAGTAAAATAAAACTCTTTCCTCTTCTATTTAGGTTCAGTACCTACAACAGGAAGACACTTTCTGCAGCATTGCCATTGAAAGTTTTATTATAAAAAAAAAAAAAAGAAAAAGTTACCAGGTTTAGATTCTCTCTACTTACAAGAGAACTTCATTGTTGGTGATAAAGAATCAAGCAGAAAATTGGAGGCCTGGATAAGAAACTCTCTCTGGTGATTTAGCACAGTGAACATTTTTGTTTGGGGACTGAAATAAACTCCTTTTATCAATTTTAAAGAAATGCTTATAGTGTAAATAGGTCATTCACGATTCTTCAAACATGAGCTTTGCGAAATGAGTTTGGAAATGGTCTATATTTAAATCTAAAAAAGAACCCATGAGGAAATGATGCTAGCTATAGAGCTTCCAATGTTTTATGCCATTTATAGAGAAAAATATAAAGCTGTCCCTGACTTCCTGTGGCAATTAGTGCCTCTTTTATGGTAGCATAAAATGCTCTAATGGTAATGTTGTGTGAAGTCATTTGGTTTTTATCAACTGCCGAAATTAAAGTTGTCACTAAAAATAGTGGATGTTGTCGCTAAAAATAGTGAGATATATGGGTGTGTCAGGCTTTCAGGGTGCAGTGGCATATACCTGCCTGAACTGGGCTTTCTTTTGAGGTTCAGATTAAAGGCCTGACTTTGTAGTTTCATCCCTCACGCTAAGGACGGTTATTGACTACTATTCATTCACTTGCTTTTATGGAGGTGACAAGGAGAATGTCTGAAAGAAAGGAGGTCAGGGTGGAAGAATGAGGGAGGAATTAGACACTTGAATATTCTTGCTTATTTTACATAAGTTTTATCTCTCAACAAAGATTAATCTAGTATGTTTCCTAAATTTGATGACTGAATTCATCCTTTTAAGCTTTTCAAAAGCAAGAGAATTTTCAATTCTATTTTTATATAATGGTGAAAAAGACCAGTGCCAGAGAAGAGGAACAAACAAAGATAAAAGACCAGAGAGAAAGAAAAGAGAAATAGGAGAGTGAAAAGTCTTCTTCACGCTTCTGTATTGTTAGAGACGGTGAGGTTCTCTCTGTTCTTTTTCAACTCAATTCATCTGTTCACTTCTTTCGTTTGCTGTCCCATTCATTCTTGTCTTCGTTCATTCCTATCTTCTCATTTGCCTTTTTAAACTTTCATTGTTACAAAAACCCTCATGTTGTACTTTACAGTTACAATAGTGACTGCTAGAACCTCTCCCTTTATTCCTGTTTCCTTCGGATGGTTAAGGCTAATGAATCTGTGGACACCGTCCCCTTTCTAAATCTGAGCATGACAGCTCTGCCCCAAGAAAAGGAGTTTCCTAGAGTCCTTGTCTGAGTGCAAATATCGAAGTAGGGCTAAATGTCCCATGATGATTGCCATTGAGCTACTCGACTTCTGGGCACAGATTATCATTTAAAACTTTGCCATATCCCCCTGATTAGTCACTTGGTGACATGTAGAGAAAGTAGTCCTGATTTTGGAATAAAAGTCTGAGATTGCTTGCAAATAGGAGCCCTAAGAGTACATAGAAATATAAATGGATTTCAAAGGATAATATTTTATTCATTTAGTAAAGACAGTTCTAACTGTTCAACAGACTATTTTCACTTTCTGGGAAGACAGGATGACAACATTCATAAGCCTAAATCAGAGTTATTGTGGGACCATGGGACTGTGAGAGGGAGTGATGTGTCGCATCTATCCGACACATTTAAGAGTTAGTGTGTTTCTTCCTCTCTTTCTTCTCTCTCTTGCCCTGCCTCAGCAATCCTGGAAGCCTTGGAAGGCAGACATCAGGAAATGGAGGGAAATCCCTGACTAGCTGCGAGGAGTTTTTCATAAATGAGAAATTTTTATAGTAGTAAGGTCCTGATATTTCAGAATTTGTTACTATAGCAAAACCTACCTGATCCTGACAATTACTTTTAATACTGTATTGTGGCACATGCTGTCCATTAAATAATTATCATTATTATTATAGTAGTATGTTAACCCAGTAGGAGATAAAGTAGTTATTATTTTCTCATTGATAATCTGTGAAAATGAAATGAAGACATATTAGCAAATATGATGGAAAATGAATTAAATTCTTTTGGTTCACTTTGTGGTATATTTAAGGATGAGGGCAATGGAATCATTTTCATTTAGGTATACTAGGTTTTTTTATTTAGGCAATCTCACATAAGCGGCAGTATTATAGTATACATTTCTGAACTATGACCTAAATAGTTAAGAAAGTAGTTTTAGAAGAAAAGGGAGAGAAATGGAAAAAAAGAAAAAAGAAGAAAGAAAAAATTTTCTTTGTAAGTATATCCCCTACCTCAATAGACAACTATGGTAGTCAGTGTGTTTTCAAAACTACTAACTAGGGGAGCCCAACTCACTGACATCCCTGAGCATATTAAATGGCTCAAGTAATAAGTCACAACACACTTTTTAGTGTCAAAGTTGGGGTCATCAATCATGGTTTGGCCACCTATAATGTTGGACCTTTGGGAGAAGATTTAGGAAAAATGCCTGCATGCAGGTCCTAGAATTAAACAGATTATGTCAGTTAACAGATCAACTTAAATTTGTAAGTGTGACTCAGTTTTCTTACGTGAACCTCATGCATTATACAGTTACTATGATTTCAATACCCCAGTCGTATACTTTGTTGAGGACCGTGCATATATTTGACACCCTCAAAGTACACTCCTGTTAGAAGAATGTAGCAGTGTGCTATAGCAGTGAATGTAAACCGTAGTTTCTCTTAAAATGCTTATGATTAGCCTGACATCTGGAAAATTGCTCTTTAACATGAATAGAATAAAATTTTCAAATACAAGATACCTAGTTAGATCTTTTTGAAACTTTTTAATTTATTATGCTTTTCATGTCACCCTTTCATGTCATGCCCTTATAGGAAGAAAAGTAAGAAAGGGTTCATGTATCTGTCAGTCAGGTTTTGCTTGGCAACACATATTTCTTGCCAGACTGGATAATCAATCTTTGCTTTGGCTGAAATTGGCTAGGCTTGGATTCAGGGTTGCTTCACATAGCTCTCACTCTGAAACTTAAGTGAAAGGAATAGCAGTCACTGGGGGCCTGCTTTTATCATGGTGGGTAGTAGGAAGGTAAGAGGGGCAAATGGAAATCTATGATGCCTTTCAAAGTCTCTGCTTGACATTGCACCATTTCATATCTTCTCACGTTACTTTGGTCAAAACAAGTCATGTGGGAAACACCCAAAGTCAGTGGAGTAGAGGTGACTGGTCTTACTCTACCAGGAGGTCTCACGAAGTTCTTGATTTAATTCTATTCTTGGGAGAGAATGAAATAGAGGTGAACAGAATCCATTCAGTCACACTCGCTAACCCTGCATATGATTGTGGACTCCAGATGCACTAATGTCTAAATATAAAAGGTAAAAATATAAAGTTAATTTAGGAGAACATCTAGGGAAGTAGAAAGAGCTTCTTAAAAATACAAAAGTACAAACCAGAAGGAAGAAAATTAATACATCTGATTACATCAAGATAGATTTCTTTTTAATAAAGGGCTTTATGTACAAAGTTAATAAATAGACAATAGATTGGGGGAAGATACTTGTAAAGCTAAAATCAACTAAGAACCAATGCCTGGAATATGAGAAATTCTTATGAAAAGAGCAATTGTAATACAAATATGTATGAAAGATATGAGAAGGCATTTTCAAAAGATTAAAGTGAAAAAAGTTCCAAGCACAAATAAGGGGAAGTCATAGAATTATTAGTAATCATAACATATCACTTTAGAACCATTAGACAGGCTAATATTAGAGTGCTAAATAATACTAATAATGCACCCATGTAATAGGAAACTGCATGCACATCTCATGGAGTGTAGATTGTTGTGGACATTTGGACAGTAATGTGGTACCAGCGAGTCAGCCGATGGATAAATAACCCCAGGATATTAGCAGTGCTTACAGGGGGTGTATAATCCCAAACCACCCTCACATAAAGTCAGAAGGAGAAATACCGTGTGTGTTCTCTTAGCAACACTGGGTTGAGGACTAAGATGAAGTAAGGGAGGCAGCTTGGGTGCGAAATTTAGGGAGGCACTCACTCTCAAGGTCATGTAAGACATAAGTAGAGGGTAGTGTACTCGCTCTGAGAATGAGAGCCTCCTTAAAATTTGTGCCCTAGTTGCCTTGCTTGCCTCACTCTAATCTCTTTGTACCCTGATCTCAGGAGGCAAACTGGAATCAAAGTAGGTGTCTATCATTTGGACAGTAGGCAGATGACACTCGGTAAATGCACGGGATGGATGGAGAATGACACATCATTTAGAAACAATGGTTTAGAGATAAATACAGCTGTAGGCATGAGAAAATAGGAAATAGTGTCTGCTGTGCTTTATTTTGAAAATGCACATGCCAAATGGTATTTTAAGAAGCAAACGTTAATTAAAACAAAGCCAAAATAAATACACTGAGGAAAACTAAAATAGCATAGCTTATTTAAAAATGTTTATTAGGCAATGTCCTTAAAATTGATAAAGCTAAAATGTGTATTTTTCATAATCATAAAATCAAAACATTTTATGTATCAGACTTTTAAATATGTGGGGAAAAGGTTTAGGTCATTGCATGAAACAGCAGCATACACCTTTAGGTGTTCCCCAAAATAAGTGCCGTATCGATTTCTCAATCCAATTTAAAACTAAAACACAGTAAAACCGATGGGAGGGCTCACTGTCATCAGTTTTGCCCAAAAACTTTGCTGAGCTTTTGGTGCAGAGTTTGAATGGTTTTAAAATATAAAAATAACACTCTAAATTTGATTTTAAAAATGGATGATTTGGAGACATATTAGCAGAATTAAGAATTTGAGTTCGATGTTGTGGTCTAAGTCAGATTTTTAATAGCTTAATCAACTTTTACTATAACGCCCTGGATCAGGATAGTAACTGAAGAGGGGAACTTTCAGTGTAGCAGACAACTGCCAGATATCCACAAAGAGATACTGAGTATTTTGACGTGATCTCTGGTGATCCCAAAACAGATGGTCTGGTCCATCATTTGCTATAATCCGGCTTTCTGTTCTACTGTCCTCATTTGCATTCTTCGATGTGTTTATTTACACAGTATACTTAATTAAATGTGTCCTATATCTCTGAGGAAGTTGTCGGTATACCTGGAACTGATAAATTGATTTGAAACTGTTTTTGTTGATACTGAGGGTTGAAATAGTTAGGTTTGGAATATGTTTTAAAATAGAACAGAAAAATAAAATCATAATCTAAATTCCTTGCAAAAGAGAGAGTAACTGTCAATATGAGTTTTTCAGTCCTATTTATTTTGGAAGCTTATTTGCATACCTATAGGAGAAACCTTCCTTACCCAGAATAAAGAATGACATCAGATTTTAAACTACTTTGTTTTCCAAGTAGGACAGCAACTTGTTACCTGCTTCTGAAGATGTTGTTATTTGTGTAATAGGCTGCTCAATGGTATAGTCTCACCAAAGTTAAATTTAGAAGATTTATGAATTGCAAGATTTACAAGTTACACGGTTTACCAGATTTGTAGACGTCAGGGAACCTCGTGTGCAGAGTCATACATGGTAGGTGCCACACTCACTTCCTTTGCCTTGTGCACAGATGGCATCTTCATTAGATCCTTCCGAAGGCCAGATGCTAACCCGGGGCAAATAGAATAGATTTGGTGCCAGTCTTGCGGATGGTAAGCCCCTTGGCGGGCGGCGGAGCCGCTTCCTGGGGATGCTACAGAGGGAAGTCTGTGTCTAGCCCGCACACAGGTTCTCCCCTTCAGTAGGCACGAGACTCAAATGTGAGGGAAAGAACAATCAGGGGTTACACAGTCAGCCTTATCTTGCCCGTGTTGCAAACAAGACAACTGACTACAACTACTACTATTACTGATATTTATTAAATCCTTATTTTTAAAATGACTTACATGGATAATATATGTATAAAGATTATATGGATTACACTATAGTTATCTTACAGGTGAAAATAAGTTTGGAGAGGTGAGGTGATTTATTCAATGTCACACTTTCAGGGTTAAACTAAGAGCATTCTGACTTATGAATCCCCATTTGGAAAATTATAATGAGGAGGCTATTTGCACTTGAAACATCTTATTTAAAGATATTTTATTTAACCACAATTATGGAGTTGTTTCATAATACTGTTCCCAATATAAACCAGATACTCCAGATTCTAGAAGCTACTATGCACTGTTTCCATGTATATACTATACCCATTTCCCATTAAAGTTGTCCTGTAACTCATGATTTTATATTTCATTTGGTGATGCTTTTAAAAAATTAAATATTTTCTAACTCTAAGCTATTAAGAAGTTTAGTCAGTCATATAGCTAATTAACATAGATGTTACTAGTATTTATATCACATTAGATAATCATATGTATCTTATTTAACATTCCAACACTAAGTGACCAAAACTGTGAGAAGCCATTTTTCATTTAAAATTGTTAAAGAATAAGGTGCTGCTTTTCTCTGTTAGGTGAAAAATCTAAATTATTATTTAAATGCACTCATTTGCAAATTAAATTAACTGCATTCATTAAAGTTCCTTACCTGCAATGATTGACTTGATGAAGAATATTATGATTGAGTTATAGTTATGCAAATGCCATTTAAATTTATTTTCATGAATTAAATTATAACCTCATAATCACAGTAAAGTTACTCAAAATATACTGTTGTAAAAATGTAGTAATATAGAGTATATATAGATTTTGTATATATTTAAGTATTGTTTATGACTAGAACTTACCAATTTCTCTAATCACAAGTAATATCTTTTAAGAGAGTGATGAGTACTTGAGTTTCATGGTGGCTGAAAGTGTTCTGTGCGTGGTGTTATGTAAAGTATTATGAGACTCAGTGTGCCGTCCATTTTGTTTATGGTCTGTACAAGGTTCAGAGTGGTAAGCAGTCTGAGACTCCATGAATCTGAAATATTTTTCATGTGGATTTCTACGGACAGGTGCCATTTTAGATACTGGAAATGCAGTACTGATTGACAGACAACAATCTCTGCCTTAGTAGACCTTAAATTTTAGTTGAGGAAAAAGATTAAAATAAGTATATAAATTAAAAAATAGTTAATATTTGTTTTAAACAGAAAAGGGAGTTAGGATAGTAAGTATGATGGAGAGAGGGTATAACTTTTCAAAGGGTTCCAGAAAATCCTCATGAAGAAAGTAAAATAGAACTGAAGAAGAAAATCAGAATGAAAGCTGAATATTTATCTTTGGAAGAGCTTTCCCCAACATGAAGAGCAAATGCAAAGCCCCTGAGATAGGACTTTGCCACTGTAGCCAGACTCCATGAGTAGAGGAGTGGTGTGAGATAAGGTTAGAGATGTAATTTGCCCCAAATCACATGACAAAGATGATAAATGGCCAAAGCAAGGACTTCAAGAGATAAACGACAGGCAGTCAGTCAATCAGATTAATGAATTAATTGTTGGATGGGTGAATGAATATATAAATAGGTAAGTAGATGGAAAATTTGATTAATAGATACCAAATTATTTAGTTATTCCTTCCAAGAACATTGTTCAGTCTAGTTCGATGTCTCAAGCAGATGCTTAAAATAGGAGAAAGAAACGGAGTAACTAACCACGTTTATAGCTGCCCAATATTACACCAAGTGTTTGCCTCTGAA
>NC_048220.1:72972751-73030884 GCF_002007445.2 Ailuropoda melanoleuca | reverse complement strand
GTGGAGGATGCCATTCAGGCTACTTTCCATTTAGTAATATCTCCTTAGACTTTTCTTGGCTATGACATTTTTCTCAGATTTTTTTTTTATGACCTTGGCAATTTTGGAGAGCACGAGTCAGGTATTTTCAAGGATGCTGATCTGTTGGAATGTTCTAATGTTTCCCTCATGAGTAGACTGAGATTAAGTTTGAAGGAGGAAAACCACAGAAGTAAATTGAAATCATACCAAGGGTATGCATTATTAATGTGATTTATTATTGTTGATGTTGACCTTAATCACCTAAGGTAGTATTTGTCAGGTTTCTTCACTGTAAAATTATTCCCATCTGACCCTTTCCACACCCCATACTGTACTCTTTTGAAAAAAATGTCACTCTGTACAGCCCAGTCTTAGGAATTGGGGAGTAATCCTCCCCCTCCTAAAGGCATGATACCTATATAATTTATTTGGAATTCTTCTGCATAGAAGATTTATCTTTTCTTCCATTCTTATATCCCATAACTTATTCCTACTAGCATGAATTCATGACTTATTTACACGGAGAGTTATAATCTCATACTACCAGATTTTTTCCCCTCAGATTGCTTCTGCTTTGGCCATTGGGAGCTCTTTGAGTTGGCTCCTGTATTCCTTTAACCTATGCATATTAAGTATGTGTATTCTTTGTATGCTTTTTTTTTTGTATATTCTTATTTTCTGGCATAACAAGGTGCTCCAGTCTTGTCTTATAAATCTCATGGGGCCTACAGTCATTTTCCCAAAAAACTATGTTTCCTTTATTGGAGAAACATTGGAAAGCAGTCTCAGTGTTGAGTATGCTTATTGATACTGGGTTATCACTGTTTCTAGATTACTCAGCTGAGAAGCAAGGAAATAGATGCCTATATAGTGACCTATGTACATGTACACATATGTAGATAGGTGAATATCTATCAGTATTTATATTGAGCTACACAGGAATGTCTTCAACTCAAGTTCACTACCACATCAATCATTCTGGACCACTTCCTCTCATCTGTTTCTACTTCGACAGTAAGAAACTTGGCTTTTACCATCTACAGTCCATTTAATTGCTCAATTCTAGTACACATGTATACACATGTCTAGCCATACCATAATTTTTACCTTGTACTCACATGGGACACAGCTTTATGAATTAGAGTAGTCTTCATGTTCGGTTCCTTTTGCCCTCAGTCTTACAGAAGAAACTCTTATCTAAAGTTAGTAAGGTCAGCAACTTTATCCCCTCAACTACGTTCAGTAATGCTATTTAAGATTTGTAATATGGAAAGATTCTTTTGTCACAGTCTCTATTCCACATTCAGAACCTGTTTTCTTAAGTTTTCAAAAAATTTGCATACATTAAGATTTGGTTTTTATGTTGCAAAGTTCTAAGGATTTTGACAAAGTATAATGTATCATATAGTATATTTTTGCCATTCCCAAAAAATCACCTATTCAATGTTTCCTCCTGCCCCCAAATTTCTGGCAAACTCTGAACATTTTACCATTTCTATACATTTTCCTGTCCTAGAATGTCATGTAATTGACATCATTTGTTACATAGCCTGTTCAGACTGGTTTTGTTCACTTCAAAATATGCATTTAAGATTCTGCCATGTTCTCTCATGGCTTAATAATTCATTTTTAAAAATCACTGACTGGTATTCTACTGAATGGATGTGCTACAATTTCTCTATTTGCCCAATGACATACATCATGGTTGTTCCATGTCATGACAATATAAATAAGCCATTATGTTTTGGTGTGGACTTGGGTTTTCAAGTCATTAACTAGGAGTATGATTGATGAATTGTATGCTAAGATAAGGTTTAAAATTCTAGNGGCATAACAAGGTGCTCCAGTCTTGTCTTATAAATCTCATGGGGCCTACAGTCATTTTCCCAAAAAACTATGTTTCCTTTATTGGAGAAACATTGGAAAGCAGTCTCAGTGTTGAGTATGCTTATTGATACTGGGTTATCACTGTTTCTAGATTACTCAGCTGAANGGAAACTGCCAAATTGTTTTCCAGAGTAGCTGTACCATTTTGTATTCCTAATAGCAATGAATGAAAATTCCTCTTTCTCTATATCCTTGCTAGCTTTCGTTATTGGCAGTTTTTTTGGATTTTATCTGCTCAGTGTGTAGCACTCTTTCATTGTTTGTAATATGTACTTCCTTAATGACAAATGAGGTTAAACATTTTGTCATATGTTTATTTCACATTTAGGTAGCTTCTCTGATGAGGTATCTGTTTAGGTCTCTTGACCAATTTTTAAATGTGTTATTTTCTTACAGTTGAATTTCAAGAGTTTGTGTATTTAGGGTGGAAGTTAATAAACAGATACGTGATTTCCAAAAATTTTATCCTAGTCTGTTGCTGGCCTTTGAGAAGTACCTTCTGCACAACAGAAGGTTTCAATTTAATAAACTCCAACTTCTAAAGTTTTTCTTTCACAGGTCATGCTCTTAGTACTGCTCACTTTTTCTTTATTGGGGTATAATTGACATACAATATTGTATTAGTTTCAGGTGTACAATATGATTTGCTATTTGTATATATTATGAAATGATCACAATTAGTTAATACCACAGTTTTTTGATAAGATTTAAGCATTGCTCTGTTAATACTATATTGCGTATCTTAAAGTTGCTAACTACAGTCATCACGCTATATGTTACATCCCCATGATTTCTTTGTGACTGGAAATTTGTACCTTTTGACTCTCCCTTCACCAATTTTGCTCGACCCAACCCCCCACCCCTGCCTACCATTCATCCATTCTCGTTACTGAGGTNGGTCATCACGCTATATGTTACATCCCCATGATTTCTTTGTGACTGGAAATTTGTACCTTTTGACTCTCCCTTCACCAATTTTGCTCGACCCAATCCCCCACCCCTGCCTACCATTCATCCATTCTCGTTACTGAGGTGGGTTTTTTTTTTTTTTTTAAGATTTCACATATAAGTGAAATCATATGTTGCCTTTTTCTGACTTATTTCACTTAGTATAATGCCCTCAAGTTCCATCCATGTTGTCACAACTGGCTACACTTAATTTATGGTGAATGACATATACCACTGTGTGCATATATAATTTTCTTGATCCATTCAGCCACTGATGGACATTTAGGTTATTTCCATATCTTGCCTATTGAAAATAAGCTGCAGTGAACATGGAGGAGCATAAATCTCATAGTGTTTTCCTTTTTTTTTTTTTTCTCCAGAAGATACCCAGAAGTATAATTGCTGGGTCATATGGTAGATCTAATTTCTTGAGGAGCCTCCAACTTGTTTTCCATAGTAGCTGTACCAATTCCCATTTTGCTGTACCCATTTCCATGATGACCAACAATCAAGAAGGGTCCCCTTTTCTCCTCACCCTGAGTAATACTTAACATTTCTTATCTGGCTGTTAATAGATATCCTAAAATATGAGACGTGATATATCATTGGTTTTGACTTGGATTTCCCTCATGATTGTGACGTTGAGCATCTTTTCATCTGTCTGCTGACCATCTGTAGATTTTCTTTGGAAAAATCTATTCGTGTCTTCTACCCAATTTTATTCAGATTGTTTGTGGTTTTGGTGTTGAGTTGCATAAGTTCTTTATGTATTTTGGATATTAATCTATTTTCACATACCTGATTTGCAAATATTTTCTGCCATTCAAGGACTTGCCTTTTCATTTTAATGGTTTCTTTTGTTGTGCAGAACCTTTTCAGTTTGGTGTACTCCACACTTTGCTTTTGTTGCCTTTGCTTTAGGTGGTAAATCCAAAAAATTCACTGTGAAGACCTTTGTCAAGGAGTTTACTACCTATGTTGTCTTCTAGGAGTTTGGAGGTTTCAAGTCTTACATTCAACTCTTTGAGTAAATTTTTGTGTTTGGCTTAAGATAGTGGTCCCATAGTTCCTTCTTTTGTATGTTGCCGTCAAGTGTTCCCAGCACCATGTATTGAAGAGACTGTCCTTTCCCTGTTTTATATTCTTGGATCTTTTGTCTAAATTAACAGACCATATATATGTAGGTTTTTTTCTAGGCTTCTAATGGTTTCCCATTCATCTCTGTGCCTGTTTTTATGTCAATACCATATGGTTTTGATTACTTTAGTTTCGCAGTATAGTTTGAAATCAGGTAACATGATATGTCCAGATTGGTTTTTCTTTCTCAAGGTTGTTATGGCTCTTCAGGGTTGCTTGTGGTTGTATACAAATTGTAAGACTCCTTGTTTTGTTTCTATAAAACATGCCATTAGAATTATAGGGATTTCATTGAATCTGGATATTGCTTTGGATAGTATGGACAGTTTAACAGTATTCTTCCAGTCCACGAACATGGAATATCTTTCCATTTAATTGTGTTCTTCTATTTCTGTCACCAGTGTCCTGTAGTTTTCTGTGTACATATCTTTCAAGTATTTTTTTCTCCATGTATTTAGATATGATTTTTATCCTTAATTTTGCTAATTTGGTTTATCACATTGATAATTTGTGGATGTTGAGCCATCCTTCTATCCCTGGAAAAAATCATACTTTACCATAGTGTATGATCCTCTTAATACACATGTTGTATAATTTGGTTTGCTAATATATTTTTTTCTCAAGATTTTATTTATTTATTCGACAGAGCACAAGCAGAGGGAGTGAAAGAAGCAGGCTCTCTGCTGAGCAGAGAGCCAATGTGGGCCTCCATCCCAGGACCCTGTGACCATAACCTGAGACGAAGGCAGATGCTTAACTGGCTGAGCCACCCAGGTGCCCTGGTTCACTAATATTTTGTTGAGAATTTCTACATTTATGTTCATCAGGAATATTGGTCTATAGTTTTCTAATGGCATCCCTTTCAGGTTATGATATCAGGGTAATACTGTCCTCATAAAATGAAGAGAAAGTGTTCCCTGCTCTTTCATTTTTTAAAAAAAAATTGAGAAGGATTGGCATAAGTTTTTCTTTCAGTGTTTGGTAGAATTCACTAGTGAAACTGGTCCTGAAGTTTTGTTTGTTGACAGATTTTTGATTACTGACTCAATCTCTTTACTCTTAGTTGGTCTACTCATATTTTCTATTTTTTTTTTATGATTTATCTCTCCTGGAAGGTTTTATGTTTCTAAGAGTTTATCCATTTCTTCCAGGTTGTCCAATTTGTTGGTGTATACTGCTTGTAAATAGTCTCTTACGTTCATTTGTATTTCTGTGGTATTATAATCTCTCTTTCATTTTTGATGGTATTTGAGTCTTCTTAGTGAGTCTAGCTAAGAGTTTGTCAATTCTGTTTGTTTTCAAAGAATCCAGCTCTTAGTTTCATTGAACTTCTGTCTTTTTAGTGTCTATTTCATTTGTTTCTGCTCTGATCTTTATTTTCTTCTATTAACTTTGGGCTTCCTTTGTTATTATTGTTCTAGTTCCTTGAGGTGTGAAGTTAGGTTGTTTGAGATTTTTGTTTCTTGAGGCAGGCCTTTATTGCTATGAAATTTTCTTAGAATTGGTTTTGCTGCATTCTGTAAATTTAGCTTTTATTTACAATTTGTCTCAAATATTTTTTTTGATTTCTTCTTTGCTTGATTTGTTGTTTAATCTCATGTGCGATTTCCCCAGTTTTTTTCTCGGAATTGACTTCTAGTCTCATACTACTGTGGTCATGAATGATGCTTCATATGATTTTATTCTGAAATTTTTAAAGATTTGTTTGGAGACCTAAAGATATGATCTAGCCTGGAAAATGTTCCCTATGCTCTTGAAAAGAAAGTTGCTTTTGGATGAAATGTTTTGCATTCATCTATTAAGTCCATCTGGTCTAATGTCATTTAAGGACAATGTTTCTTTATTGATTTTCTGTCTAGATGATCTATCCATTTAAGTGGGGTATTAAGGTCTCTTACTACTAATGTATAGGTATTTCTCCCTTTTTAGGTCTTTTAATATTGCTTTATTTGATTGCTTTTATGTTGGGTTCATAAATATTTCTGTTATATCCTTTCTTTGGATTGACATTTTATTGATATGTAAAGCCCTTTATTTTTGTTAGAATTTTTGTTGTAAAGTCCATTTGGTCTGATAGAAATATAGCTATCTCAGCTTTCTTTTGATTTCTATCCTGATAAAGTAACTTTTTTCCTTCTGTTCAGTTTCAGTGTGCATATCCTTATGTCAGAAGGGAGACTCTTGTAGACAACATATAGATGCTTTTTTTTTTTTTTAACCCATTCAACTAGCCCATGTCTTTTGATTAGAGAACTTAGGTATGTACTTACTACCATTTTCGTAGTTCCTCTGTGTTCCTTTTTTTCTCTTATTCTCTTCCTTTATGGTTTGATGATTTCTCTTGGTGGTATTCTTAGGGTCCTTTCTCATTATCTTTTGTGCAAATACTATAGGTTTTGCTTTGTTATAACCACGAGGCTTACATAAAAAAATCTGTTATTTACAACAGTCTCTTTTAATCTGATAATAACAAGTTAAAATACATTTTAAAACTATATTTTCACGTTTTGTTTTTGTTGTCACTTTTTACAACTTTTGTCTTCTAACCTTCATACAGCTTTGTAAGTGATTAATCTATTACCTTTATTATATACTTATGTTTACCAGTATGATTTATGCTTTTCTTGTTATTTAATTAGCACCCTTTCTTTTCAGCTTAAACAACTCCAATATTTTTTCTAAGTCTGATTTAGTGATGAACTCCTTTAGCTTTTGCTCATCTGGAAAAGTCTTTCTCAATTCTGAATAACTTTGCTGGACATAGTATTCTTGGTTGGAAGTTCTTTTATTTCAATACTTTGTATATGTCATGACCTTCCCTTCTGGCCTACGGTTTCTCCTGAAAAATCAGATAGTTTATTGAGGGTTCCTTTGTATGTAACAAGTAATTTTTCCATTGCTCCTTTTAATATGCCCACCTTTTCTCTCATTATCATGTGTTTGAGTTTGGGTCTCTTTGGGTTCCTCTTATTTGGAATCTGAGCTTCCAGGAGCTCTATGTCGGTTTCTTTCCCCAGGCTAGGGAAGTTTTCAACCATTCTTTTCTTTTCCCCTTTAACTGGGCCTACCATTTTGTCCTGCCAGCCATCTGAAAACCAGTCACTCGGCTGTGGTGGCAGCTCCTTCAGGCTCAGGCATACAGTCAGGAGTGGCACCTTCCCTGCCACAAATGCTCCCTCATTTCCCACCTGGCTCCCCACCCAAGTGCTGTCATGTTTTATACTCTGCCTTTGCTACATTTGCTGCTTCAGCTCACCTCACCTTCAGCCAAGGGACACAGATCTTGACATGCACTACTGTGAGCTTGGGGTGGCAGTCTCCTCGGTTCTCTCCATCTGGTGTATACCTCAGCCATTATTTCTTCAATTAAGTTTTCAACCCATCTCTCTCTCCTCCATCTGAGACAACAGTAATGCCAGTGTTCGTCTGCTTGATGTTGTCCTTTAATCTATCATTTTTTTTCCATTCTTTTTTTTTTTTCTTTTTGCTGCTCTGATGAGGTTTCTCTGTCCTGCCTTGAAGTTGACTGACACGTTCTTCTGCTTATCTAATCTTTTATTGAACCCCTTCCAGGGTATTTTTTCATTGCGGTTCTATACCTCAGTGAGTTCTGTTTGGTACTTACATTTTTCTCTTTCTTTGCTGAAGTTCTCACTGTGCTCATCCATTCATGTCTTAAGGTTGGTGAGCACCTTTATGACTGTTACTTTGAATTCTATCAGGTAATTTACTTCTTTTTTTTTTAAAGATTTTATTTATTTATTCGACAGAGATAGAGACAGCCAGCGAGAGAGGGAACACAGCAGGGGGAGTGGGAGAGGAAGAAGCAGGCTCATAGCGGAGGAGTCTGACGTGGGGGGCTCGATCCCATAACGTCGGGATCACGCCCTGAGCCGAAGGCAGACGCTTAACCACTGTGCTAGCCAGGCGCCCCAGGTACTTTACTTCTACTTAATTAAGGTTTCTCCTTTTTTTTTTTTTTAATCTTGTTCTTTTGTTTGGAATATACTCCTCTGTTTTCATTTTGCTTGACTCTCTGTGTTGGTTTCTGTGTATTAGATAAAACAGCCACCTCTCCCAGTCTTGAAGGGTTAGCCTCGGGTAAGATGAAACTTATCATTCAACTGTGCCCTGGCTCTTGGTTGTCTTTCAGAATTGTGTGCTTGTCCAAGTAGCCGGTTTTTAATAGCTCCTAGTGGTTGATATTGTGCCAAGACTTGTCAGTGTCCTAGAGTGAAGGATCTCAGTATTCACTTAGACGTATGCTCACTGGTAGCCAGACTCGCAGGCAGCCACTCCCCCCATTATTTTAGGGTTGCAGGGGGTGTTTGTTTAAATGGATATTTACTGGGAAGAGTACTTATCAACCTAAACAGCAGAAGAGTGAATAAATAAGGGAACTCCCTGTTGTCACAAATACACAAGACCTCCATCATACATGATATATGAGGCATTTCAGTTTGTGAACCCTAGTTCAGAAATTCTTTTCCATTAACTCTAATATTTCTGGATTTGTACTATAATGATATACATTTAAGCATGGAAAAGTTTCTTACTGAAAGGAAAATCATGGAGAAGAATAAGGGAGGGAATGTACAAATTAGTAAGTTATACAGAATACTCTTTAAATCATAATTACATTTTTATATCTTCACAGTAATACAGAACAGTCCCTTGCAGACCTGGTTCAGATTTTATTTACTGAGAGAGACAGAAGGTGAATGCAAACAAGGGGAGAGATAGAGACAGAGGGAGAAAGAGAATATCAAACAGACTTTCCATGGGGAGCATGGAGTCTGATGTGGGGCTCTATCTCACAACCCTGAGATGAGGACCTGAGCTGAAATCAAGAGTAGGTTGCATAACCAACTGAGCCACCTGGGCACCTCACTTGGTTCAGATTTTAAAATACCAAATACGTTTTTAGTCTTCTATGTAAGTGTTTGGAAGTTACTTTACTGTATTTAAGATGAATTAGTACTTTTGTACAGTAGTAACTGAACACCAGGAAGACCAAGACAAGCACAAACGAATAGTTTTCCCAAAGCTACAGTCTGAAAAGTTGATTCCATATACATGAATGGGTTTCTTTGCTCGAAAGTCTAAAGGATATAAGGAATGGAGATATGTAAAATGCTTTCTTGAGGGGAAGAAGGATAATACCCTTTATGCACTCCATTTTCTTTCCCTTTGCCACATTCATATTCTTTTCCTGCAGTCTGTTGTCCACATGTTGTTCTTAAGCAACTGACGAGACTGCTGTCTCTGTAAGAGTTTTTGTTCAGAATACCGAGTTCTGGGGTGCCTGGGTGGTATAGCGGTTAAGTGTCTGCCTTCGGCTCAGGGTGTGATCCCAGCGTTACGGGATCGAGCCCCACATCAGGCTCCTCCGCTATGAGCCTGCTTCTTCCTCTCCCACTCCCCCTGCTTGTGTTCCCTCTCTCGCTGGCTGTCTCTATCTCTGTCAAATAAATAAATAAAATCTTAAAAAAAAAAAAAAAGAAAAAAGAATACCGAGTTCTGCAATGGCCTCATCTGAAGTCGTTTTAGCCCATGTGCAGGCCAGCTCTGGGGTATTGAGGATCTTACAGTAAAATACGGAAGAGTTAAGAGCCAGCCCCAGGCAGCTGTGTGTGTGGACTGCATCTCTCTTTTTGCTTTTAACAAAAGGCCCTTGGTATGATCCTTGGAAACTGTCATTTGTTTTTGATCATCACCATTTGCAGCATCAACAAATTATACCAGAAATCATCTCCTTTCACTTTCAGATAGAAGACATTACTCTCTGGATTCAAATACTTACCTGACAATTCCCACACCAGGAGGCATGTGGACTCCAATTTGGACTCCACTTTGTCAACTGCAACCTTTCATAGAAGGATCCGTTTTCTGATCAGTGCTGGAAAGAAAGCACTGAAGAGATCCTCTACCCCAACCATGTCCGTGTAGGCCACCGAGGGCATGTTGCACTCCCTGTTGGACAGCTTGGTGCCCCATTTCATCACTACCTTCAAGGAGGTGGCTGTATCATTGTAGAGTTCATCCTACTTGGCAATCTCACCTTCTGTATCTGCTCTGTCTTCTCCTTGGGAATAGGGAGGGAAGGCGGAGGGCAGATTAAGTAGCGGCATGCAGATGGCATTCGTGTGCCTTGGCTGCAGCCTAAGTTCCACCACTTAGATATGCTTTTAGCTTTACCTGAGGACACTTCCAGTCTCATCCTTCCCTGGAGCCAAAGGTTGGGGTAGCACCAGAGGGAAGCTTTTAAAGCATCCAACTATAGGAGGCAGTCCAAGATGCAGGGGAGGAAAACACTGAATTCACCTCCACCCACGGACACACTCAATCTATACCTACATTTGGAGCAATTACTCTTGGAGATGAACTGAGATCTGAACAAACACATCTATACAACAAACAAGAGAGGGACCACATCGAGGAGAGTAGGAGAGACAGAGACATGGTCACAACAGAAACCCCATCCCCAATGCAGAAACCCGCAGTAGGGAGGGTTAGCAGTGAGGGGCCCACACCCAGACTCACTTGCCCTAGGACACCACAAAAAACCAACAGCTAAAGGGCAACTAGACTGTAATGGAAGGAAACCCACTTACTAATCCTGGAGTATCTGCCGAACCGGCTGGGAACTGCTGGAACCCAGTACTGTCAACAGAGAAAGGACCCAGTCCCTCTAGCCAGCCTACCAGGACTAGGCCAATGTGCCCTGAGACCCTAGCTCCTGTCGGGTAGTCCCAGCTCACGTCTGCATGAACTCCAGCCCTGCTGAGGCAGCCCCAGCGCAGCATGGCCTGGCAAGCCCGTCGAAGCTGCAGTAGCAGTGGCCCCAGAGGCTACCCGGGCCCAAGACTGCTACTGCAAGATGGGGAGAGGCAGGAAGCTGTTCTGCCTAGCTCAAACACAAAAGTCAAACAAAAGGAGGAGACAGAAGATGAACTTCCAAACAAATGAAAAAGAGAAAACGCCAGAAAAAAAAATCCTAATGGATTTGAAGTAATTTATCTGATGAAGTAATGGTCATAGAGATGCTCACAGATCTCAGAAAGAACTAATCAGAGCTGAAGAATACAATAAATGAAATGAAAAATATACTAGAGGGAATCAACAGCAGATTAGATGATATGCTACAGTGGTAATCACCTATGAGAATAGCAAAAAAAAAAAAAAATCCCCAACCATATATATAGACATATCTTCATTTTAATAAATGCTTTAAATAAAATTAAAATAAATTCTTTTTAAGAGACTTGCGGCACAACACCAGGCATAATGACATTTGATTTACCTTTCCTAGAACAGGTCCCTTCTTGCCACATGTTTCTATTCAGACTTTTTGTCTGTGCTGAGCTGTGAGAGGTTTTTTTTTTTTTTTTAAGATTTTATTTCTTAGAGAGAGAGAGAGAGAGAGACAACCATTGAGAGAGGGAACACAGGCATGGGGAGTGGGAGAGGAAGAAGCAGGCTCCCAGGAGAGGAGTCTGATGTGGGGCTCGATCCCAGGACTCTGGGATCACGCTCTGAGCCGAAGGCAGACGCTTAACTACTGAGCCACCCAGGTGCCCCTGAGCTGTGAGAATTCTTTACAAGGTCCTGTCCAGAATAGTTTCAGCAGTGGCATGTGATTTTTTTCCCTGGAACCTAGTAATTGTACAATATTCATGGATATTGCAAAATGAGATCTATGTCCCAAAAACAAGAGAAAAATAGTCCAGAGCTGCAATGCTTCTATTTTACTTACATTTGGTCAGGGTTTTTGTTACTTACAAACATTTTTCTTTGTCACTGTCTTGATTCTCAAAAGATCTGTTTCCCCCCCAAAGACAAAGAAAAACAGTAAATGTGTTGTGTAGTAGTCTGACCTGCTGTTCTTAGTTTATGACAAGCAACTCCCATCCTGATGCCTACAGACAAAAGCTCTCCTGGATCTCACCTATTAATTGAAAGCTTTTAAGTATTCTTCAGCCAGTTGACTTTGTAGTGTTCCTATGGTTCAGAAGTGAATGGCCTCTGATATCTAGAACACTAATTTGAGTCAAAATGTATAGCAACAATTGTATAGAAGGTAAGAACATAATTTAGGACATATTGGAACACATTTTGAATGTCTTAAAAAATAGGCATTATCTTTTGAAACAGGCATTTTTTTTTCTAGTTTGAAATACTAGGAAGATAAAATAAGTTTGTTGGCAGTGTTCTCTCGCTTTTTCTTGTGATATGAATGTAGATAGATGCTGTTAAAACTGAATACTTTGGTGGTGGTGTTGCTATTTCAGAAAGGATGAACTTGGAAATTGTGTTACAAGAAAAGTTGATGATTTATTACTTTATCAATGCAGGCATTGAGAAAATGCACTAATAGAAATTTTCTAATTTTTGTGTCAGGGTAATAGGAAATACAATACTATTCCTAGTTTTAAAATGATTCTATTTGACTTCACGGGTTTGCTGAGCTTTCTTAAAATGAGTCCTTTATAAAACCTTTTTGGTAAGAAACTTACCTTAGAATAAGTGTATCCCTTATTTATGAACATGGATATAGCAAAAAAATTTACTTAAGCTACCTGTTTGGTTCTTCAAAAGTACTTAGTTTTTTATTTATTTATAGTTTGTGGCCACTAGCGGTAATTGTTAAATAGCTCTGCCAGGCAGCCTTTGCATTTGTGTATATTTAATGATAGTTTTCAAGAAAAGGGAAACATAGTTGGATTCTTTTCATAGTATTTCTGTTCCTCTTTAGAGACATTAGTTTTTGAACTTATAATTGTTACTAACAAACTAAAAGCTTTGCCTTATTTTTTCATTAACTGCAACACTGGGGATATTAACTTGCTTATTGTAATAATGCAAAAATACTGGCTACATTTTAGTCAAAATTGGTAGGGCAGAGAAATAAAGATTTAATAGTAGCTAAATCCTTTCTCCTACATGGACCCTGGCAGACGGAAGCTAGGTAACTCTTAACAGTTACCAGCTACTTTTCACTCCTAGGAAGGAAACCCCTCAAGCCAGTGGTTCCAGGTACAGGCATTTCTGTGGTCATGTCCTTCCTAGTTTGGGTAGCTGTAGTTTTTTAGCTGCACATTGCCTGTTGCTTAAATTCAGAGATTTAGTTCTCTTCCTGGGAACTGCCTCTTAAGTTAGAAAGATTACATGGTGAAGTCCTCCTCAGTATTATTTAATATGGCCAATTCTTGATGAAACTCCAGTGTTGTATCATAGTCCTTTTCAGAAGACTTTTCCCTTTATTCTTTGGTTGTATGTTAGGCTGTTTATTTTTATTAATAGAGCTCTCCAATGGCTTTCTCAAACTCCAATTTTACAGTGTATAGGAACTCGGCTGGCAGCTGAGTAGTGGGTCTCTTAAATAGCAGATGTAGTTGCCTTTTGTCCGTGGTGTCCGCTGCACCAAAGCATTGCTGGATCTCAAGAAACGCAATTCCCGTGGATGTGACGATGGCTGATTAGAGCCAGAGTCACAGGGATCGACAATTAATGCAGTCCAAGCAATAACTAAGACTGCTCATGATAATTAAAAAAAAAAAGTTTCAATTATAATGTGGCTTTTCAAATTACATTCTTGGACATAAATACTGGTAACCACAGAACCTCAATTTGACCCATAAAGCAGAAAGGCTTAATGAGCCCAAGGGAAACACAGTTTCAAAACCACATACAATCCAGCATAATGGGTATAGTGTAATGTATAATAGAAGAGAGATTACTGAGGTCATTTGTGAAATAGGTAGTCTAGTGTGTGTGTGTGTGTGTGTTTTTCCCTGCCACTAGCTGTGCGCGTAGGGAGGGGGAGTGTGTCCCTGGATTTGGTGTAACCTGTCCACAGCCTGTATATATACCAGGAGGGGATATTAATCACAGATCACTTCTATAGATCTTATGACTTTTTCCCCCTCACTCTTTAGCAAAGACTAAACAAAATTAAAAATTAAAATAACAGGAGCTGGAGAGGTCTATCCTACCTGGAGTGTGACCTGCATGCTTACCAGCTTCCGAACATTCTGCTGAGGATGTTTGCCTGTCCTTCGTGACTGACTAGTGAGCCACCTGCATGGAAACCTAAGACTATACCACACTGGGGGAAGGCAGCCAAGGCTCTCTGCATAATTAACACATAGGAAGATAAAGAAAAAAAATTCTTTCCATTTGTAAATTTTTTTTCTTTCATTTCCTCCCTTATATCGAGGTGATTGTGCAAATTAATCTGTAAATCCCTTCAGGAGAAAGCCTTCTAATTTTCCTTTAAGAACCTCTATTGTTACATAAGAATATCTCATTAAGCTTTACTTTTCTTAGGGAATACCAAGGCAGCAGGTGATAATAAAAGAAAGAAAAAGATTTTTTTTAAAGTTATGCCTTTTACCAATGAAAATTAAAAGGTGTTAAGTACACTTTTAATTTAAGCATTTTCTTAAATTCAGGAGTTGAGCATCTGTTTGACTTCCTTTCTAGAAGCTTTTTAGGGCAATTTCTTCTCTATCGGGTGGCAACGTGAAATGCTTTAACATTATTAAACCTGCTACAGCTTATTCCCAAGTTAAGGATTTATCTGGTAAGCTGACTAAGAATAGTTTCCCTTTTGATTACAGTCAATTATATAGAAACTTCTCATCTGAGTTTTAGTATCTTACATTTATCATTTTTATTCAAGGGTCTACAGTAGAATGCCTTCTGTAGCCTCCAGGCGGAGAGATTATAAGCAAGATGAGCAGTAAAATCAAATTCTTGTGTATTGAAAGCATGTTTAAAAATGCGTTATCATACAAACTGGCATTCCTGAATGAAACACAATAGTGGATGTAAAGTTCACACTCCTTTAAATTCTAATGTGTTTGCTATTTTCAAATGAAACTTACTTGTCTTTCACATTTAAACATGCTTGCCCCATTGCCTATCAAGTATTTTTACAATATATTGCTAAAATGTTGATAGATTCTTAGGATTTTGCAGTTAGTAAACATTCATGCAGGTTTTTCTTTATCTCCTAAGATTATACCCCTTTATCACTTTCTAACTTCTAAAAAAAAAAAAAAAGAAAGAAAAAGAGTTACAATGGATTGACAATGATTAGTATGAAAAACATTTTCCTTTTCAGACCTGTCATTTTACTTCTCAAAAAGTCAGTGTTACAGGATGGTGTATGTTTATCTATGTTCAAAACTTGGTCAATACATTTTAATAACACACAAGCTATATAGAATTTTAAAGGAACTGTGACTGAGCATTGATGAAAGGACTTGTAGTTTTGTGATCAATGTGATTTTCTTTATAAGTATAATCAGACCATATGAATTTTCTATGAACTGTGTATTTTCTTAATAGGACTTGGAGAACTTGCCTTGGTTGTACATATGAATCTATTTAATTATACATGATTTTTAACAATATGCTGTATTTTTGTACCATGACTTAAAGAACATTTCTGTTAGTGGATATTTAGTTGATCCTCAAGGTAAGATTAAGCTCCCCTAACTGCCACCCACCTTAAGAGCATGAAAAGGAGCAGAATCTGGGGACCATCATGGACATGTGGCCTCAGCAAGTTCCAGGTCCCCTAGGCCACCTCTGCCCAGATGCCCTGGGGCTCACAAGCACACATACACAAAGCACCACAATTTAAAAGAACAACTAGCATATAAAGGAGCCAGTCCCAGAACTCTGCCAAACAAGGAGCTGCTGAAACTCTCACCTGGTAGAAGGGGCTGACAGTCTACATTTCTCTACCTTGAGAGCATAGATCAGTGCACAGGGCAGGCACCATAAGCAGCCTGCCACTTCAGGGATTCCTGTACCCTTAGCCCACAGCAACCCCAGCTCTCTGACCAAAGCTGCCACAGGGCCATGGACAGTCCTGGTTAGGGTGCACCCTAGCTCCAGACTTTGTGCCAAGGTGACACCGGTGCCAAGTAGTACAGAACACTCCCGGCCCTACCATTTTGGATTTGGATGGCTTGCTAGGGTGCCCCTGGTGTAGAGTGCTCTGGTACCTCCCAGCTGATGTCTTCTTTGGATCGAGCCATCAGGGTGCTCCTTGCAGAGTGCCCTAGGAGTTCCAAATCCATGCCTCCACAGTTGTAGCTACCCCATGAGGAGCCCCCAATGTGATTCCACTTTAACTTCAGAGTACTTTCAGCATATAGAACCCTAGGACCCCCTCAGCTTCAGCTGTCCCGTGAGGGTGCCCAGTGTGTACAGAACCCCAGGACCCCTAGCCCAGGACAGTCACAGCTCTAGCCCACCAGTAAAATGCATCAAGTACCTAGAATGTACACAGAGGATTGACCATACATGAGACCAGTCCTTCAAGTTTAGAACTAGCTGTTCTGCAAATCCATAGAAACACACACAGAATTTTTTTCTAAAGAAAGAATAAGACAAACCTCCAAAAAAGAACAAAATGAAATGGAGATAAGTAGTGTGTCTGATAAAGAATTTAAAGTAATGATTGTAAAGACGCTCACCAAGCTGGAGAGAAGAGTTAAAGAACACAATGAGACTTTCAATAAAGACAGAACATAAAAAAGAACCAGTGAGAGGTTAAAGAACACAATAACTTAAAAAAATACCCTAGAGAGAACCCACAGGAGATTAGCAGGTGCCTAAAATGTAACAGTCATCTGGAAGACAGGGCAATGGGAAGCACCCAAGCTAAGAGCAAAAAGAGAGAAGAGGGGCGCCTGGGTGGCACAGCGGTTAAGCATCTGCCTTCGGCTCAGGGCGTGATCCCGGCATTATGAGATCGAGCCCCACATCAGGCCTCCGCTGGGAGCCTGCTTCTTCCTCTCCCACTCCCCCCTGCTTGTGTTCCCTCTCTCACTGGCTGTCTCTATCTCTGTCAAATAAATAAATAAAATCTTAAAAAAAAAAAGAGAGAAAAGAATTTTTAAACAATAAAATAGGTTTAGAGATCTCTTAAACATTAAGTGAACACACATTGACATTATAGGGGTTCCACCAAAAGAAGAGAGAAAGGGGCATAAGACTTATTTGAAGAAATAATGGCTGAAAACTTCCCTAACCCCGAGGAGGAAATAGATATCCAGGTTCAAGAATCACCGAGAGTTCCAAGGAGGCCTACCCCACCGCACATAATTCAAGTGTCAAAGGTTAAAGAGAATTTTAAAAACAGCAAGAGAAAAGCAAAATTTTAAGTACAAGAGAAACCCTGTAAGATTACTAACTGCTCTCTCAGCAGAAAATTTGCAGGCCTTAAAGGTATAGCACGACATAGGAAGAACAAGTTTATCATTTAGACTTGATGGTGAGACTAAAGGAGCTCATCACCACTAAACCAGCCTTACAAGAAATGTTAAGGGTACATCTTTAAGTGGAAAAGAAAATGCCATCATTACATATAAGCAAATCATTACCAAAAAAGATGTAAAAGATAGGATATACATAAAATGTAGAGAAAAAAATAGAATGTATTTGGACTTCAGCTTAATAGACTACCATATACTTAGGATGTTGTATATAAACCTCATCGTAATCACAGATCCAAAACCTTAAGAAAAAACACACACAAAAAAGGAAGAAAGCCAAACGTAACACTGGAGAAACTCATCAATCACAAAGAAAACAAGAAGAAAGGAACAGAGAGGAACTGCCACAACAACCAGAAGGCAGGTAACAATGCACTAAGCACATACCTATCAGTAATTTCTTTAAATGGAAATGGACTAAATGCTTCATTCAAAAGATATAGGGTGGCAGAATGCATTAAAAACCAGACCCATCTAGAAGCTGCTTATAAGAAATTCACTTCAGATATAGAGACACACACAAGATGAAAGTGAAAGGATGGAAAACCCATGTAAACGGAAGCAGAAAAATGTCAGGTTTGGCCAGCAAACCCTGAGGTGGCGAATGAAAAGATGACTCCAGACATCTTAGTAGGAGAAAGGAGAGGGCATGGGGACCAGACGCTCTAGAGGCGAAAGGTCCAGAGCCAAACTGCCTCCACTTTTATTGTGAATGTTATCAATACAACAAGGAAAAAAGAAAAACAAAAAGGAGTGAGAAGCCTTAATAATCAGGACAGTGACATGGGGAGTATCGTGTGATCTGAACGAGCAGCATTCATGAGGTGCGTGCAGACAGGTAGCGTGTGGAAAGCGTGACCACCAAAGGTCAATGTTTCTCCTGAGCATTTACTCCCTGGAGGAGTGCACTGAGCCGCAGCAAGGATCCGGCTGTTTTCAGCCCAGAAACCTTAAAGGAGGCTCAGTTTTCTGGACATTCCATCTTTGCTTTTCAATTAGTCTCATCTAGGGAGGAAGGTGTTTATTAAATCTTATCTGGTTAGGCATTATGAATTCCCACAAAAAAAAAGAAAAAAGTCAGGATAGCAATACTTCCAACAAAACAGACTTTAAAACAAAGATTGTAACAAGAGACAAAGAAGGGGGGCGCCTGGGTGGCACAGCGGTTAGGCGTCTGCCTTCGGCTCAGGGCGTGATCCCGGCATTCTGGGATCGAGCCCCACATCAGGCTTCTCTGCTATGAGCCTGCTTCTTCCTCTCCCCCTCCCCCTGCATGTGTTCCCTCTCTCGCTGGCTGTCTCTATCTCTGTCGAATAAATAAAATCTTAAAAAAAAAAAAAAAAAAAAGACAAAGAAGGGCATTATACAATGATAAAGGGATTAATCAAACAAAAGGATTTGACAAAGAAATTGAAAATAAAAATTAATGGTAGCCGATTTTAACACCCACTTTTATCAATGGATAAATCATTCAGGCAGAAAAGTCAACAACGAGAATCGATGTCTCTGAATGACACTAGACCACAATGAACTAATAGATACATACAGAATAGTCTATCCAGCAGCAGCACACATTGTTTTCAATGCACCTGGAACAACCTCCAGACTAGTATCGGGCTGCAAAACGCATCTAAGTGTAAGAAGACTGAAGTAAGAAATAAACCCATGCTTATGTGCTCAATTAATCTATGACAAAGGAGCCAAGAATACACAACGGGGAAAAGACAGTCTTTTCCACAAATGGTGCCAAGAATACTGGACAAAGAAAACACTTTTATACCATACACACAAAAAAACCCTCAAAAATGTAGTAAAAACTTGAATATAAGACCCGAAACCATGAAAACCTTAGATGAGAACATAGGCAGTAATTTCTGTGACATGAACTGTAGAAACATTTTTCTAGGTATGTCTCTTAGGGCAAGGGAAACAAAACGAAAAATAAATTATTGGGATTACACCGAAATAAAAAGATTTTGCTCAGCAAAGAAACCAACAAAACAAAGAAGCAGCCTATTAAATGGGAGAACATACATGCCAATGATACATCCAATAAAGAGTTAATATCCAAAATACATTAAGAACTTCTACACTCAACACCAAAATACAATTAAAAAATGGACAGAGGACCTGAATAACCATTTTTGCAAAGATGACGTACAGATGGCCACCAGACACATGAAAAGATGCTCAACATCACTCATCATCAGGAAAATGCAAATCAAAACCACAATGAGATTGTCAGAATGGCTAAAATCAAAGACAAACAAGTTTTGCTGAGAATATGGAGAAAAAAGGAGCCCTCATGTACTGTTGGTGGGAATGTAAAGTGATACAACCATTATGGTAAATAGTGGAGAGTTTTCTCAAAAAATTAGAAATACCATAGGTTCCAGTAATTCCACTAGTGGGTGTTTACCTAAAGATAACGTAAGCACTAATTCAAAAAGATACATGCACCCCTTTGTTTATATTTCCAGTAGCCAAGAAAAGGAAGCAACTTAGTGTCCATCAAGAGATGAATGGATAAGGAAGATGTGCTATACAGGTCATGGATTATTACACAGCCATAGAAAGGACGAGATCTTGACATTTGTGACAATATGGGTGGACCTAGAGTATATTAAGTGAATTCAGTCTGAGAAAGACAAATACTATATGATTTCATTCACATGTGGAATCTAAAGAACAAATGAAAAACAGAATTATCCATACAAATTGAGAGAACAAACTGAAGGTTGCCAGGGGAAGGAGGGTAGGGTAAGGGGCAGAATAGGTGAAGGGGAGTGCAGATACAGTCTAACAGTTTTGAAATCTATAAGTCACAGGATATTTTAAATATAGTTTTCATGCTATTGCTTTCCAAAAATGTTACATCAATTAATATTCTGTTGAAATATTCACAAAATTTCCCCCACAATTAGGCCAATTCTTAGTATTACCAAATATATTAAACATATCTGTTTTTCTTCATTTTTACTTTATAGAGTGAAGGAAAAATAATTGTTCTTTTTACTTTCCAGAGAGCATGTGAGGTTAAATATTTGCTTGTATTTAAAAGTAATTTTAACATATTTTTTGTGGTTTGTGTATTTACAAATTTTTCCAATTTTGGGTTTTTTCAGTCCATTTTTAAAATAATTTTTTCTCTTACACAAGCTTTACATTTTTTCCCCATTCTATTACTACCATTTGGGAAAAAAAAAAAAAACTTGTTCCTGACATACTTTTATAAAAAAAGTTTAGTATTATGTAATTAAATTCAACAGTTGTTCTCTTAGGATCCCTTCATATTATAGCTCATTAAATGGGCCTTTATCCTTTAGTTTTGAACATTTTCTAGTATTTTTAGGATTTTATTTTATTTTTTAAAAGATTTTATTTTATTTGACAGAGATAGAGAGGGAACACAAGCAGGGGGAGTGGGAGAGGAAGAAGCAGGCTCATAGCGGAGGAGCCTGATGTGGAGCTCGATCCCATAACGCCGGGATCACGCCCTGAGCCGAAGGCAGACGCTTAACCTCTGTGCCACCCAGGCGCCCCAGGATTTTATATTTTATGCTTAGTGTCTGAAATTTATTAGGAGGTAAATGGTAAATTTCCACCCCATTTTTCTTCTAGAAGTTTGAAAGTTTACTCCAAATGGATCATAGACCAAAAGATTGTAACTAAAGTTAATTTGTATTTGGCATGAGATAAGAATTAAGTGTGATTTTGGTTTCTTTTTTTGTTTTTTGTTTGTGGGTTTTTGTTTTGTTTTGGTGTATGTCTATCTAGTTTTTCCAGTGCCGTTTATTGAAAATATTCCTTTCTTCACTGGAACTGTGTCGGGGAAAAAAAAAAAAAGAAAAGATGGAGGAGGGGGCTAAGAAGAACAGGACAAAAAGATGTGTGTGGGGATATCTAGGGGTAGTAAAATAGAGATAAACCTCTTCTGATGGTCACATAAATGTACATATGTGAGAACTGCATAGAATATACATGCACACACAATGCATGTGAAACTGGTGATATATTCAAATAAAGTTGATATAATCAGATTTTAGCTATAATATTAGGCTATACTTATACAGTATGTGACCATTGGAAGGAATTAGGCAAGTGGTATGTGAGATTTTTTATTTTGTAGTGATACTGACCAAAGTTATCTGTGAAAACATTCTAAAATAAAAAGTAATACTTTTAACAAAAATAACTTTGAAAATTATTGAATCCTTGAAGTAAAAGCCAGGAACTATAAGAAGCAAATATGTGTTTACTAACGACCAAAAGAGGGACAAAGTTTCAAATCAAGAACTGTTAAATAAGCAAGCAACTATTTGAGCAAAAATTGTTAGTAACTTATTCTGTGATCATATTCACTAGACTAAGATTTTTTATCTTAGTAAAATGGTCCAAAATGTATAATACAGGGTGAAGAGGTCAGTGGAAGTGGACTTTCATAAAGGACTTGTGCATCTAAATGGAATGGATAAAAATACAGTTGTAATAAAAAAATGAACTGATTAATTAGGTTTCTATTTCCATTGTAATTATTAAAATTTATCATTTTGAGCATAATCTGTTCTATCTTCAGAACATATATAAAAATGCCTGGGAGAATGACATACAACTTCCCGTGAGAATTTTTTTTTTTTTTTAATTTTAGAACTCACATGTGAGCAGGGTGGGGAGGGACAGAAGGAGAGGGAAGGAATCTCAAGCAGACTCCATGCTGAGTGCTGATCCTGACAAGGGCTCAATGTCACGACCATGAGATTATGACCTGAGGCAAAACCACGAGTCGGACCCTTAACTGAGCCATCCAGGTGCACCTCCATGAGAGATTTTAAGAAGTATGTGTCTCACCATATCCATGGGGATGCAACAGGAAGACAGATGCCCATTCAATGTAAAATAAATGTTTTATCATTCGTGATTAAAGATGACACTAACAGCTTTGAAAGTAGTAGGCTCTCTCTTTTCTGAATGTGTTCATTCACAGGTGCAAATGTTTCATCATAGCAGTAACATAAATTTGGACTGGAAATACTGCAAATTGCTTTAAACATGTAGATTGTATCAAAAAAAAAGGGTACTTCCTCACTGATGTATTTTTTAAAAAGGACTTCACATCTGGATGGATTGCCTAATTATCTATTAATTCTAGTCCCAAACTGCATTTGAAAATGAGACAAGGCCCAGATATATTAGTGATGCAGCTCAGAATAAAGCCCTATTTTTTAAAAATAGTTATACTTTGCAGAATGCTTTCACCTAGGTTACCTCATTTGATTGTTATGACCTACCTAGAAAGTCAGCAAAGGAGGCATTCTGACTTCCGCTTATACTGTTCAGCAAAGGAGACATGCATAGAATTAGTGATTTATAGAAGGTGTCACAGGTATCTGCTAGATACAAACAGAGCTGGAGCTTAGATCTGGCATTTTTTCCATGTACAACACTCTATGGTGGCACCTTGTTTTCTATAATAAACAGTGCTGTAAGCTTGTGGTAGGCAGAATAATGGTTTACCCAAGGTGTCCACTTCTGATCTTTAGATCTGGGGATATGTTATCTTACAGGGCAAAAGAAGTTTGTTGGTTTTTAATTTTATTGCATTTAGGATCTTGAGATGGGAGATTATCCTGGATTATCTCAATAAATTTAGTGTGATCATAAGGGTTCTTCTAAGAAAAAAGAGGCCAGTAGAGTCACAATCAGCTTTGTCTAATGGGAATAGAAATCTTCCCGATGTGGGGCCACGAGTCAGGAATACAGGTGGCTTTTAGAAGCTGAAAAAGGCAAGAAAATGGATTCTTCCTTGGAGCCTTCAGAAAGAATAATACACCAGCTGACACTTTGATTTTAGCCCAGCGTAACCCATTTCAGACTTCTGACCTCCAGAACTACCAGATAATAAATTTATGTTCTTTTAAGCCACTACATTTATGGTAGTTTCTTACAGCACCAATAGGAAACCAATAAAAAGCTCCCGAGTTAATACTTCTTGTTAATAAATACCTCAAAAATTTTGTTCTAGGCATAATATTCTGACTACGAATTTGCTTCATAATAGAAAATCATGGAAAAAAAACCTGAATGCTTTCATTTTGATTTACTGTTTTTTTGTGTTTCTCTCTCTTGACTCCTTTAATTACTTAAAGAAAAAAAAAAGTTCTGATTTGTCATACCTAAGGATACGTTTTCCACAATGTTAATACTCTTCCAGTCTTTTGATTCCTTATGGGTTATTCAAAAAAAAAAAAAAGATTATGCTTTCATTGTTGTATGACTTGTTAGTGAATTATGTGTGATTCCAGCAACTTAGTATCAGCAGAGGCCAATATGTCATAGGATTCTAAGAACCTTATTGCTGAATTCTCTGTAAGGTGAGAAGTATTAATTTCATATTTATACACATGTATAAAATGTTTTATTTTAAATTATTAAGATTAGTTTTCTATTTGGGCCTCCATTATATTTTACCTATGCATTAATTAAACTAGTCAACAAGATCATTTTGGTCTTATCTATTTAAATACTATTAATATAAGGTTTGTTATCATGAATTCGTGCCATACTACCTTTGCTTCTGACATGCATGGAGGTACCAGGAATGCTATGCAGTGTCCTGGATTCAAGTACAGGTATTTTGTCTGAGGTCAACATCTGCTGAATTATAAAACAGCCACTCAATCTTGATTTTAAGGGACTGTAGAGTCATTTCTAGAGAGAAGACCCTTTACTGGAGTTATCCTGTCCCAATATGAAGCACTAACTATTTGCTGGAAAATAAATGGTGGTCTGAATAAGCCCTGGAGGCCCTCTGTGTGTTTCTGGATCCATTTATTTGTTATAGATTGCAAGTGAACTTTTAAAAATTTTCCTTAAGTATCTAAGGAAGAATAACCATGGGATATTCAATGTCTCAATAATTGAACATAATGCATTCAAAAGAGTCGTAATGTTCAAGTTCAACTTTCCCTTGTTTGGTCACCATGAAATCATGCTTAGTTTCTTATCGAAGCCTTTTTTTTTTTTAAACAATGAAGTAGTATTTATTAGCTCACTCAATTTCTCAACTCTTAAAAAATATTCAGCTACAAATTATAGATAAAATTATAATCCTAATTAACACAAATATTATGCCACATAAAAGTTTTATGTAAAAATGTCCTGTCTTTATCTGGAATAGAAGTTACATAAGGAAAAGCAAAAGTATGATGTCTATTTGAAAAACATTTAAATTGTTCTTGTTTTCATATATATACAAAATATATCTGTAAGGAAATTCATTATCCTATCTAGGCTCAATTCATCAGGCCATTTAACATACCAGCTGACATGGACTTGAGTAGTATTAGCCAACTCAGCATTTATTCATACTTAAAAAAAATCTCATTGTTTTTAAGTATGATTGATTTACAAAAGCCTGTACATATTTAATGTATATAACTCTGAGTTTGGAGATGAATATCCACCTGTGAAACCATTACTACAATCTAAGCCATAAACATATCCATCACCCCTAAAAGTTTCTTCCTGCCAGTATTATTACTGTTAGTATTTGTGGTAGTAACACTTAATACTGTACACCGAAAAATTAGCTTGAAGAGTAGCTCTTATATTAACTCGAGTCACTATTCTGTACCACAGATCTCTAAGACTTATTCATCTTGTCCAATGTACCCTTTGACTAATACCTCCTCTCCTTTTCTTGAGTCACAGTTCATTCCTCACCCATATACTGTGCATATCCCTCAAGCATCAAAAGAATAACCCAGTGTTAAATTACCATATCTGTTTCATGCTGTTTACCTTCAGTTGTCTTCTGTGCTTTTATGAGCTCACTGACTACTCTAAATCAATGCACTTAAATGCTTATAAATATCCCCTTGCTTACTCATCCAGAACTCATTATTATTTATGTTGAGAGAATAATGAAGCTCTGGTTCATTGAAATTATGACTTATAGCACTTGAAGGAAGGAGATTACAATAACTTAAACTTATTACTGTATAGCATTTTTTTTTTCAAATGGATGTCAACATTTTTGCAGGTAATGCTTCCTTTTTTTTCTTGCAAAACTTTGGAAACTTGCAACAATTGTTTGTTTACCGAGCCCATCTTTTTTTTTTTTACTCCTAGATTAAAAGGATTAGATTTTATAATTTTCAAATAACTCCACATGCATGGGACTCATGTCAATAATCCTGATGATATGGCCAGAGTATTTCTACTTTAGTATCAAGGCTACATAGTGTAGTAATTTTTATGGGGGAAAAAAAACTTTCAAGTATACAGCAACTCAAATAATTCTTTAAAAAGTATTACATTTTCCTTGTATATTGCCATCAAAGGAAAGACAATGATAAAATCACATAGTGTTAAGCAAATATAAGTCCAATAGCTAATACATAATCTTGGCATTCTATTTTGTGAGTTTTTCACTATAATGACAAATGTTAATGCTGAAAATGGTTCTCTTGAAATTGACCATGCCACAGGAATCCATGTGTTCCATAAAGGTATCTATTGATTATATAATGCTGTACACATTTTTACCTTATCAATTTACAAGTGGTTTCAAAGAAGATTTTCCTTTATCAGAGTAATCTGAGTTAAATAGATGCCTCTATTAACTAGAACTATCCAGCAGCATTTTCTATGCCAGTGTCCACCCAAACTAAGGTTTAATTTTAATTTTCAAAGGAGAACACAGCTCAAATAAGTTTGATTATCCATTAATCTAATTTGCTCACTCCAAATGCCACATTTGAGAAATAAATTCTCAAACCTAGTTATATACATATAATCAAACAACTTTTACCCCTGCAAAAGATTTCTTTCAATACTATAGCTAAACTTTTAGTCATACACGCAAGCTAATACACACACACATATATTCTAAGTGTTTTTGTTTGTTATATTAGAAGGTTGAAAAAGTATCTGTAGGACTCTACATGATGTAGTGCACTCGTCATTCAGCAACCTCTTTTCTAGTTGTAAAATACAGGAAACAAGCACGTCATTAAGTCAGTATTTTGATTGGCATTCAGACAAGTGGAAATATAAAATTCAATAGGATGTACAATTCTCTTGGAAGAGGTAACCCAGCAATCAGGAGAAAAGTTCTGTAAATATTTATATGCTCAAATAAGAGCACCTAAGTATATAAAGCAAATATTAACAGACCTAAAGCAAGAGATAGCAATACCATAATAGTAGGGGACTTTAATACCATAGTTTCATTAATGCAGACATCATCCAGACAGAAAATCAATATGGAAACATCAGCTTTAAATGACTTATTAGACCAGAGGGACTTAACATATGGAGAATATACTATCCCAAAGCAACAAAATACACATTCTTCTCAAGTGCTCCTGGAGCAGTTTCCAGGATAGATCATATGTTAGGCCACAAAACAAGTCTTAAAAAATTTAAGAAGATTAAAAGTATTTGAAGCATCTTTTCTGGCCACAGGGGTATGAAGCTAGAAATCAATTACAAGAAAAAAAATTAGAAAATTCACATATATGTGTGGATTAAAGAACATGTTATTGAACAACCAATGGGTCAAAGAATAAATCAAAAGAAAAATTTTAAAATACCTTGAGAGAAAGGAAAATGGAAAATAAATATAGCAAAACTTAAAGGAATGTAGTAAAAGCAGTTCTTTTTTTTTTTTTTTTTAATTTTATTTTATTATATTGTGTTAATCACCATACAGTACATCCCCAGATTCCGATGTAAAGTTTGATGCTTCATTAGTTGCGTATAACACCCAGTGCACCATGCAATACGTGCCCTCCCTACTACCCATCACCAGGCTATCCCCTTCCCCCACCCCCTCCCCTCTGAAGTCCTCAGTTTGCCTCTCACAGTCCATAAGGATGTTCATAGTGTTAAAAGCCTACCTCAAAAAATTAGAAAAATCTCAAATACCTGATTTTACACTTCAAGGAACTAGCAAAAGAAGAATAAAGCCCAAAATTAGTAGAAGGGAGGAAGTAACTAAGATCAGGGCAGAAATAAATGAAAGTAAAAAAGACAATGGAAGAGATAAATGAAACTAATAGCTGTTTCTTTGAAAAAATAAAACCATTAGACTCATAAAAAAATCCGAAATGAAATACAATACCATAGAAATACAAAGGATCATAACAGATTGCCACAATTATATAATCAACAAATTGGAACAACCTAAAAAAAAAAGTATAAATTCCTAGAAACATAGAACCTTCCAAGACTGAATCATGAAGAAATAAAAAATCTGAACAGATAACTGGTAATCCATAATTAAAAAACTTCCAACAAATAAAAATCCAGGATCTGATACTTTACTAGTGAATTCTACCCAACATTAAAAGAACAATACCAATTCTTCTCACATTCTTTCAAAAAATAGGAGGAAATATCTCCAAACTAATTTTTATGAGGCCAGAACTACCCTAATACCAAAACCAGACAAGAATGCCACAAGAAAGTAATAGAGCAGTATCCTTGGCGAACATAGATGCAAAAATCCTCAGCAAAATATTGGCAAACCAAATTCAACAACACATTAAGGGAATCATACATTACAATCAAGTTCAATTTATTCCAGAGATGCAAGGATGGTTCAATATCCACAAATCAATGTGACCTAGCACATAACCAAAATAAGCGACAAAAATTATAGGATCATCTCATAAGTACAGGAAAACCATTTGACAAAGTTCAACATTCATTTTTGATAAAAACTCTCAACACAGTGGGTAGAGAGGGAATGCGTCTCAACATATTAAAGGCCATATATGACATATCCACAAGTAACATCATACTTGCATGAAAAGATGAAAACTTTCCTGTTAGATCATGAACAAGACAAGAGTGCCCACCCTAGCTACTTCTTTTAAACATATTATGAGAAATCCTGGTCAGAGCAGTTAGTCAAAAAGGGAAAACTGATTAGAAAGGAAGAAATAAAATGGTAACTATTTGCAAATGACATGTTATTATACATAGGAAATCTTAAAGCACCAAAAAAAAAAAAAACAGAATTGAACAAGAATTCAGTAAAATCACAGATTACAAAGATCAATATACAGAAATTGTGTTTCTTTACTGTAGTAATGAAGTATCAGAAAGAAATTAAGAAAACAATCCCATTTCAATTACATCAAAGAGTAAAATATGTAGGGATAAATTTAATCAAGGAGGTGAAAGATATATACACTGAAAACTAAGACATTGATGAAGAAAACTGAAGATGACATAATTAAATGAAAAGATATTCCATAATTAAATGGAAAGATGCTCATGGGTTTTAAGAATACTGTTAAAATGGCCATTACTATATCTACAGATTTCATGCAATTCTTATAACAATTTCAATGGCATTTTTCACACTACTAGAACCACAGAAGGCCCCTTAAAGCCAAAGCAATCTTGAGAAATAAAGCTGGAAGCATCACACTCTGATTTTAAACTATGTTACAAAACTGTAGAAATCAAAACAGTATAGTATTGGCATAAAAACAGACATAGATCACTATAACAGAGAGCCCAGGAATAAACCCACATGTAAATTGTCAATTAGTTTACAACAAAAGCAGCAAGAAAATAAAATGGGGATGGAATAGTTTTTTCAGTAAATGGTGCTAGGAACACTGGACAGCCACATGCCAAAAAATGATACTCCTCTAACTACCTTACGCTATACACAAAAATAAATTCACAATAGATTAAATAATGTAAGAACTGAAACCCTAAAACTCCTAGAAGATAGTAATGGCAGTAAGCTCCTTTGCCATCAGTCTTGGTGGTAACTTTTTGAGTAAACATTAAAAGCAAAGGCAAGAAAAGCAGAAGTAAGTGGGACTCCATGAAACTAAAAAGCTTCTGTTTAGCCAAGGAAATCGTCAACAAAATGAAAAGGCCAGCTATAGAATGGAAGGAAACTTTTACACATCATATCTAATAAGGGGTTAATATCCAAAATATATAAAGAACTCCTACAACCCAAGAGAAAAATTAATCCAATCATAAATGGGCAGAGGATCTGAGTAGACATTTTGCAATTAAGACATACAAATGGCCAACAGGTGCATGAGAAGATGTTTAACATCACTAACCATCAGAGAAATACAAATCACACTTGCACTGAGTTATCACCTTAAACCTGCTACAATAGCAATTACTGAAACAAACAAAACCAACCAATAAACACAAAAACACTCAACAAAACAAGTGGTATGGATAAAATGGAACCCTCATGCACTGTCAATGGAAATGTAAATCAGTGCAGCCGCTATGGAAAACAGTAAGGCGTTTCCTCAAAAAATTAAAAAACCATCCCACTTACAAGTATTCATTTAAAGAAAATGAAAATATTAACTTAAATAGATATATGTGCTCCCATGTTCTTTGCAGCATTCTTTACAATAGCAAAGACATAAAAATATCTTAGTGTTGACAGATGAAGGGATTAAAAAAATGTAGTGAGTAGATACAATATTATTCAGCTATGAAAAATATGAAGGTGGACAATAGGATGATTTGATACACATATATAGTCAAAGATAACTCTAAATAATATGTTTAGAGTTAGGTTTTTAAATTTCGTGTCTAAAAAAATGGTATAGTAAAAATTTGTCAGTTCAGCCAAGGTGGTTAAATATCCACTTTCATTATTATTAACTTTTGTCCCCCAAATAAAATACTTATAAAAACTGGTGAATTTAGGGGCACTTGCATGGCTCAGTTGGGTGAGCATCCGGCTCTTGATTTTGGCTCAGGTCATGGTCTCGGGGTCCTGGGATGGAGCCCTGGGGCAGGCTCCACACGCAGCAAGAGTCTGCTTGAGGTTTCTCTCCTTCTCCCTTGGCTCTCTTGCACACACACACTCTCTTGCTCTCAAATAAATAAAAATTAAAAAAAAAACTGAGTTTATGCCCAATTAATCACCTGGCAAGTCTGATAAAGTTTGAGACTCGAGGAAGTGAAATAACTATCTTACATATAGTATAATTGCACTTTGAATATGTTTATAAAAAGAACTTGAGTAATTAATCACCTTGTTTTGAAACAGCTCTTCTCAGTGTTTTCGTATTGAAAGCAAAACTCAAAGTGAAGTAACTTTTTTTCTGAAATAGTTTGTAGCAATTAATTTACTGAGTACAGGACACAAAACTTAACCAGAATACTCATGCTATTTTAATGCACTAAAGACCCAATTCTACTTACTGCATTTTATATCTCTGTAGAAAAATTATTACTGTTTACATAAAAATATCATCAAACACTCAGAAACATAAAGCTTTATCAGGTATTCTTCAAGTGCATCTTAAAATTAGGCTGATAATACCACATCCATTTTATCAAGTTGTTCACAATCTATTTCTTTATGTCTCCACTGACATCTAGAAAATGTCGTTTTGACAGTCACTATGGCAGTCGATGAGTGAGCCAAACTGGCTGAGACAAAACAAATACATATCTGGTCTAATGTACACATGTGACTACACCTGTGATTCCCCAGACAGTGGTACTGCCCTCCTGGTTGTAATGCATGAGGGTATAGCTCTGAAGTAAGATTCCAGAAGTAATGACTTTGACTTCCAATACAACGCCCTAATATACTCTATTATCTGCTCTATACATGCCTATGGGAAAAATTTTTACAATAATCCAATAAATAGATAAAATTCACTGTACTCTTTCTCTAACTCAAATTCTAGTTTCTTTTTCTGCTGTAAGAGGTGAGAGTTTTCTGGGTTAGGTTGTTCAGTATTCTCTCACCTGACCTCATTCTACCTTCACTCCACCCTGCTACACTATTTCTCAATCTAGCTGCTCATTTCCCCACTTCTGTTATCTACTTTAAACTTTATAAACCTAACCCATTGGGTCTAGCTTTGGAGTGGTGTTTATTTCAAGTAGACATTATCTACAACTCTACACTGGTTTTGCCATAGATCCATTTATTTTAATATATTTTTAAAACTAAAGAGTCCTGCTTTAGGAATAGTTTGTTCAAACGTAGTAAAAAACTTTCTTTTAGTTTGGATACAGATTCTCTAGTAAGTTCTTTACATAAGAAAGTGAATTAAATAGAACAGCTCTCCTAGACAGAAGGGTATTTTAACAAAGTACCTCATATTGTGTTCAAAAAGAGAAAGCCATTATCAGATACAGCTTCTGCTGGTAAGATCACCGTTTTTGAATGGCTTTGAAAGTGAGGGCACCTCTAACCCTAATTAGGATATACACAAAAATCTGATCACTCCTTCCACTATGTGGCACGTAACTTACTGGTCTTTTATACCCAAGGCCATTTGCAGTACTGATACTGCAGGGTAGCCTCACTGTGCTAGGTGTGCTCAGCCAGTTTTCCAGTCTACATTCACAGAGGGACTGAACGTTGCCATCCAGCAAGTAGCCAAATCTGGGCCTGTCAGAGTATCGTGCAAGCGTCCCAGAGTCCAAGAAACGGAGTATGCAATCCATAGAATTTACCAAAATCTCCTGTCAGCAACCCATACATTCTCCACCTACTTCCAAAATCACAAGGATTTTCACTAGCCAAACTCAAGAATCCCATCGCCCACGTCCTCATGGCCACCCCAGTGCTTCAGTCCTAGCACAGCGCAGCTCGTCCTCCCTCAGCTGACTGCATACCTGGAATTTGTAGAGCTTCCTTTGCTTTCAAAACCTTTCCATTGAGAATACGCTAGATTATTTTTGTTATTTCTATGCTTCCACTTTCCTCCAACAGTACATCAAAACTTTCTGGCAATGGGACCCTTCTCAGAAGCTTACAGTGAGAAAATACTAACTGAAAAAATACAGAACTCTCTTTAGATGGTAAGTGAAGGGGAAAGAGTGGAAAAAATACATGTCAAATACATGTTCCTATTAATACATTTTTTGCTTCTTGTCCAGCACAGCTCAACCTGAGTAAAATGGAGATGGTCATTTAGTGTGACTTGTGGTCAAGTAAAGAGCCCTGAAAGCCAACACTCTTTGGGGCCCCAGTAGGTATATATTCTGCTAAGGACAAGTGCTGGGCTTCTGACCTCATGAAAAATATTCTTACTATCCATTAACACATGAAAGCAAAGCAGACCAATTATAAAAGACCAATTAATTCATTGTTCCTGACATTAAGTCTTCCAGGGGCAACATGGCACAAAACAAAAAACCACAGTTTGGGGACCATAAAAACTCAGTTCTCAGTCTGGTTTCTTCCCAATCTTTAGTCAATTAGTTTAGCCAAGTTTCTCTCAATGTCTGCTTTGCATATATGAGGTGGTAATATTGAAGGACAGCTTTTAGTTTTGAAGATAATGTATACTCAGCACCTAGCCATATGGGGAGCACCTATGGCTTGCCTGACGGATGGCACCATTTTTCTTCTTTCTTTGTTTTTGTTAGTTGTCTATGTATTCCTGTACCTGTTTACTGAATTTTATTCAAAAAGATTATTCTTTATGCTATAAAACATAGGTACAGCCATAAAGACTCCATTTATTTTAGATTGTGAGTTATGAAGCAGTTTCGAAAGAAATCCCAGAGGACTGAAACATGAAAACTGAATCAAAGAAAGGAGGCAGTTGCTGTTAAAGGTAACTAATCGCCAATATCACAACTCCCGCTCCTGGAGCAGGACTCTAAATACTTAGAAGTTAACTGTGGGGGGGCATCTTAAACTTAAAAGATAAATGTAACTAAAGCCATGAATATTGAAAAAACATTTAATTAAATCTGCTATTTGAGGCCATATGATGAAATTTTTATTTAATGAATTCCAAAGGTTAAAAGCTTTCAAGTCAGTCGTCCAGAAATTTCTGAGCAGGTGAACATACGAGCAGTTCAAAGTCAATTGAGCAATGAATATAAAATTAGATATCATATTTATACACAGATTTTTTATTAAACATTCATTTACTCAAATTATGAGAAATTATTGAGTGACTTAAATTAAATCAAAAGAGCAGTTGCTGCTTGACGTAAAGGAAGCCTGCTGACATTTTAGTGGCTTAACTGCTCTTTTCCTGAACTCCAGATAGCCTAAGATAGAAGTTGTCCATGTGTACACCTTTGCTTCCGATTAACAACATGCTGCAATTCAGTTCTTTAGATTTTATGCTCAATGAAATGAACATCTCCAATTTTTAAAGATGGGAATCTAATCAGCCAGGAGAACACTGAATGTGTATTTTAAAGACTTTTGAATTTTTACAATTAGATTTTTTTTAAGTGCTGCTTAAAGAAAAATTTTTCCATTAAGTTCTCAAATTTTATTTTGGCTTTTATTTGCCAAGAATGTCCATCCTGTAGTGTTATATGTTCACTTTAAAGTTAATATTTCTCGAGAACTAGAATTTAAATTTTATTTGAAAAATCCAATACTGTTTGGTCAATTGGTTAAATTAACAAATTGTCTTTCATACAACTTCTTCCCCAATTCCAATCCCAACTTAATCTCCCAACTCTAGGCTTAATCGGCTCCCTTATTTCATCTCACATATGAAGCTCATTCTGTTGTCTGACACTTTGTATTTGCTATGAACTGTTTTTCTAATGTTGTTCCTGGAAATATTCATTCAAGTGATTCCCTTTCACCCTGAGGTCACTGCTCAAATATCAAATCCTCAAAAACATTCCTCTCTGAAAGTACACACCTATTTAATTTTAAGCAGCCACCCACCACCTGACACTACTGTCCTGTTTCCCTTTTTAATACCTTTAAAGCACTTAGAAACATGCAAAACAAAAGTCTCTACGTAGTTAAGTGGTTAATCACTTATTGCCTGGTTTTTAAGATTTTATTTATTAAAATTAAAGAGAGCGAGAGAGTGAGCAGATACAAATGGTGGGGGAGAGGGGGAGAGGCAGAAAAGCAGATTCCCTGCTAAGCATTGAGCCTGACCTGGGGCTGGATCCCAGGACTTGGGGATCATGACCTGAGCTAAAGGCAGAAGCTTAACTGACTGAGCCACCCAGATGCCCCTGTTGCCTGCTTCTATTGTACTGTAACTTTATTGAGAGCAAAGACCATATAGGACTTCTTACGTGTGCGTCGCAGGACCTGAAACAGTGGGTGAAGAGCCCAAGTAATGATGGTTGATAAGTTAGTCATCTTTGACAGAACATGTTCAACATTTTTTCTAAATCATTCTTTAGAAAATATTTGGTTTGCAAAATTATGTAAAATAAAGCAAATGACTTGATTTCTGTGTTAGATCATCAAATCAACTACAATCCCTGAAATTTTAATCACTTATATCACCCCCCAAAGTTCTGTAACCACGTAGAAGTTTGTTTGCTTATTAATATCATAATGGTTTTAATCTTAGTTTTTGAATATAAGTTAGAATAGAGAGTATTTCTAAAGGATACTGTATGTAGCTTATTTTAGTCAGAGTTATTTAAGATTGATGAATCTGGGTTAAGTTGATCATTTGCGCCTAAGAAAGACTAACATTTTGCATCCTAAAGGCTTAAAACTAAAAATTTGCCTCTTGTTTTTCCACTGCCTTCTTTGTCACCACTGGAAGGTATTCACCTGTCTCAAATTTATGTAAGCAAATTTTCTGAGAAGCAGCCCACGTGATTAAGGATAATGACATACATGTATATGACAGATTTTATCATTTGAACTGAGATAATGTGTGTATACTTACACTTACAATATACAGTAACCACATCAATTAGAATCCACAATTTGATGAATCCTGTCAGATACCTATGAACTACTGTTACAATCAAGAGTCAAAGTATTTCCATGCTTCACCAAAATCTTCTCATGGCTATTTGCAGTCTATCTTTCTCCTACTTCCTGCCATAGGAAACCATTGACTAGCTTTTTGTCATCATAGTCCTGTATTCTCTAAAGTTTTATATAAACAGAATAATAAAGTTTTATTTGAGTATGGCTCAGAATACTGATTTTTCTGTCAATCCTATTTCTATACATAAAGCAATAAACAATCTGAAAATAGAAGAATGCACTTTCATTCTCCATAGTATTGAAAAGGATGCTTATTAATAAATTTAACAAAAAAGTACAGTCTATAAACTGATGTATGCAAAAACTATGCTGATAAAAATTAAAGAAAACCTAAATAAATGGAGACATACCTTGTTCATGTACTGGAAAACCAAACACTGTATAGACGACAATTCTAACATTTAATAAAATCTCCATCTAATCCTAAGAGATTTATAAAAATTCAGAAGTTGATCATAAATGTATTCAGATAGGCAAAGCTTCTGGTATAGCCAAAGAATATTTTTTAAAAAGTACACTTTCACTTCATTTCAAACCTTACTATAAAGCTACAGTACTCAAGACAGCATATTAATTGCATAAGGATAAACATTTAGATCCGCGGAATAATATAAAGTACCCAGAAATAGAGCTTTACCTATCCAGCCAATTTATTTTGACAAAGACGACAATGTAACTGAATGAAGGAAGTATTAATGGTATTTTCAAAATGGTCTTGGAAAAAAATCTGCTATCCATATAAAATTATCAACCTCATCTCTTAGCTCATACTTAACAAAAATAAACTTGAAACGCTTATAGACCTAAAATTAAGAGCTCAACTTAGAAAAGATAGGAGAAACTTTTAGTGACCTTCAATCAAACCAAGTGTTCCTAAATAGGACTCAAAACACAATCAGTAAGTAAAAAAACAATTAAGTTTTGTTAAGTGCAAAATGTTTGCTTTTCAAATACATCATGAAGAAAATGGTGAAAATGTATCGAATAAAAGGCTTTTGTCTAGAATATGTAAAGCATTCTGAGTCAAGAATAAAATTGCCAAACTTCTTCATTAGAGCAAAATAGCAAAGTATTTGAATAGGTACTTCAGTAAAGATGCTATATAAAAGCTCAACATCATTAAATCTTAGGGAAATGCATATTAATACCACCACGAGACAACATTACAGAACTATAAACTAAAACCAAAAGACATACTGTTAAAATGGATAAGATTTTAGAGACTAATAGCAAATGTTGGCAAGGATGTTAAGAAACTGCAACACGCATACATTGCTGGTAGAAATATAGCAGTCATTTTACCATAGTTTTTTTTCTCAAAAAGTTAAACTTTGTTACATGATCAATATTTCATGACCTGAGAAAAGTGAAAACATGTCCATAAAATTCTATGTAAATATTCAAAATCCCATTATTTGTAACATCCAAAAATTGAAAATAATCCAAATGTCTACCAACCATTGAATGGATAAACATATATGGCATACCACGTAATGGAATGTACTCAGCAACAAAAAACAAACCTTTGAGACATGTAGAAAGATGGCAGAGCAGGAAGATCCTGAGCTCTCCTGGCCTCATAGCCACACTGCAGTAATAATTACACCTATGCATCTAACTCTACAAAGGACCTAAGGACTGACTACACACGCCTTCCACAGGTAATCATAGACAGAAGGCCACCTCAAAAGAAGTGTGAAAGGGTGGCGGCCCGCTGGGAACCAAACCCCTGATGTGACTAGCCACACATGGGAGACACATGACAAGCAGGTATAAATAAGAGGATCAGACCCCCCCACCAAGCACACCCAGCATTGGGGACCTTCACTGTCTGCCTTTGAAAGCCAGGGGGGCTTCACCCTGGGAGAGCTGAAGGTTGATAGGCAACTGAATCTCCACTCTTTAAGAATCTCCACTTTTCAAGAGCAAGCCTACTCTTCCAGAGACACAGCACAGAAGGAACAGTTTGGAGAGCACCTGGGGTATATATGAAGGAGATTCACTGACTAATCTTAGAACCTGTGCTGGAGGGGCAGCGATCTGCAGATTTCCCCAGGAACAAAAGGGCTGGGAGACACCACTTCTCTTCCCTTCTCCTAGCCTAGATAGTTGGACACTTGTGAGAAGCAGTGCTAACACTCTCCATCTACCTTGCTAGAACTGTGTGCTGCAGCCCAGCATTTTCCTGCAGACCCACCCCATCCAACATGCTTGCTTTTGAAGGCATCCCTCAAAAGATCCTCCTACCCCACCACACCCAGAAGGTGGCCTTAGATAGGGCCCATGGACCTCCAAAGTGACACCTGTGCTGGCAGGGGTTGGGGGGGGGTTGAAGGGGAGATAAGCCCAAACACCAATGCACTAAAATTCTAAGACCTCTTAGCTGGCTGAGCAGGGAGAAAACCTTGATCTTCTATGCTCCAGCAGCTGTGGCAGAGAGGCTAACTTTGGAGAGCTAGGCTGACTGCCAGCCCCACCCACCAACAAGCCCACAGATAAGCCTCTCAAGAGTGACGATAGTAAACTCTGCACAGGGTGCCCAAAACAAGCAAAGTCCCAAAGGAAGGTACACACAGTACACACACAGGGCATCCCTGGAGGTCCTGGCTCTGGTGGCCAGAGATATTGAGCAGTGAGATACTACAGGACATCTTCTACACAAGGCCATTACTTTTAAGACCAAGAGACATAGCTGGTTTCCCTTATAAAAACAGAGTTAGACAAGATAAGGAGAAAGAGGAATATGTCCCAAATAAAACATCACAGAAGATCTAAATGAGGCAAAGATAAACAATATGCCTGATAAAGAATTCAAGTATTGGTCATAAAGATACCATCATCACCACTAAACCAGCCTCATAAGAAATGTTAAGGGAAACATTTAAGTGGAAAGAAAAGGCCATAACTAGAAGGGAAAAAAATGTGAAAGGAAAAAAATTCACAGGTTAAAGCCAATAGTAAAGGTAGTAGACTAAATAAAGCCAGTATGGAGGTTTAAACACAAAAGTAATAAAATCAGTTATATCTACAAAAATTCGCCAAGGGGAAAAAATATAAAAAGATATAAAATTTGACATCACATACATAAAGTGTGGAGGAGGAAGTAAAAATTTAGTGCTTTTAGATTGTGTTTGAACTTGTGACAATAACTTAATGTAGACTAATCTATGCATAAGTGTTATATATGAACCCAGTGTTAACTACAAATCAAAAATCTCTAAGAGATACATAAATAAGAGAAAGGAATTCAAGCATTGCATATCTATTACATATCTATTAATAATTACTATAAATGTAAATGGACTAAATGCTCCAATCAAAAGAAACGGGGTGACTAAATAGATAAAAGACAAGATGTATCTATACACTGCCTACAGAAGACTCACTTGAGCCCTACAGGTACATACAAAGTAAGTGGATAGACAAACATATACCATGTAAATGTATGCCAAACACAAAAAGTGCGAGGATAGCAATACTAAGATGAAACAAACTTTGAAACAATGATGGTAGTAATAAAGGAATCAATCCAACAAGAGGATACAGTAATTTTAAGTATTTATACACCCAATGTAGGAGCACCTAAGTACATAAAGCAAATATTAGCAGACATAAGGGGAAATTGACAGTAATACATTAATAGTAGGAGATTTTAATGTTCCATTTAGATCAATGGATACATTATCCAGACAGAAAATCAATTTGCAAACAGTGGCTTTGGATGGCATATTAGACCAGATGAACTTCACAGATATATACAGAATATTCCATCCCGAAATAGCAGAATACAAATTCTTTTAAAGTACAAATGGAACTTCTCCAGGAGAGATCACATATCAGGCCACAAAACAAATCTCAATAAATTTAAGATTGAAATCATATAAAGCATATCTTCTGACCAGAAATGGTATGAAAACAGAAATAAATGACAAGAAAATAAACTGGAAAAAACACTAACACATATGGGGTTAAACAAAATGTTATCAACCAATCAATGGCCCAAGGAATAAATCAAAGAAGAAATTAAAAAATACATAGTGACAAATGAAAATAAAAATACCATGGTGCAAAGTCTTTGGGACCCAGCAAAAGCAGCTCTAAAATGGAAGTTTATAGCAATACAGGCCTACCTCAAGGAACAAGAAAAAACTCAACCTACCATCACACATAAATGAACTAGAAAAAGAACAAATAAAGCCAAAGACAGAAGAGAAGAAATATTATAGAATGGAAATAAATAGACAGTAAGGAGAAACTAGAACATATCAATGAAACTAACAGCTGGTTTTATGGGGAAAAAAAAAATTGGCCAAACTTTAACCAAACCCATCAAGAAAAAAGAGAGGACTCAAAATCAGAAATACAAGAAAAGAAGTAACAAAGTAGCAACCAATATCAGAGAAATATAAAGAATTATAGGAGATTATTATGAAAAATTATATGACAACAAATTGGACAACTTAGAAGAAATGGATAAATTCCTAGAAACACACAAGCTTACAAAATTCAATCAAGAAAAAATAGAAAATTTGAACAGACCAATTACTAGTAATGAAATTGAACCACTAATCAAAATACTCCCAACAAAAGTGCAGGACCAGATGGCTTCACAAGTTAATTCTACCAAACTTTTACCTATTCAATTTAAACTGTTCTGAAAATAGAAAAGGAAAACTTTCAAATATATTCCACAAGGCCAACATTACACTATTACCAAAGCCAGACTAAGATACTACAGAAAACAAAACTATAGGCTACTATCTCTGATCAACATAGATGCAAAAATCCTCCACAAAATATTTACAAATCACATTCAATAATAGATTAAGAAGATCATTCACCGTGATCAAGTGGGATTTTTTCCCACAGATTCAAGGGTGGTTCAATATTTGCAAGTCAGTCTATATGATATATCACAATAGAGGAAGGATAAAAATTGTATGATCATCTCAACAGATGCAGGAAAAGCATTTGACAAAATACAAGATCTATTCATGATAAAAACTACCCAAAAAAAGGGGGTTAAGGGAACAAAGCATAATGTAATGAAGACCATATATGGAAAAATGCACAGCTAACACATATTAAATGTTGAAAAACTGAAAGCTTTGCCTCTAAGATCAGGAAAAGACAAGTATGTCTACTTTCAGCAGTTTTATTTATTATTATTGGAAGCCTTAGCCACAGCAATAAGACAAGAAATAAAAGGCATTGTATTGGTAAGGAAGAGTAAACTGTTACTACTTGCAAATCACATGATATTATGCACAGAAAATCCTAAGTACTCCACCAAAAAACAAAAGTAGTAAATCAATTCAGTAGTGTTGCAGGATATAAAATTAACATACAGAAATCTGTTGCATTTCTATACGCTAATAATGAAGTAGCAGCAAGACAAATTAAGAAAACAATCCCATTTACAATTGCACCAAAAAGGATGAAAAACCTAGGCATATATTCAATCAAGGATGTGAAACACCTATGCCCTGAAAACGATAAGCCACTGATGAGAGAAATGTAAGATGATACAAGTAGGAAGATATACCCATGCTCATAAATTGGAAGAACATCATTAAAATATTGATATTATCCAAAACCATCTATAGAGTCAATGCAATTCTTATCAAAATACCAATTACATTTTTCACAAAATCAGAATAAATGATCTCAAACTGTGTATGGAATTACAAAAGACTTTAAAGAGCAAAAGCAGTCTTGAAAAAGAACAAAGCTGGAGGTATCACGATGCCAGATTTCAAGATAAACTATAAAGCTATAGTAATCAAAACATTATGGTACTGGCATAAAAACAGACATATAGATTAATGGAACAGGATGGAAAGCCCAGAAATAAACCCATGCCTATATGGTCAATTAATCTAAACAAAGGAGTTAAGAATATACAATGGGAAAAAGACAATCTTTTTAATGTGATATTATAAAAATTGGACACCTGTGTTCAGAAGAATCTAACTGGACCATTTTCTAACACCATACACAAAAATAAAGTTAAAATGCAAAAAAAAATACTTACTAAATTTGAAACTTGAAATCATAAAATACTGAATGGAAGAGGATATTTGCAAATGCTGTATCTGATAAGGGGCTAGTATCCCAAATATATACAAAACTTCTACAACCCAGCACCAAAAAACAAACAATCTGATTAAAAAATGGGCAGAGGTCCTGAATAGACATTTTTCCAAAGAGGACATACAAATGGCCAATAGACACATGAAAAGATTGTTAGTCATCAGAGAAATGCAAATCAAAACCACTATGAATTATCACTTCACACCTGTCAGAATGGCTAAAATCAAAAAGACAAGAAATATTAAGTGTTGGCAAGGATGTAGAGAAAAGGGAACCCTTGCACACTGTTGGTGGTAATGTAAACTGGTGCAACCACTATGGAAAACTGTACGGAGTTTCCTCAAAAAAATTTGAATAGAAATACTTTATGATTCAGTAATTCCGCTATTGGGTATTTATCCAAAGAAAATGCAAACACTTATTTGAAAAGATATATACAACCCCAATGTTTATTTCAGCATTATTTACAATAGCCAATATATGGAAGCAACCCAGTGTCCATCAACAGATGAATAAATAAAGAAGTGGTGTATATATGCAATAGATTATTACTGAGCCATAAAAAAGAATGAACTTTGGCCACTTGGGATAACATGAATGGATCTAGAGGATATTAGGCTAAGTGAAATATGTCAGACACTGAGACAAATACCATATGATTTCACTTATATGTATAATCTAAAGAACAAAACCAATGAATAAACCAACACAAAAGAAAACAAATACTTTTAAATAAAGAGAACTAGGGGTTGCCAGAGGGGAGGTGGATGGGGGAAATGAGTGAAGTAAGTGAAGGGAATTAAGAGATACAAATTTCTAGTTATAAAATAAGTCATGGAGTTGAAAACTCCAGCAGGGAGTATAGTCAATAATAGTGTGATAACATTGTATGATGACAGAAAGTGACTACACTTAACTCTGGTGAGCACTGAGTAATGTACTGAATTGTTAAATCAATACTTTAAACACTTAAAACTATTATAACATTGTATATCAATTTTATTTCAATTAAAAAAAACACTTTGAGCCATGCAGCAGCATGGACAAATATTAAACATGCTAAAATAAAAGCCAGATAAAAAGGACTATATAGTACATGATTTGTTATATAAAATTTCTAGAAAAGACTATGGTTTTTCTAGAAGATCCAAGATAACTGGTATAACAGTATTTCTGAGTGCGTCTGTGAGATTGTTTCTGGAAAAGGTTAGCATTTGAATTGGTAAACGGAGTAAGCAGATGCCCCTTCCCAATGCGGATGGGCATCATCCAATCCACTGAGAGCCTATAAAGAACAAAAAGACCTATGAAGGGCTGATTTACTTTCTCTGTGTGAGCTGAGACCCATCTTCTACCCCTGGACACTGGTGCTCCCAGTTCTCGGGTGTGCAGGGTCAGACCAGGTTTGCACCATCAGCCCTCTATTCTCAGACTTCAGACTTATGCTGAATTGCATCACGGGCTTTCCAAGGTCTCCAGCTTGTGGATGGCAGATGGCGCAAGTTGCCAGCATGAGCCAGTTCCTATAATAAATTTCCTTTTATAGATTGGTTTGCTTTCTCTGGAGAACCCTGACTAATAAAACTGCAAACCAGCCCAAGGAAACCCTTGGTGTGATGATATAGTCCTAAAATTGGACTGTGGTAATTGTTGAACAATTGTATAAAAGAGCTAAAAATCCTCTCCTTCTGTACTTAAAATTAGTGGATTTTATCATATGGAGGTTTGAGAAGGACCATCTGTGTTGAGTTATACTAGAAGTGAAGTTTGAAAATCCATGCTTTGCCTTAGATACCAAACTAAAAAGAGTTAAGAATGTATCCTATAGACTGGGCATAAAAATTAGAAGACTGTATTAAAATGTTTATGAAGAAATAAGATGTGAGGATTAACCACTCCAGTGTAGGAGCTGATGCTAACACACAAGTTAGGTTGATTATTTAGAAAAACTTTGCAAAATAAATTTTATTGAAATTGAATGTTCCATTGATTGAACTGTCCAGCTTTTCTACAGTTGTTTTGGCTATTAAAAAACTAATTGTGACTAATTTTATAGATATACTTACATACATGTATTTGTTTCATACATGTATTCTTAACCCTTCATTGAATGTCTACTTTCAGTTAGATGAATTTAAAATGTGAATTTACCAGGAATTTCTAAGAAGGTTGTAAGAATATAAAACATAAAATATGACTTGGTTTTTAGCTACTTTTAATCTATCCTGATTTTTATGAATCATCAATTTATATGGTAAACTTCTATACAAGCCCAGTTTATCAGTCCATATATATACTTTCTTTATGTATATTTAAAAGTCTACTAGGACATGACCTCTATCTACTTTCTGAGTAAAAGAAAACAAGGGAAATAGTAAAATTTTAACTCTCTTCCTAGAAAAACATCAAGGAAATTCATGAGATACAACCAAAAGTAGATAGAAGGCAGTGAACCACTGAAACTACATTGTACAATTTGCATAGAGCTGTCAAGTGAACTCACTCAGGAGTGAGTACAGATGGTAGGGAAAAAAAGGCTTTATTCTGTGGTTTAAAAACAAAACAAAACAAAAAAAGAACTCTTTTTTAAAATGCTAATTGAAACAGAGGGGTGAAAACAGAGTTAACAATATTAAAATCATGGTTAGTAAGTCGTGATCACCAGTATTTTTATCAGCAATTTCAGGATATATAAAACCAAGATCAATATCCTAAGGGACATACCAATTGGAGTGTATGAAAAAAATTAATTTTAAAGAAGGAACTATACATGAACTCAGAGATACGCACTGGCTACACCGTGGGAGGTCACCTCAGAAGTCCCAAGACACTGGAGTAAGCTTCTATAACACTATTATCGGTTGCAAGTAGGGTATAGTCACTTCTGAATCAAAGTTCATTTCATTTTCATCTGGGTTTGTCCGACCATCGCCCTACCAAATGTTAACTGCACAATTGCTGAAATCTTGGCTCCTTCATCATCTCCTGCGTGAGTTCCAAGTCTATTTCAAACTGAAATTAAAGGTATAGGGCAAATCATAGGAATAGTAGTCTTATACTTGAGCACGTTCTCTCAGATGAAGGCTTTCAACAGCTATTTTTTTGGTAGGTGGTCGGCTAGCCTGTTTATTTCTAAGATCAGTTTGGAAAAATGGTAGGGGAAGCAATGTGCAAAAAACCCCAGATTTTTGTAAATAACAGATAGTCACAAAGAGGTGTCATTTTATGTGACACTCCCCTAACTGGCCCTGGGCCATCTTCTTTCTCTGGCTTGTTTTCCTAATGCCTGTGTAATAACAAATCAATTATGGATGATATGTTCAGCTTAGACTATTTTTTTAATTTTGCCAGACAGAGCAAAACATAATCACAAAATACAATTCTGGAAAGAACTTAAAAATATTTTACGCCAACCATCTGATGTCATATGAAAGTGAAAATTCAGGTACAGGTAGGACACATGACTTGTCTAAAATCCTGTTTCTCCTTTATCAAAAAGAGGTAAAAACAAAATCTCCTAATTCACGCTCTGTAGTTTAAATTTTTTTGTTTTTCTTTCTTTGAATTTTCAGCTGTAATGCTAAAAGAAGTGTATTTTCTTAAGCAAAGTATAAAAAGGCATATAGATGAGATCTAGAATAATGTCTCGATTATTTATATTAAATGTGAGTTGTTAGACAGTTCAACTGGTGTCTCATTGTGTTTCCTCAAAATTATCTTGAGCTTAAATATCCACGAATGTGGCAAATGTTCACCTCTTGTCTATAGTACATTACTTCTTCCCACAGATATCTGAAGTATATACTTAATTGAGTTTAACATTATGAAATATATAACATAGATGGAATAATCTGTTTTAGATGAAATTTCAGGCTCAGAATTTCATTTAAAGAGATTCACTTACAGAATCCCAAAATTTTAGTATTATGTAACATTAAAAGCTCAAGAGAAGTATAAATTGGTTAGAATTGTAGAGATACAAAAAACTCTGGGGTATTTATTTTATTTCTGATTTAGTCCAGTCAATTTGCAATTCCATTCAGAGAAAGTGGTTATTTCTAAGTTAGATAAAAATTACCTTTGTGACTATAGAAGAATCAGCTATATCTTTGAATCTCCCTCTTCAAAAAGGATAGATGATTATGTAAGAAGTATGACTACAGTTTTTAATTTTAAAGTGCTCTTGTTTATTGGCTGAGTATATATCATGACCCCCAGGAAAGGTTATGAAAGATTTTTATTCTACTAGATAAATGCAATAATATAGGATAATAGGTTAAGTCAGGATAGATGTTATTTAGTGTATTTATCTCAAAACAGTTTTAAAGTGCATGTCAAATTGTTGACCATTTATCATAAGCATTATGAAAGTAATTATTAAGGTGCATAGTTAAGAATGTTTGCACATTAGTTTTTCAAAAATACAGAATATAAAATGAATGCAGAGAATACTTCCTGGTATGTGTGTGACTGCAAATGTGTGATAACTAGGCTATTCTTACTTTAACAGGGCCAGGCTACCATAAGTAGTTTTCCGGAAGTGACCCAAGTCCATTAATAATACTTAAAGATACATTTAGTGCTAAAATGTTATGATTCTTTAAATACCCTCTTACCGAAGCACTATCTGGAAGTGGATCATAGAGTTACTGTTCTGGAAAGGGCCTAGAATACTTTTTCTACCCAGATGTGAAGAAGCCCACCTTTGTAACCAATCACCTTCTCTAATAACTCGACAGAACCAAATTTAAATTCCCTTTAATTAAAAGAAAATAACACTTTTGGAGGGGATGGAATACAAGAGCAGGGCAATGAGAGAATGCTGCAAAGTCCCAACGGAAAGGATGTGATCAGCCAAGATACAAGGCAGTTCCTGACAGCAGGAATCCTAGGGATATAGCCACACCCATTAGGGAAGATCACTGTGCTGGGTGACAGTGTTCCTGGTTCCTTACTCTTAGTACCTTCCTAGGTAGAAAGTCTGAAAACTAGAATCACTATCATCAGAAAATAGTTAATCCTAAAGGAAGGCCTAAACAAGGACAAGACAATTCCTGATGTGGAGATTTCAGAGCAAGACTTTCAGAGGTCATGGCAGCAGAAAGAGCCTGAAAAGCAAGTCTTGCTGTTTTGGTCATGGTCCTCCCTTCACAGACCCCCCCCTCCCCCTTCTGTCAAGATAAGCTTTGTAGTATCCTCAGAAAATTTTCTGAAAGTCCAGGCATAAAGCTTATGGAGAAATGAAAACATCTGGCATGATGCAGAAAAATGTCAAAGCCTATTTTTTATATTAGAGAATAAGTAAAATGGTTCCGTCAGATTGAGGGAAAACGATTTAGTGAGTAACTCTGAGAAAACAGTCCCCGAACACTGCCCTCCATCATACCCCATCCTCCCTCAGATCCAGTCTTTGGAGTAGGGTATCCATAGAAGAAAACATCCACACTAAACATTTACAAGTTCAATTTTCTTTCATTCAGGTTCTATTACCACCTACACAGCAGCTTGGCAATACAAGTGATTAGACAACTCTACACAGAAATTGTAATCACCTAGCTAATAACTAAGCATTTAGAAAAATACCCTAAAGAATTTCCAGTCTAGAGAGAACAAAACATGCAAACCTGTCTCGGGGTGATTAGTTCCCCAGCTTCTTAATTGGCCTCTCTGTAATGAAGCTCTTTTCTATCCCACCATTTTGATGCACTAATATCAAACTTAATTCTCTGGAAAGTGAACAAAGTCATTCTTCACTTCAAATGTCTTTAGGAAGTCCTATGACATCAGGATATGATTCAAACTGTTTAGCTTACAGAACTTTACCTTCAGACCCCATCTGTCTTAATTTCAGTTGGCTATTTTCTGCCTCTATCCAAGCTCACAGTATGTCCTGATCATAATAAATACCTCCTTAGTTGCCAGTTGTTATAATATTTAATGTCTCTCTTGCACAGTTTTCTTTTGCTATTTATCCTGACTTTCTATTCCCCTTTCAAACAATTACTCAGTTCAAATATCCCTTCTTCTGTTATGTTCTTTCCTAACTCCCAGGAAAGCAATTGGTATTTACTACACAGTTTAACCATAGAATTTTGTATACTTTTTTATTAAACACTTATCCAATTTTATTTTTACTTGTCAATGTATAAGCCTCCAATATTATATAGTATCCCAGAACAGGGACTATGTATTATCCAGATCTTATAATTGACCATGCACTCAATCCACACCAGCAATTCAGACCGGGGTATGTGTATATGTATATATCTGTGTGTTTCATTATATAAATAACTGAGTTTTATATTTGAAATGACTTATGCATCAGAAGGTAGAGCCTTAACTCTCTACCCATACAAATATAATAACCTTATATAGAGAGAGTACCACAGCTACTGCTTTCGTGATGCCCTCTGTCTGGGCTCTTCAGAGAAACCGAATAGAAAGAAGGGAGGGAGGGAAGGAGGGGTCTATCAAAGAAACTGGTCACATGGTTGCGGAGACTAAGAAGTCTCATGTCTGTGTCTGGAGAACCAGGAAAGCTAGTGTGTAATTCAGTCTGAGTCTGAAATCTGAGAATGGCGGTGAGTGGGGTGAGGGGTGTTGGTGGTAGAAATCCTGATCTGTACCTGAAAGCCTGAGAACTAGGAGAACCAATGATGTCTGAGGGCCAAAGATGGGTCTCAGCTCAAGCAGAGAGAGCAAATTAGCCCTTTCTCTGCCTTTTGTTCCCTTGGTCCCTCAGTGGTGGAGAGCTACCTCACCTTTTGGAGGGCTATCTGGTTCACCCAGTCCACTAATTCAAATGCTAATCTCTTCCAGAAACACTCAGACGCAAGGAGAAATGTTTTACCAGAGATCTGTGAATTTCTTAATCTAGTCAAATTGACACATAAAATTAACCATCACTCTCTCTCAAAATGTTTCATATTATTTTAGAAATTTATGTTTTATGATTTTTAGGGAATGCTTGGAAATATAGAAAAATCGAATTAAATGTAAATAGAATCACCATAATCCCAACAAAAGTCACATCCATCACTAACATGTTTTATCTCTATCACTTCTTCCTATGTAAACCGACCAATTGTAGGTAAGTAAGAATGCTGCTTTTTGGCATTCGAGCATGATAATATTGTTTTTACACAGGGGTTAACTAAAAAAATGACATTACCACAAGTTCCATTTTTCTTAAGAAATAAAAACAAGTCCTCCAATGTGTAGTATGTTTTTGAATCTTTATCCTTAATGCTTTTTATGTTGGTGTCCCAGAAAACATTTACTAGTTTCCATGATAGATGACAACGTTAGGTGGGAAAACTGCCATGACTGTTGAGTACACGTGATCCTAAAATACAAATTTCAAGATTTTTATAATTCAACCCCCATAGTATTTCAGAATTAGAAAATAACAAATTGGAAAAATGGACATCACTGATATCACCTCCCAGAGAGCCTCCTTATTGCTAATATTTGGCATGTATATCTCAGTGTTTCTACTATATGTTAGGTATACAGGAAAAAAAAACTGTATACCTTGTTTTTCCGAACTATGTAATTGCATATATACTTGAAATGATATATATTAAACCTCTGACTCTATACCATGATATATATATATATATATATATATATATATTCCATGTAAATGGTACTGAATTTCTCACCTCCTTTTTTATAGCTTCTGCTATCCTATTTCAGATGCTCATAATTTTATTTTTTAATTTATTCCCACATAGCACAAAACTCCTTCCCAGATTTGGCAACTTATACTTTATCTCTGAACAAATCTTTGCCTGTTCAAAATTTCTATTTACCCCAACCCAAATTAAGTACATATTCCACAAAATCCACATTTATTTGTTTCATCACATATTTCTGCCCTATGTATCTAGAGCCAAATAGAGCTACCTACCATCCTGAATAACTCATCCTCTCCTGACTCCTTGTTTTTGCGCATGCAGTTTCTATGCTCTTAATTGCCCTCATGCATCATACCCACCTGTGGAAATACTGCCGCCGTTCAAGACCCATGGCCAACGTGACATTCTTAGGGTAACTGCCTTGACCTCCCTTTGCCGCAGGGGTTTCTCCTCTGCTTCTCTCACACATTTACACGTTTTAAAAACATTTCTCTCAGCCTGCATCATTTTATTATTTATACACTAATTTCCTCAATATTTCTCATACTGTTTATAATATAATTATACAACTCTTTTATATAAAAACATCACAACGAGGAAGTCATTATTACCAATCTTTCTTATATCAGTGTCTTGTATACAGCAGGTGCTCAGGAGATAGTTGTGTAATTGAATTTATGCAATTTTAAGCAGCCTTACTAAAAACCGTAACTTTTATCATTTTATAACATCTAAAATCTAAATAACTGTAATATGAAATGAAAACATAGCTACAGTTGATAATTTAAAATGTGTTTTTCTCTCATTTTATGCATGTGACAGGATCAGCCCATACCCTTACAACTAATACATAAAAATGCATACACCTTTTCTCGACAACAAAGTCATAGCAACTGCAACATACTTGTAATTCATGATATTGTCATTTGGGCATCGTCAAAAAGAATAAACTCCCATAGAAAATGGTCTAACTCTTACCTTCACGAGCAAAGCTCCTCCAGTTCTCAGTGATTACCTACAGATCCCAGGTCAATATGACAAAAGACATGAGAAGACTGTAAAAGCATTGGATTCTAAGAGGTTAACTGGCGTTGAAGAGGCTGCCTGAGCGACACTACAGTGGTGGAGCTGGAGGAAGGAGGATTCTGGGAACGTTTAATGGCTTATACAGGTGGAGACACAGCAGAAACTAGAGAGCTTTCAGGTGAGGTCGTGGATAGTTTCTTTAGCACTCTCAGCTGTGTCCCTGAGTTTGTTTTCCCTTCCATGAGAAACAGAGTCAAAAGAAACAAAACAAAGTAAATTTATCTGAGTTCAGGGAAAAGGAAGTATATATACATTTTAACCTCTCAGGATATTTGTAGTTCTTTTGTATAATAGGTTAGGTCAGAGATTCTCAAATGTGATTCCTGAGCCGGGAAATCAGTATCAGCTGACAACTTAATAGAATTGCAAATTCTCAGGCTCCATCCTATGTCACCTTAATCAGAAACTCTGAAGTTGGGTTCAACAGTTTATACTCTAAGAAACTCTCCAAGTGGCTCTGATACCTGATAAAGTTGAAGAACTAGACTTAAATAATGGTGGTAGATGTTCAATGTGGACACCACCGGTGGTCAGCAAAAGTTTTCTGTGCAAAACTGGATAATAAACATTTTAGACATTGTGTTCCATACACTTTCTGTCACAGCTACTCATCTTCTTGATCACTGTAATGCAAAAGGACCACAGGCAATAAATAAATGAGCGTGGTATGTTTCAATAAAACTTTATCAAAACAGGTGGTGAGCTGAATTTAAACTATACGTCTTAGTTTGCCAGCCTCAAGTACCTAGTACTTATCAAATAAGAGAGCAGACAATCATCTGATACATCTTACAGGAAAATTATTGCTCTCATTTTGTTGAAGAGACACTGATGTAAAGATCGGTTAATTACGTTCCTAAGATCTTAGTGGAAAATACAGTAGTTAATTGTGGAATGTGCAATGTAAATCTGACTTCCTAGTCTCTGATCTATAAGCTATAGCTTCCATTCTAATGGAGAAATGAAATAGGGTTCAGAATGGCTTAATTTTAAACGTTAAACGGTTTGCTGAAAGAATAAATCTAAAACGGGCTAGTCTGACAGTAGGGAGTTTGGAAGACATCAATTCCATCTTCACAACAAGAAAAAAGCCTGAAAATCAACAGTTCTTTAATCTGTCAGAGAACTGAGATCACAGGGCAAACTGCTACCCTGAACACAAGCGAGACAGGTGAATATATAGAGAATCCCGACTTACAAGGGGAGTAGATGCCGTCAGCTGGAGCCAGTAGCAGTAGGAACACTTAAAGGGGAAGAGACTAGTAGCTGGGCTCTAGCCATGGACCAGCTTAGGAGAAAAAACCTCCTAAGGACTCAGCTCTAAATGGGCTGCCACACTTTCATGAGGTGGACCGCCCACCAGGTTCTTTCTGGGAAACTCGAGAGCAGTCGCCTCATGCTTCCATCAAGGGGAGGGGAGAAAAAGGACCCATTTTGAAACATCCAGAGTTTATGTTCTCCTTTAAAAATGTCTGTCCTTAAAGGAAACTGTTTTACCAGAGTCTAACCAGTTTGGATTTTACCAGAGTCTAATGGAATTGGGAGAAGAGAAATACTCAACTCTAGCCCCCTCTAGCTTTCCTGTGTCACCTAGGGTGGGGGAGATGAAAAGGTGAGAAGTACATGTGAAGGTCACAGCATGGGGACACAGGTTCACTCCAAGAAGGAACCTATTTGTAGGATTGTGGATGTTTCTTGCCCTGTTCGTCCTATCATCACATCAATGCGTATCCTGTATAAAAACAGGAGATTAAAGCTGATAGAACTGTAAAGAATTTAAGGAGTCGCCAGGGAAACCTAAAGACAACAGAAAAGACAAAAACAAGGACACTACAGGAAATTTTGCTTCTGACACCTACAGTGATAGCAAACAGTAAATACAGCCCAGGTCCTGTACAGATGACATAAAACTTCACACTAAAGGCCAATTTACCTAGGTTTATTTCACCTGATTCATCATGCCTGGTTTTCAACAAAAAATGAAAAGGCATTCTAAAAGGCAAAAGAACACAGTGCAAAATAACAAAGCAAGCATCAGAATCTCAGATATGGCAGAGAGCGCGGAACTATCAGACTGGGAATTTAAAATAACTATGATTAATATGGCAGTGGCTCTACTCTAATGGAAAAAAGTGGACAACATGCAAGAATGCATGGATAATGTAAGCAGTGAGATGGAAGCTCTAAGAATCAAAAGAAATGCTAGAAATAAAAAACTGGGTAATAGAGATACATATTAATTGGGCAATACTTACATAAGCAAGGTAAATATAACATGTAATGAAAGAAATAAAAACCAAAGAAAAAGCTATTTTTCACCTCTCAGAATCGCCAAATAATACATGGGGACAGACACCAAATCCTTTTGAGAGTGTGGAGAAACAAATGTGTACTTTTCTGCACTATTAGTCTAAGTACACCATCTTAAAATACAGGACAATTGGCATTGTCTAATAAAATCAAAATGCTTATTACATGCATCTTTTTAACTCAGTAATCCATTCTCTTAGAATTCATTTTGTTGATATACTAAAAACAAATGCACTAGCTACAATAAAATATATTGGTAATATCCTAAACTAGCAAGTAAGGCAGTGTTGTGGGATGATAGAAGTTACTGGGTTGCTATTCTTGGCTCAGAGAACAAGAAAAATGTGGGAACATGGAACCCAGACCTCGCAGTTGAAACTTCATAGCTATGCTTGCTCTCCAGGAGAGAAAAGGCCCCGATTTAGAGCATTTGCCAATATGCCTGAGGCAAATACATCCACCATGGCCAATTCTCAGTTACTAAAATGAAGTCACCGAACACAGACTTGGGAAAAGACGCACACATTTGGCTCTCACAAACCCAAGTTAGTTGACTCCAGCATACCACCACCTACACGCTCTCAGGCTACCAAGAACGTGGGATCGGGTTCAGAGCAGATTCCCAGGAGCGGGGTTTATGAAAAGGAGGGGTATGGCCTGAGATGAGAGTTCTTTTTTTTTTTTTTAAGATTTTATTTATTTATTTGACAGAGAAAGCGCCAGCGAGAGAGGGAACACAGCAGGGGAGTGGGAGAGGAAGAAGCAGGCTCATAGCAGAGGAGCCTGACGTGGGGCTTGATCCCATAACGCTGGGATCGTGCCCTGAGCCGAAGGCAGACGCTTAACAACTGAGCCACCCAGGCGCCCCTGAGATGAGAGCTTTTTTAAAAAGCCCTAAACACTAAAAGAGTAGAAACAAAGGGAAAAGAGCAAACTTTTAAATACAAAGAGACTGAATGGAGGGAGAAAGACCTTTTCCACACAAATGTTCTCCAGTTGAGTTCAGCAGTATAGAATAAAAATGTGGGACAGAACGTGAATCTAGGAACGACACTCCTAAAAGATCAGTGCGTACGGAAACTATCTTTTATCTGGCACCTGGGACTTTACCTAATGGTTAGACGGTGGCTGCTAGGGGGCTAATCGGGTTCTAACAGCAATTTACCCCAGTGCTGTAACCACAGAGGAAGAGGTCTATTGGAAAGAACAGAACTGGAAGACGGCAGGTGAGGTCACTCTTCTGTTCTCACACAGCACAGTGGTTCAGCGCTGAGAGGTTGTTAGCCCCAACGTGGTAACAGCTACGGAGATAAAAAACACCCACCTACCTATTAATGTCAGAAATACGTGTTTCTTGGGGGACCTGGGTGGCTCCGTCGGTTAAGTGTCTGACTCGGTGTCTGCTCAGGTCCCGATCTCAGGGTCCTGGCACAGAGCCAGGCTCTGTGCTTAGGGTGGAGCCTGTTTGAGTTTCGCTTTCCCTCTCCCTCTGTCCCCACCCCCGCTCTCTAAAATGAATAAATACATCTTTTAAAAGAAGAAATATGTCTTTCTCTCTCATATAGTTTATTTCTGAAACAAAATACATGGGACAGTAGAGATTTCCTTAGCTCTTACTAGTATTATTTTCTGATTTCATTAAAGTAATTTATGCAAAAGCACATTACATTCTTGGGATGTTCCGCACACGCAAGGAAAAATTTAGAAAAGCATCATTGCATCAAAAAAAAAAACAGCTCAAAATTCAGGCATATTATGAATTATAAAAATTATTAAAATTTCCCAAGTGTTTGACCACCTTGATGCCTTTTGGGAGAGAGTTTACACCAGGGAAGGAAAGTTCTTTGGTTCTGATGTCCATGATAATGTCTTTTTAGGCTACAAGAAAGCACCTAGTTTTAGCTTCTTTAGCTGGATTCTTTCAGAGCTGATAATCTTTGTGATAGACTGCTATAGTGGAAATAACATTAAACTATTCCCTGGAGCTGAACTGCTAGACAAAGTAGAACTATGTTTCCCAGAGAGTTGGTGCAGGATATATTATTTCACCGCCCCTTACTCTTGATGGCTATTTTAAAGAAAGATTGCTCCATTTTAGTGTTCAACAGTCTGAAGACATTTCATCGTCAGGGAATAATAATTTTCTCAACAAAATTTAGCTCCTCAGTATCTTTTGGCCCTATGCCAACATGTACACATTCAGAAACACCTTATTAGAAAACTGTTTTAATGTGTCTTCGTGATCTAGTAAAAGAGAAAATAATGTAGCTTGTGAATAGAGGAGAAAAGCTTAGCCCATTTCATAGTTTTTGTAAGATTGCTCCTGCCTGACTGATTTACCTAAGAACTTTATCAAGGGCAACTGGAATTGTCACCCAATTTATGTCCGTGACAACTGAGGCGATTGAAGTAATTTGTGAACAGCTATGTGTGGAGGTAGAGCCGTAGCCACCGATGGTCACCTTGTCCATTAGCCATCCAGTCCTTCCGCCACTGGATTATGTACAAGATATAAGAGGGCATCTAAGAAATGGAGTGTTGTGGAGGGTGACAGGATCGTCCGTTAGAAATAAATCAATCCTTTTAACTAAAACTTCCCTTCTTATAACTGGATGTTCCTGAGATATTTGAATTAGGGAAACATTGCTTTGAAAATATTGTACAGCATGGTTTAGAGTAGAAACTACCTACCAAGTGGCCTCATACTTGGTTGTGACCCAGCAGTAATATTTTCCCTCACAAATCAGTAAGAGGATAGAGAAACCAGAGCCAGGCTCAGGTGGAGAAAATACATTTGCAATCCCGGTACTTAGCCAGCGCATACTAAAATGGCTCGCCGGTGTTTACGGCCATATGGCTTCCCAGGGCTTATGGCCATTTCTCTTCCACTCAGTCTGGTGTCTACTCTGATGGGTCAGTATCTATGCTCTGTCAGCTGATGCATATTCTGAACATCACCCTTGCATATAACAATGCAATGTAAATCAATGAGATAAACCATGCAGGTGATAGGATTTGGAGGAAGATTAAAAATGAAAAACTGAAAATTCAGTAAAGTCAGGTGAATTAGTGGCTTTCACCAGAAAATGAGGTGTAGCTTTGAACTTACACTGAAGCTTCCAAATATTGGAAAACAGTATCAGGTGTGAGCGAATGGGTTGCTAATCCTAAACTGTTGGCTGCTTAATATTAGAGGACTTCAGATTGTTTAGGCTCGTAGCTCCCATTCCTTTCTGCATTTAAGAATCATCTGGGAGTTTAGAAAGTATACGGATACACAAGTCATGCTGCGGACCAACGGAAGAGCTTCGAGACTAGGGCACAGTAATAAATATTTATAAAAGTCCCCCATGTCATTATAATTATGGCCATATTTTTCAAACAAATCTAATTCTTGATTTTAAGATTATGTCTGAGTCTGTCATTAGCTAGTGTTAGGTGCTGAATTATGCCCTCACAAAATTCATATGTTAAAATTCTAATGCCCAGCACCTCCGACTGTGACCTTATTTGGAAAATGAGTCATTGCAGAGGCTAAGTAGTTAAGATGAGGTCATACCACTCTTTTTTTTTTTAATTAATTTATTTATTTGAGAGAGAGAGAGAGAGAAAGTGAGCATACAAGCAGGAAGGGCAGAGGAAGAGGGAGAGAGAGTCTCAAGCAGACACTGCACTGAGCATGGAGCCCCACACGGGGCTCGATCTCACAACGCTGAGAACACAACCTGAGCCCAAACCAAGAGTCGGATGCTAAACTGACTGTGCCACGCAGGTGCCCCTGAGGTCATACTCCTAACTTTAGAGAACACACTGGTGGTTACTGTAGGGGAGGTGGGGGTGGGGGGGATGAGTGAAATAGGTGGAGGGGAGTAAGAGTACACTTGTGATGAGCACTGAGTAATGTATAGAATTGTTGAATCACTATAGCGTACACCTGAAACTAATACAACACTGTATGTTAACTATGCTGCATTTAAAAGGAAAAAAAATAAGAGATGATGTCATACTAATGTAGGGTGGACCCCTAACATTGCTGGTGTCCTTCTGAAATGGGGAAATTTCGACACAAGCGTACAGGGAGAACGCCATGTAAAGATGGAGGGTCAGGGGCTGTAGCAGAAGCTGAGGAATGGCTGCCAGCAAAGCACCAGCACGCGGAAGGCGGCCCTGGATCAGATTCCCCCTCACAGACTCAGAAAGAGCCAACCCTACTGACACCCTGATCTTGGACTTCCAATCTCCAGACCCATGAGACAATAGGTTTCTGTCGCGTAGGCCACCCAGTGTGTGGTACTTTGTGAGGACAGCCCTTGCAAACTAGTACAGTTAAGGTGCTGTCTCTGCTTCTGCTTACTTTTAAGTCTTGTTTTCTTTCTATGCACAATGGAGGTATTCAATCTATTGGTCATGGAATTCCTCTCCAGCTCTTTGTTGTATAATACAGCAACTCTCTGCTTTCTTTTTGCTTTCTCATGGAGAAGTGAAATAGCTTATTATCGTTGTTAGCTTTCCCTCCAGTCGAGCAATGCTTAGCTTTTTCACAAGACTATCATTCATTCATGTCCAGGCAATACAAGAAAACCATGGTTATATGTCCTTTACATAGATTTTCCTAATCCATGTAATGAATACTGACAGAAGAAATAAACTTCTAACCACATTGAATGTGCAGTCAGGTGTTATTATGCCTTATGCTCCCTATCAAGACTTATTCAAGACACTGCCAGTTGAGGGGTGCCTGGGTGGCGCAGTCGTTAAGCGTCTGCCTTCAGCTCAGGGCGTGATCCTGGCATTCCAGGATCGAGTCCCACATCAGGATCCTCCACTGGGAGCCTGCTTCTTCCTCTCCCACTCCCCTGCTGTGTTCCCTCTCTTGCTGGCTGTCTCTCTGTCACATAAATAAATAAAATCTTAAAAAAAAAAAAGACACTGCCAGTTGAGTTCTAGGAATATATTAGGGATGCCCCATTCTACTATCTATTAGCTCATGGTGCTTGTTCTATTGTCCAGGGGAAAATTCTCATGGTGGCCCTGTTGGGAAACCAGTCCTTTCATAGAGTGAAAATACATACTTCCTCCACTGGTGTAGGGGAAAAACAAAACAAAACACACACAAGGAAGAGATTCCTAGATAAATATTTTCTACCATAGGAGTTTTAAATTAATGCATATGTCAGGATCTAAGGCCCAAGATGAGAACAAGGAAGTAAAGGAAAAGAATAATGGGAACAATTGGCAACAGCAACAGCAACATGGAGTGGACAGATTGTCCAAGATCTTTCTGGGAGGAAAATAGGATATTTAACGACAGAAGCAGGAGGGGAGGAGAAAATATTGTTTATAAGGTCTTATGGACAGGATAGTGTTATGAAATATCTGAGGTAAACATCTGTAGTAAGAAGAAGTCATGAAAGAAAAGAATAGTGTATGAGCTGCTGCTGAAAATATCACCATTGTTTAATAGGAATCGGTGTGAGACTATGTCACTCTTGGGGAATCTTTGATATTCCTCAATTAGAAACAAGCAAAAAATAAAGGTAAGTGAGAATATAAAATAAAATGACAGTCACTTGTTCACTAGAGAAAATTTAATTTAGTCATGATATCACATGTATTCACAAATAAATGTCTTTTCTTACTAAGCTGAGTTTTAATGGCCTGAAAATATTAGTAATATCACAAATGCTTGAATCTATACAGCATATAGGGCCCCTTTGGGTATTGTTACTGAGGTGTTAGTACTTGTCTTATGGGAGGAAAAAAGGGTTTTCCTCTACTGGCATTTGAAACTTTAATTTTCACTTCCTTTCTATGGTCTTCACTAAAATCCCCTTCTTGGTAGAATACAGACTTTGTTTGGCCTATAGTTCTATATTTTACATGCTATTACTTAGTTCTACAGAAAAGACATCTTTATTTTTTAGGAGATATAATATATATATATATATATATATA
>NC_048220.1:72921509-72971358 GCF_002007445.2 Ailuropoda melanoleuca | reverse complement strand
TATATATATATATATATATATATATATATATATATATATTTGATACAGTTCACCAAATATTCCTGTTCTGCCCTCATCTGGGTGTTATGTAGGATTTCAATTGCCAGCCTCTTTGAAATTAGTGTTGCCATTTGATTTGCTTTGGACAATGAAATATGACTGGTATAACAACAGTCACATAGAGTTAAATGTGTTAAGAGCCAGAGCAAAATTGGTCGTGTCTTCTTTCCTTGCCTTGTAATCATGGAAGGATTTGCTAAGATGAAAATTCCATCAGCCTGGGCTCCTGAGTTACTGCAATGAGCAGAACACCCTGCCCCTTGCCCCCACCCAGTGATCTGTGATGGACAGGTACCATGAACAAAAACAGAAATATTTGTCTCAAGCCACTGAAATTATAGGATGGTCTGTAATTTCAGCATAGTATATATCACATTTATAGGTACAAAGATTATGAAACCTTTGATTTTATCATCTTATGTGCCTGAAACATAACTTACTCCTAATGATTTAAATACATCAAAATTTGTACATGAAAGCAATTAACAATGAATTCCGTTTTAACATCTCACCAAGGGAAAAGCAAAAACAAAAATAAACAAAAAACAAAACCTTACCTATCTGAATTTGTCTATTTTCTCCAGAAGAATGTTATATTCTTTTAGACAGAATCAAAATCATTGACATTTAAAGTATTCTTAGATATTTAAAGGAAATCAAAGAAATTTAAATTTTTTGTTCCACAAATTTATGATTCTTTCCTCCTCTTGCCCTATTAAAATAACAAGAACCCATTTTCGGGAACAAAACAGTTAGTATTGCTTTTAACTCTATATAGATTCACAGACCCATTGATTTCTTTTTTTAAAATATTTTTCTTAAAGATTTTATTTATTTATTTGAGAGAGAGAGAGTGGAGGAGAGGCAAAAGGAGAGGGAGAGAGAGAATCTCAAGCAGACTCCCCACTGAGCAGGGTGCCTGATGCAGGTCTCGATCTCACAATCCTGAGATCAAGAGCCTCTGGCTTAACCAACTGAGACACCAAGGTGGCCCACAGCCCCCNCCCCCCCCCCCCCCCCCCCCCACGATTTCAGTAACCTATGGAATCCTCACAGCACTAAGTAGCAGTGTGATCTGTCATAATTACATGCTTACTTATCTGCTTGCAGCATTCCAAAACAGGTTGATACTAACGTACGCCGTGGGCATAAAGCTTATCTACCTAACAGCTAAAACCTGCCACATTTGGGTAAAAACCCTGTTAAACATTCATATCCACTGGAAAGCATTTTAAATCTTTTTCAAATTATACAAAAAAGCGATAAAGGAAATTTGTATTTATGAAACAACGCGGCTTCCTTCATGCTGTCTTCCCATTGGCTAACAATACCTCACGTGGCACAACAGCTCCTTCTTAGTCTTGAAAATCATTCCTCAAACTGAGCCCATTTCTCTACTTCTCATTTCTTTTCTTTTAACTGTCTTTACCATATCTTTACTTGATTAAGTGAATGAATTTCCGTTGTGGACCCTCTTTTAACACTTTTCTCCGTTCTTATCTGCATCAACACAAATAATGGCCTAAGAATTGATCAGGCAGAAGAAATGCAGTAATGAGAAAATTTTTATGGCTATTAAAGTATACAAGCAAATATCAATTTTAAACAACATAAATATATTCAGAAGAGACAGCATTGACCTAAAATAGAAGTTGACATATGTTTTACTTTATTCCTAGGTTTATACTGCTATCTTTATTATTATCTTTTTCTTTTTCTAGACTTATTTTATTTACTTCCTGTGGTATTTAGTTTATAAAGAAATAGAAAAATTTTTTAAATGTGATTTGTTCCTAATAACTAAGCTTGGGAATGTTAAAGCACAGTATTAATAAATGATTGCAAACCTAATTTTTTTTTTTTATCAAAGCCTAAGCTCGAGTAAAATCACTCTTGAGAAATGTAACATGAACAGTATCAATTCATCCTTTCAAGGTTCCTATCTAGTGAGCAACGGGCATCTGTACTTTCTTCTCTTAGGTATTCTGAGAAGAAGCCACATGGCCTCATTTCATATTTCACAAACTAAATGACAGTACAGAAGTAGGTCCCATAATGGAGGTGCTTTGGGGAGTTGAAAACTATTATATGACTCATCAGCTTCAAATAATTCAGCCGCTGGAGATGAAGGGTAATATCTCTTATTGAAAGCACAAGTTGAAGTATTTTCATGAGAAAATTTTCAGAAACTCTCTGCATAACATATAGTGCAGAATTGTGACAGGTTTATACTACGCAGTTCTATGTAATGGCTTGAGGGAACCCAAATCAAGAAGAAATTGCTACAGGAAAAAAAAAAAAAAAAAGGATGTTCAGGACAGATAGTAGGGTAATTTGGTGAGTGAAGCTAATAGACAGGCTTTTAGGTACATAAAATTCTTCTTTCATGACCCTCAGAATCAAGTGAGATTGAATAAAGCATATTCTAAAGAGAAATCCGGTTCTCCGGGTATGCTAATTATCACCAGAGCTGGAAAATCACTTTGTGTAGGAGCATTAATTCCTTGTGGCCAGTAGAATGTCATATACTAAGACTGGTTTAAATAATAACCTAGTAATTAGAATACTTTATGATTATCAGGGAAAAGCTAATTTACCATTGTCCAAAGTTAATCTTTAATTCTATAACAGACATTTCGAATGGTATTTCTTTTTTTATACTTGATGTTATGCAAACAATGGCACTTAATAGGTATGTTTATGGCTGTCTAATTTACCTTCTGTTTTTATCATATGATTGGTTCATCACAAGAAGAAGGCACTGGTAGGTGTATTTATGGCTGTCTAATTTACCTTCTGTTTTTATCATATGATTGGTTCAGCGCCCTAGTATAGGCGAATAATGACTTATGGAGTAAAGTAATACCAAAAACTCGAGTAAAGATGAGTTTGGGAATAACCTATCTTTGTGGGCAAATGTAAGAGATTATTCAGGTGACAGTACTGAGGGAGATCAGGAGAAAGCTTAGGAGAGTCTTAGTGAAAGGATGGCCACACATTTGATTTTTTTAAATCTTTTTGGTTATATTTCTGTCTATTTCATATGGATTAGGCACCTCCATCTTTCTGTGTTCCTCAAACTTTTTCTTTCTTCCACTCTCAGTAAAATACAAAAAGTCAAACACAAACCGTCATAATCCTGTTATTTTCAAAGTTTCTGAAGTACAGAGGAGTACCGGGCTTCCTGCAGTCCAACGAGTCACAGAGCACATTAAGTGAATGGGCACGCTCAGGTGCTACTTAGCGGACCCATGATTTGTGGTTTGGTAGCCTGTTTTTATAGGCATTGAATTGTAAATGCAACTGCCATGAAATGGTTTGAATTGTAACATTGATGAAAATGTGTTTGCTAAGTGATTCCCTAAATTACTTTATGGAGTATAAAACATCTGCATTTAGTTGGATTCTGTTTGGCTGAAAAATACACATTTCTAAACCACAGCTTTCATGTCTGATGATGATAATGTACTGGAAAACCTGAAATTGCATGACACCCTAAATATGTTTTCTCTTACAAAACAAGTGGGACTGTTAGAACGTGACATGCTAGATCACACTTCTTAACTGGTACATTCTTCCTGAAGATTCATGACATGCATTCTTGCTTATAAAACCAAACTTCACACAGCACTCTGATAAATGCTGGGTTATGAGAAGTCAACTCCTAGATCTTTCAAAAAGGTCAAGTGTGAAAATAAAGTACAATCTTATAAGATTATGAAGGAAACAACAGTAAAATAGTATTCCTTGATTGCCTCAAAAAGTGAAGGAAAAATTCAGTATTATATTGTTCAGTAATTTTATATTGCTAGTCCAGCAAACACTAAATTTAGAGTAATGCACAGCAAATTTTTTATTCAAAATCCATAGATGGTATATTAAGGTATTTGGGATACAACAGAAATTTGAACCAGGTGTTTCTTACCAAAGAAAACTGAAGGAATATCACATGAATTGTAATTAATCATAACGACTATTCTTACAAAGATGTACAAATATGTTAGCATAAAATAGCTATGGGAGTAACAACCCATGAAATATTTGCTCATTTATGTAAACTATCAGCGATAGTAACCTGTTTGAAGGAAATGTAACTTTATGTGGTACCAATCACTGTCTCTAATCAAGCACATTCCTATTTATATAGCATACGAGTTCCTCCTTCATTTAAGCAGCAAAAATTATTTTGATAGTAAGTCATAAAGCTTTTATATTTCAATAATCTGGAACAGTATTTTGATATTTTTTTCTTTTAGTAGAGACAACCAATGTTAATTCAAATATTTGTTGCTTATATGCAAACAGCATCAGAAACAGAAGCAGAGGGAAAGAAACAATGTTAAGATTTATAGTCAACGATGGGAGCCTGGGTGGCTCAGTCAGTTAAGCATCTGCCTTGGGCTCATGTCATGATCCCAGGGTCCAGGGATGGAGCCCCACATTGGGCTCCCTACTGAGTGGGGAGTTGGCTTCTCCCTCTCCCTCTGCTCCTCCCCTCCACTTGTCCTGTCTCTCTCTCTCTCTCAAATAAATAAATTAAATCTTAAAAAAAAAAAAGATTTACAGTCAAGGATATATTCATTATTCAAAGGAATTAGTGCACACTTGATCAAAATATATTAATATTTTTGAAAGAAAAATTCTTATTTACATCTCATCAAGATAGACTCATAAAATTCAAGCAAGTTCTTCAATGAAAAAAAGGCATTTATTCCAATGCACAAATAATGCTTTGATACTTGTTTCCATGTATCATATAATTCTCTCGGCATAGTTTAATGACTTAATACCACTCAATTTATAAAATATTAAGCGACTCTATCTTAGAAAAGTCATTACATCTCTGGATTAGGGGATGCTTTCTTTTCTACTAACCAAGGTATTTGGCTCCTTGTCTGTCACTCATCTTCTTGCCTAATTCTTTGTATGACACGTGATGAAATAATGCCTATCCAATGTCTGCAGCTGAGACACCAGCTTTACCTCCCTTATTGCCTGATTTATTAATTTCCTCTTTTTTCTCAATCTGCTCATGACCAGTCAGACCAATGGATTTCCTTTATGATAAAGGCTTCTTCCCACTTATAGAATATATGTGATTTTTAAGTTTCAGGCTTAAAACATCTCTGTAACCATAGCAAATGACAAAAGTAATTTAAACAAACAAACAGCAGGCTGAGACAAAAGAGCTCATCTTTGGATGAATAGTCAGATTAAAGTTCTTGAGACACATTCAAAGATAACAGGCATAATTCTAGAAAACAAAGGAACAACCACATTCATACACTGTTCAGGAGTTTCCTTCAACATATCAGGTTTTCTTAAATTAAGTGCTCATTCACTGGCAAAAACTAGACATTATACAATTCAAAGTTTTTTTCATTGGAAACTTATACTAAGACAGATAAATGATCTATCTGTCCATGGTCACATAACTAATGATTGGATACACCGCATTATCTTGACTCATAGTATATTTTTAATGTAAACAACTTGATAGGTACATAACATCTACTAAAGTATGCTAAGATGGTATTAGTGAAATCTCAGCTAAATTGGCTTTGTAAGGTTATCAAATTGATAACCAATTTCTATAGGTACGAATGGGACTACATATAACAAAAGCCTTAAATATTTTCTTTCCCTCTTAAATAGTAATTCCTAGTTCTCAACATTTATCACAAAATACTTAATAAATGTGTGGAGGGATACCGGTACAGAGATGTACACGTCAAAAAGAAATGGTTGTTCACACAGTAATCTGTGGAACACGATTTACTTCTAGAAACTGTTCCCATGATAGCTCACAAGCACATAATTATTGCGGGTCTGCCTATTATTCCAGAACACCAATCCTTGGACAAGGGATTGTCAACTTCCTGAAGCCAGATCACTTAAAATCCTCCACTTGTATACTTTGAATTAGAACTGAATAAAGGCATTCGAAGTGTATGTGTACGTACACAAAGACATGTGCATGTGTGCATAGCATGAGTGTGTGTGTGTGTGTTTAAGAAGCTGTGAGAAGTGTAGCTTGGTTGTCAGTGGTCATTGTCTTGCCAAGTTGTGGAAGACAGTGTGCATTCCATGAAAATGAAGTTAACACACAGAAAGAAGCAACTGAAGCTGACATTCAGAGAAAAGCAGAAATGACAGATCACACACTCATACTCACACATAGACCTAAACAGAAAGAAGGAGAAGGGAGTCTTGAGGAATGAATTCCTCATTCAATTTATTTCTGAGACATTGCTGCATCTGCCTGTGGTTAGGATTTTCAACTCTTATTTACCCAAATTACACTAGTATTCTTTGAATAAATTACCCTTTTCTCTAAGCCAGCTTGGGACAGGTTTCTATGATTCACAACTAATGCATCTACCTTACACAAAGAATTATTCATATTAGCTATGAAGGCAAATTTCTAGAAATAAGAGATAAATTATGATATAATCAGAAATTAGTTTTTATGTAGCCACTAAAAGTCTTGTTTTTAAACATTATTTAATAAGCTGTGAAACTCTCCTAATTGAAGTACCAAGTGAAACAAAATAAGATACAAACAGCATATATAGTATAATTCTATTTCAAAATTTAAAATTGTAAAGCATGTATAAAGAAAAATACCAAAAGGAACTTTCCAAATAATTAACAGTGGTTATTTCATGTGTTAGGACTGTAGTTCATGCTTTTATTATCCTTTTGCTTTTAAACAATTAATATATATATTTCTATTATATTCAGAAACATAATAATAAACATTATTTAAATTGTACCTCTGATTAAAAGAAATTTATTCTTTTTAAAAGGTATAATAAATTCACTTGATCTTGGTACCACTAATTAAAATAAAATGTTTTGTTTTTGTTATCTATCTACTTCCAGAATCAAATACACATACATTTCCACATATTTTTTATTCAAATATTTCATAGAATGGATCCAATTTAGAGACCAATAGCAAAACATGTAAGTCATCGGCAGAACTTTTTATTTATTAAAGATTCTCCTTCTCTGTGTATGATGTTCCCATAGTTTCCAAGCACATCCTGCAGTTTAAGCAGTGAAATTTAAGAAATAATAAAACTGACTCGTGGATTTATGATTATCAGTACCATAATCTGATATTTATAAATACAGATAAAATCAGTGTTCATTTTTATATACACGCAGTGGGTACCACAAGAAATAGATGCTGAGAAAAAAAAGGTATGCATTGTCTCTGCTGTAGAGATAATAACCACTTTCTCTTGATAAGGACGTGGAGATCCTATCATGGGAAAGTTGCTGTGAATCACTGGAAACCTGTGAGAGTCACACAGTTAAGCCATAACATAGAAACTTGGAGAATACTTGAGAAATGCTCAAGAGCTTTTAAATTTTTAAAACACTGTTTTAGGGACCCCTGGGTGGCTCAGTCAGTTAAGCATCTGCCTTTGGCTCAGGTTGTGATCCTGGAGTCCAGGGATCAAGCCCTACATTGGGCTCCCTGCTCAGCGGGGAGTCTGCTTCTCCCTCTCCTCTGCTCCCCCCCCAACTCACTCTTGCTCTCTCTCCCCTTCTCTCTCTCTCGCTCTTGCTAACTCTCAAATAAAATAAATAAAAATAAAATAAAACACTATTTTAGCTGTTCTTAATGAGTGTCTCCTATGCGCCACGCTATGTACTGGGTGTTTTACAGTGCCACTATGAGGTAGGTGTTAAATGTGTGCGGGACATTAGATATGTATATGGGTAGAGGGATTAAGTAACTTGTCTAACCCTACACAGATGGGAATCACTATGTGGCCTCAGATCTGTCAGTTTCAAATCCTGTGACGGTAGAGATCAACATTGCCTAAAGCCCGTAGTAACTCTGTAACAGAGTTCCGCCCCCTCTGCCCACAGCTTTGAGCACATAGTATGTTCTGATCCAAGCCACCACACTAGGGCTGGAGTACCACACCTTCCCGGAGTTTGTTGGCAAATGTCCAGGGAAGCTTGCGAGTGTTACATTGTATTGATTAGTGGATTTGGGAGCAGCTGTACAAACGTGCAGAAGGGGTGAGGCTTGAATACAGAGGGGCAGTTTATTTGAGTAAGCCCAAATTGCTGGGATGAGAACTATAGTCTGGCAGCATTTTTGAGAAATAACAATGTTCCAGACACTGTACAAAGTCTTAAATTAGTTAATTTAATACTGAAAACAACCCTATGTAGTAGGTACTACTAGAGTTGGCTTCATGCTATGGTTCAGGAAACAGAAATAGAAGAGGAAAATCAGCTTTCTCCAAGGTCACATAGCAAAGAGTGGAATCAGGATTTGAATTCAGACATGATGGCCTCCCTCTTTAATTTATACATTGCACCATCCCTAACTACTTTCCCAGAACACCAGAGAAATTCACTTAGTGTTGTTTCAAAAGTCTGCAATCCTAACATATTGAGACTTTGCTTTCTACCTTCCAAATATTTCTTCTATCATTGTCGTGTGTGTGTGTGTGTGTGTGTGTGTGTGTGTGTGTGTGTGTGTATTGGTTTTGGTCTTTGTGGATTTATAGCTTAATTTTCTTTTTATTGTCATGTTTGTTGCATTTTGGAGAAAACAGGTATAAATTTGCATATCTGTTCCAATCTTCAATGGGAAACCTAACTTTTCAGATCAAACATCATGGGAAGGAAACATAAATATCAGAGGATAAGAGAAATAAAAAAGAACTAAGACTGTTGAAGAAGAAAAAATAAAGTTAGCACAATTGATCTGGGTTCTCTGAGCAAAAACAGAAACTAACTTTTAGCCTAACAGAGTCTCTTATTCCTGCACTGCAAGTGCTGAGAATTCCAGGTAATTCTAACTGGACAAATAAAATAACAAGGTAACTTAGTACAGGAAAGATAAGTTCTCACAAAAAAATAAAATTGGCAAAGCTGCAAATAATTGCATAGTTTTCATTCTCTGCAAATGTCATGGAAGTGCATTTTCTTTTTGTACTGCATGTTCTCAAATGGCAAATAAAAAATGCTGACAGCTATACCATATGTGACATGGATTGATACAACAGATACAAATGGCTATTATTTTTGTGTATCCAAAATACATTCCAAGTGAACGGAGCCCAGGAAAAATGAATTATTTAAAATTTTGCATAAGAAACTATTAGGAAAATTATTTTCTGATATTCCTAATTAATAAAAAAATTGATCTTATTATGCAAAGAATGTTTTTAATCTTATTTTTTATTTTCCTTTGTATCTATATACACAGCCTCTTAATAATAATCTTGTCATGCAACGGATATGCCACCTTGCATGTCAGTCTTTAATAGCAATTTTACTGCAAATAATAATTCTGGCTCACCAATTCTTTGGAAACTGACCTATTCAGAAATATTTTAAGTGTTATATTATATTTCTTTCTCTAGTAAATAATATATTTCAAGCCTCCTGTTTAATTGAAGACAGTAAGACCATAAATTTAAATATCTTACCCCTCTTTCCAATATAATTTAAGCTTTCTCTCCCTAAAATAAAATTTTCCTCATTCTCCACCTCACAAAAGTTGTGTTTTCCATTATGCCAATGAAAAGTGCCCCTTGATAAACCTGGTGGTTTTCTATCATATTTATTATGATAAAAGACTCCATGGGGATAAAACGTACTCAAGGCAGGCTCTCTCCTCAGGAACAGACTTAGCAAACATCTGAATACCCTCCTCATTTCCCAGACATATGATTTCAGGATCACAAAATGAAAAGAAACATCTTTGCTATTATATTATGCTTAAAAATATATGTGCATTTGAGAATATTTTTCCTTCATCCAGGGATCTGGGCGTCTCCAAACATCTCCTAAGATTTTATTCCAGTGTGTCTCATTTCATAAGAAAGAGTCTTCCTTTGGGACTGGTCCATTGGTGTTTCTTATTACTGGAAAATAAATTCCTGGGTAAGGGGTGAGAATTCTCAAGGAAATCAGCAGTGATGTATGGCGGGTTTACAACAGGGGCCCAGAACTGTCTAGAAAAGAACGGGTTTCACGTACTGTTCTAGACGTTAACACCTGTTGCATTTGTGTTATTTCCATTTGCTATGTCAGTGAACTTCAAAAGTATTCTCTTTGCAACTTGTATGACAGTTTCCAGTTTTTAGATTTTACTGATCAGGCTGTGAGACAATCCAAATAATGTTTGTGAACCCAAATATAATTCATTTGGCCCTTGGAGCAAACTGAGTAAAACCAAGAGGTGAAAAAATTGAAAAAAGGAAAAAAATCCTCAACCCTTTCCCAAGAAATCTAAGAACAAGAATGTAAAGTAGTTTGATAAAGAACCAGATTTCTTTTCTGATTTGCCTAGAGTGAATCATGTTTCCATCCCTGACTATAAGTCTAGAAGTATAGACACATGGATTTTGTATTTAAATATAAGCTCTATGAGACTGGTGGCTTTGTAGCCTCATTACCTAAAAGCTCCTTGTTACATGGTAAGTCCCTATAAAAATCTGATAAATTAATGAAAATTACATTATTGGTCAGTTGTGGATCAATTATTTGCTGTTGGGTCTGAAACACAGAAATGCTCCCTCTGTAAACAAAGCAATTCAGAGTGAGGAAGAGGAGAGAGTCCACAGGAAATTAAGATACTATTAAGAAAAGAAAGGAGAATACATCCTGGGCAGAAAAAGCAAGAGATAGCTATTAAACAGAGAAAAAAAAAAAAAAACAAACGCAAAGAGATGTTAACTGACAGAAGAATACTTTGTATTATTCCTTTTCTTTTCCATCATTCTTTACTGAGATTTTATTACAGGAATCATTTCCCTAGAACACGATCACCTCTGGATTCATTAACAATCACATTTCCAATTTAACAGAGCAGATGTTTTGTTCATGAATTGCAGTGACCATACGAAGACCTTCAAAAATCAACAGGTGAAAGCAAAAGTTCCTAATGGCCTTAAACTCTACCTAAAACAAACATCAGTAGAATCCAGACAATCTCGGAACAAAAGGAATCTAGTAAATTAAAAATAAAGAGAGAATAAAAACTATGACTTGTGAATCCTATGAATCAGACTGTCTTTGGTACCAATTACGGTCCTTTACTGCATTCAGAAGAACGACATAAAGTACAGTGGCTTAGGGAGGAAAGAGTAACAAGCAAATAAAATTAATTTTACATAAAAGCTTTGAATAAATACACACACAATATATAAATACATAATTTATATATAATACAATTTTATATACAATCATTACTATATTGACCAAAATATATTTTGGACAATATAAATACAAATGTTTTACAGAGCAAAATGCACTCCAGGTTGGTCTATGTTGTCACATATGGCAGGGTTTCTTTTTTCTTTGAGGCCGAATAATATTCCATTTTATGTGTATGCCACAGTTTCTTTATCAACTCCTCTGTTCTTTTTTTAAGATTTATTTACTTATTTGAGAAAGAGAGAGAGAGAAGAGTGAGCGAGAACATGAGTGGAGGGGAGGAGCAGAGAGAGGAGCAGAGGGAGAAGCAGACTCCCCACTGAGCAGCGAGCACAATGCGGGGCTCAATCCCAGGACCCTGGGATCATGGCCTGAGCCCAAGGCAGACACTTAACTAACTGAGCCACCCAAGAGGCCCTATCAACTCCTCTGTTAATGGACATTTAGGTTGTTTCCATAACTTGACTATTGTGAACAGTGACATATAGACAATGAACTGAAATGTGCAGATACTTCCTTGAGATGCTAGTTTCAGTACTTTTGGATATATACCCAGAAATAGGATTGCTGGATCATAAAGTGATCCTATTTATAATTTTTTGAGAACTCTCTGTATTACTTTCCATAGAGGCTGAACCATTGTGCATTCCCTTCAACAGTTGCACAAGAATTCCAAATTCTCAACGTGCTCGCCAATGCTTGTTATCCTTTGTTTACTACGTAGTAGCCATTCGGACAGGTGTAAGGTGATATCATTGTGGTTTTGATTTGCATTTCCCTAATGATTATTGATATGGATCATATTTTTGTATGTGTTGGCCATTTGTATGTCTTCTTTAGAGAAATATCTATTCAAGTACTTTACCTATTTTTCAATCAAGTCATTTTTTTATTTAAATTTTAGGCTTTTTTACTATGAGTTGCATGTGTTCCTTACATATTTTGGAAATTAACCTTGTATCAGAGAAATGATTTACACTTTTTTTCCCCATTTTGTAGGTTGCCTTTTCATTTTGTTGATTGTTCCCTTTGCTGTACAGGAACATTTTGGTTTAGTGCAATCCCATTTGTCTATTCTTGCTTCATTTGCCTGTACTTCTGATGTCATATTCAAGAAAACATGGCCAAAACCAATCCCATAAAGCTTCTCCTCTATGCTTTCTTCTAGGAGTTCTACTATTTCCAGTCTTACATTTAAGCGTTTAATCCATTTTGAGTTAATTTTTGTCCATGGTGTAAGATACAGGTACAATTTCTTTCTTTTGTGTGTGGATATCTAGTTTCCACAGAACCATTCGTTGTAGAGACTTTTCCTTATTGTGTATTCTTGGCACCCTTTTCAAAGCTCCATTGGCTGTTTTGCATGGGTTTATTTCTGAGCACTCTATTCTGTACCACTGGTATATATATATATCTCTTTTTATGCCAGTACCATAATGATTTAATACTGTGGCTTGGTAATATATTTTGAAATCAGGAAGTGTAATGCCTCCAACTTTGTTCTTTTTTTCTCAAGATTGCTTTGGCTATTCAGGGTCCTTTGTAGTTTCATATGGATTTTAGTATTATTTTTTCTATTTTTGTAAAAAATACCATTGGAATTTTGATAGAGACTACATTAAATCTGGTTATACTTTGGGTAATATGGGCATTTTAACAAATTAAATCTTCCAATCCATGAGAACAGGATGTCTTTCTATTTACTTGTGTCTTCCTTAATTTCTTTTATCAAGATTTTGTAGCTTTCAGTGTACAAATCTTTCATCTCCTTGGTTAAGTTTATTTCTAAGTAATTTATTTATTTATTTTTATTTTTTCATGCTACTGTAAATAGGATTGTTTTCTTAATTTCCTTCCTGCATAATTAGCGGTTAGTGTAGAAAAATGTGACTGATTTTATTTTACTTATTTTCTTATTTAAATTCATTAGCCAACATATAGTACATCTTTAGTTTCAGATGTAGATTTCAGTAATTCATCAGTTGCGTACAACACCCAGTGCTCATCACATCACATGACTGATTTTATATGTTGATTTTGTAATCTGTAATTTTTCTAAACTTATTTGTTCTAAAAGCCTTTAATGGAGTATTTAGAATTTCTACATATACTAATTCCATCTGCAAACAGAGGTAATTTTCCTCCTTCTTTTCTGATTTGGATGCCTTTTATTTCTTTTCTTGTAAACTGCTCTGGCTAGGACTTCCAGTATTATTTTGAATACAACTGATGAGAGTGGATATCCTTGCCTTGTTTCTGAGCTTTGAGGAAAAGCTTTTAGCTTTTCACCACGGAATAGGATGTTAACTGTGGGCTTGTCATCTACGAACTTTATTATGTTGATAGTATTTCCTTTTCTTCCTGGTCTGCTAAGGGCTTTATCATGAAAGGGTGATGAAATTTGTCAAATACATTTTTCCGCATCTATTGCAATGGTCATGTGATTTTTATCCTTCATTCTGTTAATGTAATGTTTCACATTGATTTATTTAAAAATGTTGTGCAATCCTTGCATCCCACATGTAAATTTCACTTGGTCATGGTATATGATCCTATTAATGTAATGTTGAATTTGGTGTGCTTCTGATATATAAACACACTGTGTCTCCATTTGTATGGATTTTCTTTCACTTCTTTCATCATTGTTTTATAGTTTCAATCACACAGTTGCTGAACATATTTTTTAGATTTATATGGAAGTATTTCATGATTTTGTTGCTTATTGTCTATGACATGGTTTTGTTAGTTGCATCTTCAACTGCCCCTTGCTAGTTTATAGAAATATAATTGATCTTTAATATTTTACCTAAAGGCTTTGTTGGACTCGTTAGTTTTAGTATTTTTTGTTAATTATTTAAAATTTTCCACGTAACAATTGTGCTGTCTTTAAATAGAGATATTTCTATTTTTCTTTAGAAACTACATGCTTTCTATTCATGATACAGCACTGGATAGAAAATCCAGCACGATGATGTATAGGAGTGGTGAGGGCAGACATCACTGTCTTTTTCCTAAACTTTGTGGGAAAGCGATAAGTTTCACCATTAAATATAATGTTAAGTATAATGCTAGCTGCATCTGCGGGTACTTTATCAGTTTGAAGATGTTTCCCTCAGTTCCTACTTTGATTTCTCTTCTCCTGGGCTCTGCCTTGGATGAGCGAATGCTTATATCCATCCAGTCTCTTTTTGGAAGGCAATTTTTTCCTTAAATATTACACTACTTGGTTGTCTGTAACCTTAGTTGTTTAATGAAGTTAAGAAAGTTACAATCTCACTTTTTCTGTTACACTGTGAGTTGTGCCCTTTTCAGCTCTCCGTTCTAGATGAATGCAGAATATGCTTCTCTCTTAGGCCAATGTTCATATTGGGATTACCATGCTACACGTTTCCAGTCCTTTCACCTTTTGTAATTCCCACACAGAGATGCTTTGCTCATGTTAAGATTACATAAATTCCCCCCAAATGCCTTTGTTTTGTGACCCAAGAGTTTGAGCTTACTGCATTATAAACCCCAAGTCTGGCTCCACATTCTTACATAAAATTCACTAAATTCTCCTTCAAATCTAAGCATGTTTGTTTCCCACCTGAGATTCTCCCTTGACCACCAAAATGTGGATGTTGGTTCTCTGTCTTGGGCTCCCAGACCATCATTTCTCTACTCTTTTAACTTGAATGATCCTCCCCCCCTTCACTGAGAACTGAAAGACCATGATTATCTTTGTCACTGTTTGGTACTGGCCCTGTTCACAGCAGCCAAAAGAAGGGTAGAAACCACCAAACATCCATCGATTGCTAAATAGAGAAACACAATCTAGTGTATTGATGCAATGGAATATTATTCAGTCATAAAAAGAAATGAAGTCCTGATTCATTCTCCAACATGGATGAAACTTGGGAACATTATACTAAGTGAAAAAACCAGCCACAAGGCACATTTTATATGAATCCATTTGTATGAAATATCTAGAATAAGCAACTCTTCAGAGTGAGAGAACAAATCAGTGGTTTCCAGAGACTGGGACTGCTTAATAGGTACAGAGTATCCTTTTAGGGTGATGAAAAGCTCTGAAACTGGATAGGAGTGATAGTAGCACAAGCTGTAAAGGTAATTAAGGCCACTTAATGTTATATGTTAAAATAGTTAAAATGGTTAATTTTATATTACATGTATTTTACCATGATTGGTTGTGATGTGACATATATATGTGATGTAACATATATATATATGTGATGTAACATATATATGTGATGTAACATATATGTGTGTGTGTGTGTGTGTATATATATATATATACACACACACACACACAAATGGAAAGAGAGAGTGAATTTTCACATGCGTCACTAATGTCTACCATTTTCACTGGAGCTGTCCCTACCCTATGTTTATTTTATGCACTCTTATTTGGAGGCACAGTGCTGGTGTAAAGGAAAATGGTCTAATGTTTAGTTTCTATCACCCCTCTACTACAAACAGAGAGCCTAAACTTTAGAAATTGAACTCCGGCAAGCATAACAACTCAAATAACCAATTTTATTAAAAGCAGAAAACTATCCTTTTAAAACATGTATTTTGGCTGGAATTTCATTCTATCATTTGAGATGAAAGTGCATTATGACCTTTTTGTGCATATTTCTGAAGCATCTGTGAATTAAAACAACACTATGGCATTATATATATATTAGAGATAAACAGGGCTTTATATCTGTCTGTATATTGTTTCTTTCTCAGAAGGATGGGACAATGAGCAATGCTGGAAGGTAATAGTCCCCACCTACACAGAAGTATTTGTATATTATATAAACCAGCCAGAGACACATTGTGGTAATAAATCTCAATATAAATATCTCTGTTTTTGTATCACACTTATGTAACCATTTCACTAACATTTTCTTCAGGACATTTCCTCATTTCTATCTCCTGCACACTAACAGAGTTTCATTTTTTTTTAATCTCTAAAAGATTTTTTTATGTTGTTCATGATAAAAATTGGAGGAATATTATTTGGTGAGATTGCTTATTTAAAAAACTTGACCTTTCTCCTCTTAAATTCCTACATGATTATGACATTTCCAATTTGATTTGCCATAAATTAATGGATTTGATGAAGGCTTAAATTTATTTTGATATAATGGGGACCCTAAGATTGTGTCTATACCAAATGTTTTCCCTTTTAGGGCAGAGGTATTTAGTATTTCTCTTTAAAACGAAGTTAGAGAAATGCTTCCATATTATCAAACAGTATAAATCTAAGAGATATTGAGATAACTTAAATACTAATCTTATCTTGTTATATTCATAAACTAACAGCAAAAGATGTTCATCTGGATCATATTAGGAAAAGTAGAGTCCAAGGTCCAGGTCTTGGATGAGAGAAGATTATATGTGGGTAAGGGTGCATTAGTGAATTCTAGAAAAGGAACAAAAGTTCATCTATGAGAATCAGTGCTTTGAGATTATGATTATGATAAAAACAGAATAAAATGTATACCACTTATCTTCTTGAGCCCAAGGGGATTCAAGAGCATGAGACAAAATTATACTCACTTTTATAATTAATATGAGAAGCAATCCTGTTGTGTGATTGTCTACCTGAATGGGAAGAGAGGACAGGGATGTGGAGAGGCAAACATACAACCATAATGTTTGGGAGCTTACCCTTGCTGTTGTGATTTGGAATAATTCATAATCATGCAGGCTGGGGCTTTCTCTTTTTTTTCCTTCAACTTCTGCCTGTCTATCGTCATTCTCCTCTTTGTTCCTCCACATGTGTTTGTATTGAAGAAGTTGAATTTTGTGGTTCCAAATATGACAAAATGTGAAATAAGACCAAGAAGGCTTGGTACCCCAGGGCCAGGCAACATGCTTAGTGCTGGAAGATATTATGGAGGTATTCTCTTCTATATAGTTTAAGATAAAGGTAAAGGTTCATTAACAAACTGAGGGGTTCAGAGGGGAGGGGGGTGGGGGATTGGGATAGGCCGATGATGGGTATTAAGGAGGGCACATATTGCATGGAACACTGGGTGTTATACGCAAATAAAGAATCATGGAACACTCCATCAAAAACTAAGGATGTACTGTATAGTGACTAACATAACATAATAAAACATTATTGTTAAAAAAATAAAATAAAGATAGGAATTAAAAAAAAGATAAAGGTTTGTAACTTTGAAATTGCTTTCTCATTATAGCCTATACTACAAACAATAAATCCATTGTAAACATAATTTTCAGGCACACGCACTATTGCTGCAAACTATAGCTTTCTCTCCCATATATTTACAACATGATGTGCATTTATGCTTTGTGCAGTATACTCAGGAATTCGTTCCATGTAAATCAAGGTAATCTGCCTCAAATGTTATTTGACTACACATGGAGAAGGAAATTATGTATTTCTCAAGAGCTACTTCTTTCCTTAGCCTTTATTTGAACTTCAGCAAGTTCTATCTTGTCTTTAGCAAGAATTATTTTTGTGCTTAAAACATACTTAAGCTTAAGATATGTCTGTGATAAAACCTTCCAATTTCTGAAATGTTTAAAGAAAATTAATTATATGAAGTCAGTTTTCTTTTACTAACCTAAAATTTTCCTTTCATATTGAAAGCATTTTATTGCCATGAGTTAACGATACTGACCAAAGAGCAGGCATTATTAAGATGTGGTAAACTCATCTTTTCGGGTAAACACAATCCGGGCTCCTGAAGGATTTTAACCAGTAAAGTAACTTGAATTTTAAAATATTAATTTGGTAATGGTAGAACAGACAGCAGAGGATAGTGTAGGGAAAATTAATCAATTCATACAAAGCAGAAAAGAAGACAAAAAGAAAGACAAGAAAAGTAAATTTCCTTAAGAAAATTTCTTAAACTTCCAAGAAAATCATTTCATGAAGAATTAAATCATAATTTTTCACATTTATGAATAATCTTTGAATAGTCTTTGTGTTCATTTATACTAGGAGGTATTATAACTGCCAATAAAACTTATGAAATATGGCTAAAGTTGTGTTTAGAGGATCCTGTTTAGCCTCAAATGTATGTATCATAAAAAAAGAAACTAAGACTTCAATTTAAAAAGTTAGAAAAAGTTAGCAAAGGAAACCCTCCAAAATAAGAAGGAAATATTAAGGCAAAAGGAAGATATTAAAAAATAAAATTATTTTAAACTTTTATAAATTGGGCCAACTTTGGCAACAATGATCAAAAGAGTATACAAAGAAACAGTATAAGGAATATAATTTGGGATGTAACTGTAAGTTCAGTAGAAATTACTAGAAGTCATACCATGAAAAATTTCAGCCTAATGTGTTTAATAGAAATGAAAAAGAAAATTACAAAAGGAATTAGATTAACAAAGACAGCTCATGATTCAGAAAACATAGAAGAAAAACATGTACGGTGCCATTGTACTAATGTAGGCAACACAGGAAGAAATCATCCCTGTCAAAAGAAGGAAAGGAGTTTAGGTTGGAAGTGCCCCTTCAAGAAATATTTAGCAGATAAGTGTACTTTGTGACCAAGGGGTCATGAAGGATAAGGCAAAAATAAAAGTTGATTCTCACATTTCTAGCTTTGGGGATTTCAATATGGGGATAGTAGTTTAAAAATTGAAACAGGTCAGAGAGCAGAGGAATACAGTCGTGGTATATCGTTCTTGCTGTGAGAGTGATGGAGTAGAGGAAAGGTGTAGAGAAGGCAGTGCGCGCTTCCTAAGACGTATTTGAAGATGAAGGGAGATGAAACTATTTCTTAGCTGCTCTGTATCCAATGCCTTCTCTTCCAAATAATAGCCAGATGTTTTTCCAGAAAATTATGGTCCCCTTTTAGTTAGCAGCAATGCTGTTAGGGTGTTAGGGACTTAACCTCAGGTATCAGGAGTCTTCCCTGGTTGTAAATGTCTTAATAATGATCAATGACCCAGGGCCGCCTGGGTAGCTCAGTTGCTTAGGCGATTGCCTTGGGCTCAGGTCATGATCCCGGAGTCCCAGGATCAAGTCCTTCATCAGGCTCCCTGCTCAGCGGGGAGTCTGCTTCTCCCTCTGACCCTTCCCCTTCTCGTGTTCTCTCTCTCTCTCTCTCAAATAAATAAATAAATAAATAAAACCTTAAAAAAAAAAAAAAAAGATCACTGACCCAGGCCTAAACCAGTCTGGGATGACATCTCATTGACCTGCCAGTGACCAAAATGTACATATTACTAGTGCAATCAAGGTGAAGCTGAGAACATTCGTTCCAAGATGGTGCGAGGAAATACTCTCTCTAATAGGTGCGCACAAGGAAGATGCAGGTCTTGCTGTTTATTACAAGCCGCCATCTTGTGACCAGGAAAGTACAATAAAATCAATACACAAAAAAGGGCAGAGATGAGAAAATTGCAAACTATTGATCTAGTTCCTTGATTTAACTGACCTAAAGCCTAAACACTGCTGGATTTTTAAGTCCTATGAGTCAGTAAATCCATGATGTTGTTTAAGGCAGCCAAGTGTTGTTTCTTACTATTCAAAGTGTATAATCTTGAGTCAATTCCATTACTCCAGTAAGGGAAGTTATTTTCTTTATTTTGCATATGAGAACACACTGGGCTATTTTACTTATCTGAATGACTAATATAAAAGTACAAGGATAGTAAAATAAAATGTTTATCAGATTTATTATGGGCAAAGTGCATTGCAAATATGCCGGTAGGAAAAATCTTGTAGGTTCAAAGGATGCTGTAGGAGCCCTGTTCATATTTGCTGTTTTTAATTATTTTTAGCCTTTTTTATATGCTGTGTTTATTACATTCTAGAAATATGAGAGTATATATAGGAACAAAGTGTGCATTCTAACAAGAATATAAACCTTATTCATATTAATGAGAAAGAAATTCACATAACAGGAAGCACTAAATAGTTATAATTTATTTACTGACAGAAAACTAATAATAAGAAGCTTCTCCTCATTCTACCAACATTTTTCTGTCTGGGTATTTTTCCTTTGTGTGAAAGGAAAAAAGACTGAACTAGTTGTGTTGACTACGGAAATAAAAAGATCACCGATTATCTTCTGTGTCATATGTTCATTACCATAGGATAGCCAGCTTAGGTTAGCCATCTAAGAAATAGCTATTTACATCATTCTGTTGTTTTATGAATTCATGTGAACTTACAATGGGTCTTGTTTTACAGTACTAAGTTATAATATTTTTCATCAAGAAAGGAATAAATATATTTCCATTACCCTTTTCCGAATATTTTTAATATTATATCCTTTGTCTTCATTTCAACTTATTTATAGAGATAATACTCCTTTTTTTGCATAACCTGCACTAGTACCAATAAATGTAAAGCAACGTTAACTTTACTTTTTGTATGGTTCCCAATCTGAATTGTGCTATGCTGCCTTTGTGATAGAAAAAAATATATATGACTAACAGAAAAATTTGAACAAATTAGTATGTATTATGCACATATACAAAATGCCACACTTATTTTGCTGTTCAAAATATTAAAAAAGTAATACATTAATTAAGCTGTCAAATGATGATTGAGTAGTTTCCAACTTAAAAACACTATTTGGGGCATAGATGGAATGTATATGGAATTTTTAAGACATATTACGCTGACCACAGAACATAATGTACTGGAGATTTAAGTGTCACGTAAGTGGAGAATCTACATGACTGTTTAAAGTTTATTTATTGGATAAAATATAATCATAGTGAATATACTAATTTCATTTATGCCTATTTTTCTAACAAGATTAAAAAATATATTGGACAAATTTAGAATACACTGCTAAATATTAAGATAGATATGTATGTTTAGTTAAATCTTTGAAAGTAGAAAAGCATACACATATAACACAGAGTCCTAAAATATAATGAAGTAGAAACTGATAGAACTGAATGAACAGATAATTAAAAGATAATAGTCATAAATGTCAATACATCACTCTTAATAGTTAATAGAACAATTAGAGAATAAAGTACCAACCATGTTGACCTAAGTATAGAATTCTTAACCCAACAACTGAATATACAGCCTTCACAAGCACATGTAGAATGTTCTCAAGAGAGATACTACATTCCATAAAACAAGCCTCAATAAATTAAATGGGATTGAAATTATACAAAGAAATGCCTTGAACCCCACAAAATTAAATTGGAATTAAAACAGTCAAAGAAGAAATTTCAAGGAGAATTAGAAAAATTTCAAACTGAAAGTAAACAAAAATGTGCCATATTAACATGTATGGGATGCAACTAGAGCAACAAAGGAAAATTTATAGTTTTAAATGAATATATCAGAAAAAAAAATGTCTAAAATCAATTACCTAAACTCCCTTCTTAACAAACTGGAAAAAGAAGAGCAAACTAAAACCAAAGAAAGAAGGAAAGAAATATTAAAGATTAAAGAAGATATCAGTGTACTGGAAAAAGAAAAACATTAGAAAAACTCTGTGTAATTATATTTGGTTCTTTAAAAAAATCAATAAAATTGGTACATCTTTACTTAGACTGATCAGGACAAAAAAGAGTGAGGACACAAATCACCAAATCAAGAATGAGAGAATATCATTTTTTCACCCTATTGAAACTAAAATGATTATAAGAGAATATTATAAACAATTTTATGTCAATGAACTAGATAACTTAGATAAAAAAGCACAGATGTCTAGTATGAGACGGAAACTGCCAAAAGTTACACAAGAAAAAGTCTTAAAAATATAAAACTTTGTAACAATTGAAATTAGTAATTATATACTGAATTAGTAATTTAAAGAAAAGAAAAGCCTAAGTCTAAATAGCTTTGCTGGGAAATTCCATTAAATGCTTAAAAGATAAATTTTTCTGAAAACAGAGTATGCTTCTTCATTCATTCACTGAAGCCAGTATTTCATTGATACTAAAGCCAGAGAAAACACCACAAGAAAACTACACATTAATATCCCTCATGAACATAAATATAAAATTCTCTCTCACACACACACAAATAGCAAATCAAACCCAGCAATATGTAAAAAGAGTCATACACCATGATTATGAAGGATTTATCTCATGAAAAGTAAAATAAAGAAAAGAAAATCTTAGATTTATACTAAAAAGTTAACTAAAAATGGACCATAGACCTAAATTCAAGAACCAAAACCATAAATCTTCTAGACTATGATAGAAAAACATCTTCATGATCTGGGATTGGAGAAAGATACGGAAACAACACCAAAAGCCCAATCCATAAACTGGGTTGAATAACAATTTCAAAATTCTGTACTTCAAAGAACAAATTTAAGAAAATTGAGTACAAGTCACAGACTGGGAAGAATGTTGTAAATCATATATCTGAAAAGGGACTTTTATCCAGAACATATAGAGAACATTTACAACTCAATAATTGAAAACACAAACAAACAACAACAAAAAATAACCACCCAAATAAAATTTGGGCAAAAGACTTGAATAGGAATTTCACTAAGGATATAGGAATTACCAATAAGCACATGAAATGATGCTCAATTTAGTCATTAGAGAAATAGAAGTTAGAACCACAGTGAGATACTGCTACACAAACACTACAATGACAATACTCAGAAAGACAGAAAATATCACATTTGCTAGGATATGGAAAAATGTAATCATCATTGCTGGTAAAGATATAAAATTGAATAAGCATTCTAGAAAATAATTTGGGAGTTGTATTGGCAGTTTCTTAAGGGTTAAACATAAATTGATCATACAACCCAGAAGTCTGATTTCTACATAGTCTCTGAGAAAAACAAGAACACATATCCATGCAAAGATTTGCAAAAGAGTTTTTAGAGTAGCGTTTTTTCTTTTTGGTTTTTTTGGAATGGCCAAAAAAGTGGAAACAATCCAAATGTGCATCAACTAATGAGTGGTTAAACAAAATATCCATACAGCATATGTGTAGAGTCAGTAATAAAAATGAACAAAATGGTAATATATATTACATACTAACATACACTGCAACATGGGTGAACCTCAAAAATATTATGCTGAATGGACGAAGAAAGATGCAAATGATGACATATTATCATATCATTTACATACAAAGTCCAGATCATGTCAGTTCATAAAGACAGAAAGCATAGCATTATTCCCTGGGGCTGGAGGAGAGATGACAGTGGCTGCAAATGGGCCTTTCGAGGTGATGAAAATGTTCTAAAACTGGATTGAGGTAATGGTTGCACAACTCTATGCATTTACCAAAACACCATGGCATGGTACAATTGAAATGGGTGAATGCTGTCCTATGTCAAGTATACGTCGATAAAGCTATACAAAGAGGAGGTGTTAAATTTAATGAACTGCCTTTTAGTAGGTGGAAGAACTTAGGAATGCTATTTATTTAAAGGGAAATTTTAGTTCCCAACCTCTTAGCTAACTTTACTCCCCAAATGAAGAATCGCTAGGCAGATTTTTTTCATCTTAGATATAGAACAACAAAATTTTGAATATTAAAACTTACATCTATGCGTATATGGTATAATTTATTTTAAAAAGCCATTGGTATAGAAAATATCAGGTGGACAATTCTAGAGTTTCAAGAAGTTAGCCCAAAGATGAATGATCACGTAAGGACATTTTTGTTTGCATGATTTTCAAAAATTGGGATAAGATCATTTGGTGTTAAATGTTAATAAATTCATGTAATCCTGATAATTTATGTTACTGCTTATAGTCTTGCATCTTTCTGTCCTCTCTTATTAGAGCAAGATGATGACAAGAGGATACAAGTTAAATGATGTATAGAAATATGGAAACACAAATAACAGGATTAAAGAATTACTTTTCTCAATTCACTATTACAGGTTTTTTTTTTAAAGGTAGTAAAAAACTAGGGAATGCATGTAATTGTATGATTGCAATAGTTTAGCCAGACCTTGGTCATGGAGTGTATTAAATGATTTTTTGATTCTTTTAAGTAAATTAATAATACTGCAGTACCTTGTAGTCTAGGACACAGTTCCTAACTCAAAACTTCGTAGGACACAACCTTACAGTGCCCGTTCTAATAGTGTTCGTTTTATTTTGAGATTTCTGTCATTCTTTGATTTTTGGCCAGGTTTAAGATTCAATTAGATAAAAGACTGGGAAACTTTTTTTGTGTGTGTGAAAGTCTAGATAGCAAACATTTCTGGCTTCCTGGGCCCTATACCTGCTGTAGCTTAACTCTGCCACTGATCATGGACGATATGTAAATATACACCCACATGTGTGCTCCATTAAAATTTTATTTACAAAAACAGGTAGCAGATAAAGTTTGGCCTCTGAGTTGTAGTTTTCAAAACCTTGGATTAAGTTAAAAACATAGGAAATAAGTAAAGAAACATTAACAAATGTAAGTTTTACTTTTTAATTCCAAACTATGGCAAAGTAATACCACCCCCTCATTGTTATGTTTGTCCTAAACTGCCCAATACACACACACACATGAATTTATATATATGTACATTTAGATTACATATATGGATATATATAAATGAATATATATAAATTTATATATGTATATATATAAACTGAATAATTATTTAGCAAATTGGTACATTTGAGAAGCACATTTCAGCCCTGAAAGAAAGAGAACAAAATGTATCTTACAGAAATGTTGAGGAAGGGGTGCCTGGGTGGCATAACGGTTAAGCTTCTGCCTTCGGCTCAGGGCGTGATCCTGGCGTTGTGGGATCGAGCCCCACATTAGGCTCCTCCGCTATGAGCCTGCTTCTTCCTCTCCCACTCCCCCTGCTTGTGTTCCCTCTCTCGCTGACTGTCTCTATCTCTGTCGAATAAATAAATAAAATCTTGAAAAAAAAAAAAGAAAAAGAAATGTTGAGGAAAAAACATCTTTAATGCTCCTTCATAGGTTTAATGGATTTAATATCACTGACCACAGAGAAATATTTAGCTGCTATTATTGCTACTTTTCCTATTATTAACAGATTAGAAAATGTGATTCCTGTAAGGACCCAATCTTCATAACACGGGCCTCACCAGACCTTGTGCTTGGAAAGGAAGACATAAAATTATCTCTATTTTGTAGATGACATGATACTATATGTGGAAATCCCTAGAAATCCCACAGTAAAACTGTTAAAATAATAAGTTCTGTGATGGCTAATTCACATGGTCAATTTGTGAATCATGTCACTCTCTTAATGATTCTCTTTTTCTGGAGAATCCTGACTAATACCATGGGTCTCCTGTATTACTGCATGTCTTCTAAGCAGAAACACTGCCAGTTTTTACTGAGTTCTTTTTTTAAGGATTACAAATAGCAGTAAAATATAGTTAGTGCCTCCGTCTGGAACAGCAGAGGATAGATCCGTTTACTGTCGAGTGTAATATAGTTGCTGCAGTACAATAAAGATAGCTTGCCCAGCTCCACGGTAAGGAGCATGTTCGCTTGCAGACCCGTACAAAAGACTCAGGTTCCCTCTCCTGTAACACAGTCCACCCCATGAGCAGTATTCACTTGATGATTACAGGATCATCATGTCATCCTGCGGAAGCGGCAACTCAGAAAGCCAGAGTAAGAAAATAATGGTACTCTGACTATTGCTATTTCCATAAGCAATAAACTGTGCTTTGTCTCTGACACAAGGATCTCTTGCATTCTTCCAGCATCCATGATATTGTGCAAGGCTAACTTGTTAGTTTGAAAATAGTGTAAATATCTTAAATGTTTCATAGTTCCTAATATGACCTATGCTTCATAGTTTTTATAACTGAACACAGCATATCATTTTATGCTATTGATATATTTGAGCTAAATTCCTAAAATAATAATAAATAAAAACTGAATATCATGTTCTCTGAAAATAATGAAAATATCTAATTTGAATTAGATAAAGTCTCATAGAATGCATTGTTGAGGAAATATGATATAGATAATTTTTTTAAAGATTTTATTTATTTATTTGACAGAGAGAGAGAGAGAGACAGTGAGAGAGGGAACACAAGCAGGGGGAGTGGGAGAGGAAGAAGCAGGTTTCCCGCTAAGTGGGGAGCCAGATGTGGGGCTCGATCCCAGGGACCTGGGATCAGGCCCTGAGCCGAAGGCAGACGCCTAACGACTGAGCCACCCAGGCGCCCCTGATAGAGATCATTTTTAATACTTGTTAAGTATATTCAAATATCTCAAATAAAATATAATTAGAGAAGCCAAATGAAATTTCCCCCATAATAGAATTTGAAGCATATTATAAGGTCAAAAGAGTTGTCATGCACTTGGATAAAATATCTACCTTTTCTTTCGTAGTTGGGAAATGAGGATAAACCTTTCATGAAATATTCCTCCACATATAAAGAATTAGTTTCTATTTTCTGCAGAGAGTTCCATTGCTCTATTGTGACTCTGACAAAGTTCCTTTAATTTGATAAATGTGTTTGTGTTTAATGCAAAATAGTTAAAATTCCTGAAATCCTTTATCCTCTGGTCTGTTCTGAATTTACAGAGGCTTCTAGAAAAATCTGCTCGAGGCTGGGAACATGATGAATATTTCAATGGAACTGAAGCTGTCAAAGTAGAGGGGGAAATGCCTGTTGGATATGTAGAATGAATGAATGGAACTATGACAATTGAAAATTACAACTCACCCTTCTAAACAGATTCGTTCTGTTTTGGAAACCTTACTGGGGAATGGAAATGGCAAGGCTACAGTAAGTTTGGAAAATGACATGAATTAAAGTTATGAAATGAATTCAATAACATATGGCAAAGAGAAAGAATATTAAACTTGACGAGATAAATACTAATATCCATTATGATATTGGAAATTATGGCTGGTAGAGGGAAAATGGATCGGTCTATTTTCAATGTCATATTGCACGAAAGGGGATTGAACCTTACAATTAGCTAGAAATAAGGAGAGAAACTTTTGTTGCATAAAATGAGAATTCTGGCAGGTACCCATTGATCTTTTAACTCAACATTTACGTAGCGCCTACTTTGTGTCAGCCACGGAGGGATTAGAGACCATTATTAGCGCTGGCGATGCGAAGAGGAATGGGGCACAAGGACACCAGTACATGAAGGACAGGTAAGTTAACAGTTAACTCTGTGTGATACGTACTAGATAACATTAAGCTTGTGTTGCTAAGAAGGCACATGAAGACTCTGACCAAGACTGAGGTAACAGGGATCCCCTGAGCTGAGATCTCAGAGCAATAGGGCCCACAAGAGCACAGTGTAGCTGAGCGCAGGGGCAGATGTCCAGGCAAAGAGCTAAGACATAATCCAAACTGAGCCCTGCAAAGAGTTACTTGTGATTACAGTATAGAGCACAAATGACAATAAAGTAAACCTGATCCAAACCTTGCTTCTGACCTTGACTTAGTTACTCAGGTTTATCTGGTGCCTCTCATATCTTGTCTGAAAAATGATGTGGGTAAATTAGTTCTTTAACATTTTTTCTAAGTCCAATCATTTGTGATTTGGATTAAAAAAAAAAAAAAGTTTGCTTGAAACTCTACTATGGCCCCAAACCCTGTCCCTAAAATGCTGCTAAGCTGCAATTGTTATCTCTGAAGTTAATAAACCCATACAGAATTTTAAGGCCAGTGTACATAATCTCATCAGCTTTCCCATATCTTCACTTGGTTTTCTCTCCGAAGCCAGGACCTTGTGTTATTCAGGAACCATTTTATGAAACCTCATTTGGATATGCTTATTGCAAGTGGGACCTCTAAACCTTTAATCCTTTTATTTTCTCCTGCCCACTAACAGAATATCTGTTCTATTGCTTGTACCGCTATTAAGTAACAGGACAAATTAATTCATAATCTTCAATTAAGTATAGCAATCATATGAAGAGTATACCGTTTATAACTGCATTTTGCAAGGGAGTCCTAAATACGGTGTGGTTTAACCCAGGCTGACATACCGTCAATGGTGGAGTGAGGTGGCAATAATAGGTGGTAGGAAAAAGACTGAAAATGTCAGAGGGTTTTAATGGCTCCCATTAAACAGGCCATGAAAAAATCCTTCTCTCTACTTACACATAAGGCAAGTTCTGATGTTTTTAACATTTGAAAGGTGCAGGCATAACTCTATGGGGTTTGAATTCAAACATAAGAATAAGAGATCAGAATAGGGCAGAGTCATAAGACTGGGTTTGTGTTGTCTCTCCTCCTTCCCAGCTATGTGTGCTGCAATGAACTGAATGTTCCTGTCTTCTGAAATTATTTTGGAATCCTAATCCCAGTGTGATGGTATTTGAAGGTGGGGCCTTTTGGGAGACCAGAGGCATGGGATGAGTGCCCTTGCAAGTGGCCGGTGTGCTAGCTTGCCATCTTCCTGCCATGGGAGGAGACACTGAGAAGTCAGCGGTCTGCAGACTGGAGGAGGGCTCTCACCAGAACGTGGGCATGGGGCAGGCATCCTGGGCTCAGACCGCCAGCCTCCAGAACATGAGAAATAATCTTCTCTTGTTGATTAGCTTGCCAGTCTCTGGGACTTTGCTACAGCCACCTGAAATAAGACAATCCTTCAGCAGTCCATTTTCACTCCAGATTCTGTTTCTTTTTCTTTTACAATGTAAAATATATCTTCACTTCTCTTGTAATACTCAAATGAAGGAATATATCTGAAAGCTCACTATAAAGTTTATAGGAAAGTACAACTATAATTGATCTTTTTCTTTCAGGTAATCACAGACAAATACATCCAATCATTAAAAAACCCACGAAAACCAGCACAGAACTGTATGAAGGACTATGGCTGAGAGGCTATTGTGCCTTGCCCTCTGTTGCAAATTTGTCCTGGGAGAAGTGTGCATGAATGATGAGATGGGCTATAGCCTCGTTGAGGGAAGTGGAATCTGCCAGATTCTGCCACAAGGACAGCAATAAGTGAAAAAAGATGGGTTGGGAGGAGTTTATTTAAAGAAAAACAAAACCGTCTCTACTGCAGAGGAACACATATAGGGAGTGGTGGAAGGAGGGGCGTGGGTGGGAGTGCTGACATCGGGAGACAGATACAGGACTTTGAAGGTCAAGTGAGATCACCACCAGAGCTTATTCTGGGGAAAGGTGATTGGCTGTCGAAAAGGGATACGTGATTTGATGAGCAACTAGTATTTTTTCAGCTGCCAGATTTTAAAGTGAGACTACGGAAAATAATGAAATTGCATGAATATGTCAACTACATCCAATTTTTTCCAGAAGAACCAGTGGACATCAGACTGATGATCTCCTCCAAGATTCATTTGTCATACTCATTCAGGACACACCAATAGTCACAGAGGAGCTAAAGGAAAGGGAATGGGCCACACATACTACAAAGCCTCAGTTAATTCCTGAAAATTATTTGGTAACCTGAGGACCACTCCTTCTCTGATGCTGTCAAAGACATATATTTACCCTCTCAAAACCCACAACATTAGAATAAGTCCAACATCTTTTAGGCCTTTTTGTGTGTTGGAGGCAACAAATACCTCATTTTACAAATTTACTTATGCCACAACTTTTATGCTGTTACAACTCACCCAGCCCATGTTGAATGGGACTTTTATAAAAAAGCCCATGGAATCTGTCCAAATTGCAATACAGCAGACACTCTCATGAATGTCTATAAGAAACGAATTCACTGTAAGGAATTTGGTAACATCCTCTCGTGCCTTTTGGAATCTCTGGGTAACCATGGAGACCATATGTGGTTCATTGGCTTCTGATGCAATAAATTGCCTTTCTCAACCTCACACTGTATGTCATTAGAATGGCAAATGCTGATCATATGCTCCAATCTCCTAGAAATAGAGTCTCTCCCAGGCCCCGAGCCTATAACCCTCCACATCCAGATGTCCATTATGTCTCAGTTTATGGAGGCAGAATCTTGCAAGCTTGGCAAAATCACAGAGGCCTTCTTGCCTAAAGGAAAAGCGGATCTACAAGACAGAGTGAAACCTAGTCCCTCTGGTGTACCATACCCATAACAGGAGGTAGCCTTTCCTGTCCTCAGTCCCCGACAAACGTGCTGCTGGAAGAGGCTGCCCCTCTCTTGCACCCCTTCGCTATCTGGGGGGCCCCTGTGAACAACAAAGTGAAATGTTTATGAATGGCAATGCAGCCATTACATGTGATGGGCCTTCCTGGAGAACTGCTGCCTTTCACTTCTTAGCTGAGATGTTCCTAATAAAGGATGGAGTTCAAGCATTAGCACAATTGCCTAAACTTCAAGCCCTGGAAAACAGTAGGTCCCCTCTGAACATTTTTACAGACCCTCTGACCATTGGTCTGCCCAAAAGATCTAGCCAATGGAAACAACAACAATTTTTCATATCCAAGGTTACCTCCTTTAGGGTAAAGAATTCTGAAGTCTCTTGCCTCACAGATTTTGAAAATATAAATCAACGGCACACATCTCTCCACACAGACTAAATCCCTAAGTCCTAACAGAGGCGTTTCTTATTCCTTTCAGACTTTGGTTGTTACTGATAGTGACCAAAGCACTCATTTCACTTCTCAAAATTTACAATGCTGGGCTTTTGAACAAGCCATTTAGTGGAGCTGCTGGGAACTTCACAGCATGCAAGCTGTGGCCCTTATGAGTAAGGAAACTGTCACCTTAGCTGCTAATCACCATAAAGCCCAAGCCATCACCCTCCCTCGGTACTGTGGACACCAGCGGACCCTATATGCACATCTTGGGACCTATTTGGGAGACTTCCCTGCACTCTCCCCCAAAAGCCTCATTATAGGAGTATAAAGCCTTTCATACCCTCTTGATGCATATGTGGTGGCTTTAAGTCTGAACATCTGAATCAAATTTTGGGTCAGGTGGACCATCCCTCCTCTGTGTAATGACAGCAATAGCTTACTTGTAATTTTCAGCATCCCTCGCAATAAGATCGTCCCATGTGGCTATCTTGAAATGAAGTGACTTGTGTAACGTTGAGATCTAAGCAGCTAGTAGCTGGCATGTCTCTCCCGTACCTCCTTTTACTCCATTACGCAATCCTGGGGTTGTGTTTTACGTTGCCTTAACCAGATATAAGACTTAGGAAGGATACCTGATCTGCATCAGACTCTAAAAAGTGAGAAATAAACTATAAAATAAACTCACAGCTAAGCCATAGAGATTTGTTTTGTCTGTTAGGGCAGCTAGAGTAGATTACCGTAATATACAAAGTGATGTTGTCTGTTGACTTCTAGATTCTATCCATGAGTTTTTTTTTCACATATTCTCCCTTTATTACATGTTTGGATGAGCCTGACTGTTCCACCCTTTGTGTAGTCTGAACAAATAATCATTTGCTGCTGTGCCAGAAGAAAATTCTTAAAGGCCTTCTGCTAACAGTCATTGTGTGCGAATTTACTTGTTTTTGTTTCAGAATTAGAGTAGTCTCGTAGCATTGGGGAATGGAAAATCATATCTGGTGTCAGAGATCCACTGCTTAGTTGTGGCATGACCTTAGTGACTCACTTAATGTAAAGTTGGTAATAGGAGTAAATATATATCTAGATGTATCTCTCAATCTGTCTATCTATCTGTAGTATCTATGAGACATATGAGAAAATATATGTCTACCTACACAGGCTTTATATGAGATAAATGAATAGTGGTCACTGTCGATTTCACAAACACTGACATTATATTTCCCCTCATTATTATTGTTACTATCACTGTTATTTTTCCTATATTTTTAATTAATCCTTGATCTAGCAATAAAGGATTTGATGAAGTAAATAATCTGCTAAGAAGACCTCGATTGGATGGGATCTGGCTTTATCCAGCTGAAGTGGTGACTGAATTGAAGAAGCAGCAGCTTTTGATGTGGATTTTCTGCCTTGTGCTCAGGGTGACAGTCAACCTGAATTCGACATGACAGCCTAGGTGGGAGTGGGAATGGAGCGCTGCCAAAAACCTAAGGGGCTCAGATGGAGAAGTACTAACTGGGTAGTAATATTTATCACCTATGCTATGATTTCAATTGACATCTGTAGCTTTTATCTCTATTTCTACATTTGTTTCTTATAATTATGTAACTTGTTCCTACTACTACTCCTATCAGTATCTTCCGTTTACAGGAGAGCCAAATGAAGCTCAGACAAGTTATATGACTTAGGCAAAATTCCCTAAGCATGGAGCTGGGGCTCATGACTCAAGAAACAGTACCTATCCTTTTGGCCACCTGTCCTCTTGGAGGAAAAAAAATCTCTTTAAACATTTTGCTCGTGTGTTTTGTGTGACATATAAAAGATGAATCCACTTCGTTGAGAAAATCATAATTTTCCGACACCACTTCATTCTATTGCTCCTTCGCCTGCCACGGAGTGGTACATAGGTAGAAACATAAGCATGTAAGCATGGCCCTGGAAATGGCAGGCTATGAGTCAAATTTCATCAGAGAATATACGAAGATCAACATAACAGAATATAAGGCAAAGGGAATCAATGACTTCCTACTCAAAATACTTGACATACGTGACCTTCTCCCTATTTTGGTTTTCAAATGTTGGGTATTTGTCTTATTTTTCCAAAAGATGACTCAGGTTCCACAGTGCAGGAGGATTTCAGTGTGTTTTGAGGTAATAAGAGACGAAAATGTCGTTCCATGTGTGGTGTGCAGCTCGGCATGTGAACTTACGTATTATTCTGTCAGATATGAAGTGTCTGGGTACCATGATATGGTGGAGGCGAACATGGCATTGTTTTTCATTTATGAGGACAATTAACACAACAGGTTTTTTGCTAGCCTGTTGTGTTAATAAATTAAGTAACTCTCGTTCTGTCACAGAGAAGTCATATTGCTCAGTATCATAAGCTTAATGTTAGAACTGGTCTACTCAGCGAGATATCACTTTTCCATTTCTTCCTTTTAATTTCCTCATTATCAGTGAAATGGTAATCTTCATGTGGAGATTTCTTGCTGATGAAAACACAAGGATTTCTACTAACTAAAGCAAAATAAATGCCAACTAACTTATTATCATGATACTCTGAAACTGTTCTGTCAATTCCTCCTGAACAGAAGTTGTCAGTGGTATGAATTAAACAAACAAACAAACGAAAACAGAAGCAAGTAGTAATTTATAATGACCAGGGTTGGGTGATGAGGGGTACTCAAATGTGTGATTCTGAAGATGCTGTTTACTGAAGCAGCATGGGGACTTTTATATTTCATATATATATATATATATATATATATAATATATAATATTTTAAATTATATATATAATATTTACATTATTATTATCTTTTATAGACCAATTACACATGGGATGAGAGTTGAGGAGTTGGGATAGAAAAGTGAATGTATAATGAGAATCTCACATATATTTGGCTATGAATCAGGAGATAGGCTTTAAAGGTTGAATATAAGAATAAAAATGTGATAAAGTTTGTCATTATCCTCTGAATCCTATACAGGCAACTCCTTTACTTAAACGATTGTTCTTAATTTTGATTTAACAGATGAGGACTGTGGTTGATGGAAGAAATATGCTTGTCCTAAGTGGAAACTATTACTCGGTGCTGGCCACGTACAAACACGCCCATATTGCCAGATCTCTGATTTCCCTAAATAGATCATAAATATATACCTTTATGCAAAATTCTCCTAACCAACGTATTTATAGAGTTGAAAGAAAAAAGAAAAAAGAAAGAGGGAAAGAAGGAAGGAAGGAAGGAAGGAAAAAAGTAAGAAAAAATTCTTCTTGCCCAGTTTTTCTTTTTTTTTTTAAAGATTTTATTTATTTATTCGACAGGAATAGAGACAGCCAGCGAGAGAGGGAACACAAGCAGGGGGAGTGGGAGAGGAAGAAGCAGGCTCTTAGCGGAGGAGCCCGATGTGGGGCTCGATCCCATAACGCCGGGATCACGCCCTGAGCCGAAGGCAGACGCTTAACTGCTGTGCCACCCAGGGGCCCCCCCAGTTTTGGATTCTAAGCTTCAATTTTTCCATTCTGATCAGGTTAGTGTCCTAGATTTTTATTTTTCCAAACAAAACGCATATACGTAATATACTCTCAAAGATTTCTGAGAGGTAGTAAAGTAATACTTTTCTGAAGTGCAAATTTGAAACACATATGCTGACAATCTGTATTGGAGACTAAGTTGCTCAGTAGACGATTAAACCATGTATACAGTAATGAACCATTTTGATCTCTACTTCTTGAAACACATAGAAAAACTCCCTTGAGGTTACTGAACTTCTGTTCTACATGTAAAATGTTCTGAAAATAAATTAAACTACCAATGATGGCTCTTAGCCATTAACAAAAATTTATGGAAGAAGATACATAGGAGAATGAAATTTGTAAATTTTTATATTTATGAATGGCTCTGAATATACACATCATGAAAGTCACTAGTCTAAATGATAAGATTACCTAAAATGTCATTAGGATAATAAAAGTTTATGGTGGTTAAATGTGTGTGAAAGAAGAGCAATGTCGAGATTACTGGGCATACCCAATCACTTTTTAAAAATGATTTTACTGGGGCGCCTGGGTGGCACCGCGGTAAGCGTCTGCCTTCGGCTCAGGGCGTGGTCCCGGCGTTATGGGATCGAGCCCCACATCAGGCTCCTCCGCTATGAGCCTGCTTCTTCCTATCCCACTCCCCCTACTTGTGTTCCCTCTCTCGCTGGCTGTCTCTATCTCTGTCGAATAAATAAATAAAATCTTAAAAAAAATAAAAAATAAAAATGATGTTACTAATGTAGTACATGTGAATCATGTATGTAACTGACAATCTTAAGGAGCTTCATAACATTCTTAGGCTATTATTTAGTGTGTGGTCTAAGATCTTCCGTTGTACTGTCCCTACATATATGCTGTATTCTATTTTGGGCTTTTGTGGTCAGTTGAGTACGGCAGTATTGTCATACGGCAGATCGTATGAACCAAGTGCGATATTTCTGAAAAGAGTCTTATTCCAGGTTGTTATAAATCAAATTGAAAAACTAAGAGGTACCTTCTGAATACTTGTTTACTGGATTGCCTGCTCAAATCCATGATGTATGTTAGTGACACAGGGTTCAGGAGCTTAGAATCTAGTTGTAGCCCCAAGGGAACAATTTGAGGACAAGACAAAGAGCGTAGAATCAGTACTTACTTGCTTCAAGGGGAAAAAAGATTCATGTGACTTGAATAAGCAGCTAGGCCTTCACGGAGGGCACAGGACTAAGTCAAGTTTTAGAAGATGAGTAGAACTGCAGTGAGTGGAAAGAAGCAGAAAGAGCCATCAAGAAAGATATCCGGGGCGCCTGGGTGGCACAGCAGTTAAGCGTCTGCCTTCGGTTCAGGGTGTGATCCCGGCGTTATGGGATCGAGCCCCACATCAGGCTTCTCCACTATGAGCCTGCTTCTTCCTCTCCCACTCCCCCTGCTTGTGTTCCCTCTCTCGCTGGCTGTCTCTCTCTCTGTCAAATAAATAAATAAAATCTTAAAAAAGAAAAAAGAAAGATATCCTATTCTCTATCCCATGGCATGGATACCAGGCTCTTATTTGGAAGAGAATTTGTTCTTAGGACATCATTTAGGCATTAATTTACCTCAGTATAAATCACAGGTTTCCTTGGATAATGAGCTACCAAATGATAAAGACAGCTGTTTTTGAACATTTAGAACTTGGCACATACCCATAAGGGCACACTTTTGATAGAAGAGAAAAAACTATAAATCCTGGCATTTTATTGTATCGTGTGTGTATCATTTGGGGTTCTCTGAAGAAAGAGAATCAATGGATATATGTGTATACATATATTCAGAGATTTATTTCAAGGAATTGACTCTGCAATTTGGGGGGCTGGCAAGTTTGAAACAAATAGGGCAATCAAGTCCAAAATCTTTAGGGTAAGTCAATAGGCTGAACATTCAGTCAGGAGCTGATACTGCAATTTTCATGCAGAATTTCTCCAGGAAAAATGTTTTCCCTCTTAGGGCTTTTCAACAGCTTGGATGAGGACAACCACGTTAGCAAAGGTTATCTCCTCTACTTAAAATCAAATCATTGTAGATATCAAGCACATCAATGAAATATTTCCAGAACCTAGATTAGTGTTTGTTTAAATAACTGGATAACAGAGCTTTGCCAAGTGGATCCATAAAGTTAACCATCACAGCAGGTACTCAGGCCCCACATTCTGGAGTCAGACTTTGTTGAACCGAATTTGAATTCCACAAGTATGTGAAGTTGAGCTTCTCAGACTCTGTTTCACAATTTTGTCTTGAAAATAGGATGATAGGGGCACCTGGGTGGCTCAGTCATTAAGCGTCTGCCTTCAGCTCAGGGCGTGATTCCAGGGTCCTGGGATCGAGCCCCACATCAGGCTCCTCTGCTGGGAGCCTGCTTCTTCCTCTCCCACTCCCCCTGCTTGTGTTCCTTCTCTCGCTGGCTGTCTCTCCCTCAGTCACATAAATAAATAAAATCTTTAAAAAAAAAGAAAAGAAAAAGAAAATAGGATGGTAATAGGGTAACCTATATCATGAGGAGGTTCTGAATATAAAAATTTTACTGTAGATGTTCATCTATATTAACCCTAGAGCGGTGCCTGGTGTGTAAACCTTATTAGCAAACATTAGCTATTACTGTGATGAGTATGTTCACAATCCTATGTCATGATAATTTCACATCACCAGAATGTGATATGTGATACCTTGTTTTCATACCTGTACCACTTTATGACCTTAGTAGAAAGTATTAATGGTATGGGGCGGGGGGACTAAGGATATAGACAAATGGAGAATTAATGTACTTTATTTTTAATTAAAAAATCCCTCTCTGAATTTTAAGAAAACTTTATATCAAGTTATTGTTTGTTTATTCAGTGAGCTAGTTAATTAATTAATTCAGCTCAGGAGCTTTTGGTTATAACCATGATTTATGATCCACAGGGGAACAGTAGCCGAATCTCGGAAAACATCTGCACTCGAGCCATCTGTTTATGCCGAAGTACCGGTTGTTAAACATGTCAGAAATTTACCTTTAATTATCTTAATACTTATAATTAGCCAATCCACAAAACTGCAGTTAAACAAAAGAACACATATATTTGAAAAAAACTCTTTTAAAAAAATGAAAATATTCATGAGTCATGAGCATTACCAAATATACTTTAGAATTTTGAGAATGATTCCCTAGCAGAATATGAAATATGAAATGAAAATTCATCTGAACACTGAAGTTTTGTGAGTGGTTATAATAATTTAATCCTATTTGAAGGAAAGCCCCTTTAAATATTGATAGCCATAAAATATTCAGAAATTTGCAATTTAAAATACATTGATAGATATCCTACAAAAAAAAAAAGGACAGAGAGAGAGAGAGAGGGAGAGAGAGGTGCTGCATTCTACACTCCTAGTTAGAGGTTCAAGAGCCATCATCACAGTAAAGTGCTTGAGAATTCCTGTGGTTAAGGAAGAAGAATTTTAAATCCCATATTTACAAAACACATTTGACCACAAAGTTTGTCACCCAGTCACTGTAAGATTTTAGTTCGCTAATTCTTAAGGTTTGGTGGATGGTAAAGATCAAAGGAAGCCCTACTGTTTCTCTTTTAAATAAGCCTCCCAGGTAAACGTCCTGTCTTGAAATTTGAGAAACATCCGCCTATACCATGAAATGGGAAATAGGAAAGCCAGAGCTATGAAAAAGAAACTTATTAGATAATGTCTGTTGGGCTGACCTCATAAAAGAGAAAGAAAACTAACTCTTCACAACAAATAGTTTTATAGTCTCCCAGGAGAATTTTTGTCAAAATATATTATGCTATCCATGTGTAATTGTTGCTTCAATTTAAGAGATTAATTTCTTTGAGTTATGGAGATAACCTAATTAACCCATAAATCCCCTAAAAAGAGCTGATTACCAAGTATCACCCTAGTGTGCCTGTCTGGAAAGACCGACGACCTCAACAGGATAATGCAGGCATAGTCCGTCTGCTACTGGTCTTTTTTTGCATTTGGGGCACATACGAAGTTTAACTGCATTACTCTCCAAGGTTCTAATTTGGAATTCCCCAAAGCATGTCCAGACAAAATATATGAATGACAATTTTCCTTCACTTTATCCTATTACTTTGTGTGTATGTGAATGCACATATGTGCGTAGGCATGTGAACACACTTTTATTTATATATAATATTATTTAACATGTATCCCACATACAAGGACTTTGATTAATGAGGATAAAGACTGAGTCAAAACCCTACATAACTTATAAAATCCTTCTTTACTTATAACATGTATATACAAAATAGTATATATACATCACTTACTAAAAGGTAATTATATAAGGTGTTGGATGTGTTAACTACCCTTATTGTGGTAATCATTTTGTAACATATATGTGTATCATCAAATTATCAAGTTGTACATCTTAAACTTACATAATATTATTTAGCAATCATATCTCAATAAAGCTGGAGGAAAAAAAAGAGAGAGAAAAATAAACTGCCAGAAGTTAAGGCTTGTCCACATGCTAAGACTGAAGAAGGATGTCTCAATTCTACGCATATAATCATTTAGAGAGAAGGGGCAAGGAGTGTGCTTGATGGGTAGAAGAAAAGAGATCCATTAAACACGATGGGTGCCACAGTTTTATGATATATATATATTCTTTTTTTTTAAGATTTTATTTATTTATTCGACAGAGATAGAGACAGCCAGCGAGAGAGGGAACACAAGCAGGGGGAGTGGGAGAGGAAGAAGCAGGCTCATAGTGGAGAAGCCTGATGTGGGGCTCGATCCCATAACACCAGGATCACGCCCTGAACCGAAGGCAGACGCTTAACCCCTGTGCCACCCAGGTGCTATGATACACATATTCTTTAAAGGTTAAACTATAGAGGCTTCAAACACAGTCTGATGCAATTAACTAACATTACAATGTGGCAAGAACCTCAGATATCACATAGACTAATCTCTTTAATGTCCATTTGAGAAAAGAAATATAGAGAAGTTGAAATACCACCTGCCTTTCTGGGGAGAATATCTGAATGTCTGTATTTAATATATCTATTTGATTTTATTTTAAACAAAGATAGCCAGTTAATTGACTTTTTCTTCTCTGATTTTAATCCTAAATATTTTTCTTATTTTTTTCCCCATTTTTCTCCCTTTTATTCTGGCTTTACTTGTCATACATACCTCTAGATACAAGGAAGTCAAAATGTTGGCACACTAAGATGGAATAAGCATAATCGTGGCTTCCGAGAATATTTTATTTTAACAGAGCAGGCAGAATAGAAACAATAATTGAAGTACAAGGTAATAGTTCCATAGGAATTTTATAGAAAGTGTTCTGAAGACACAAATGACTAATGATTTGTCTATGAAATTGAGGTGCTATCTGAGCTGAATATCAGATGATGAGTGGGGTATAAAAGAGGTAATAAGGAAAAACACAGCGTAAGAGGCTGAACGACCCGGAAGTACTGTTATCTTGACTAGGCGGGGTGTGGGATCCAGAAAGCAGCGCGGGGGCGGGGGTGGGGAGACTTGAAATGCAGGGTGCCCAAGAATCTTGCCCTCTCTGCGAACTTTTTTTGGAATTTATTCTGACAGTGATGAGGTTTAAGTGATTTAAAAAAAAAAAACATGTTTTGCCACAAACGACTGTATTTGATAAATGTAAAAGAATACCAGGGCAGACTTTTGGGTGTATAGTTAACAACGTGGAGGTTTCATGCTTTGAATAAATACAGGGAATAATGCCCAGATTTCTATTTCAATCGATCCTTTCTAGATGTTATATTTTAGATAAATAATGATCTGGAAAGTTTTGAAAGTCCAAATTTAAAATTAGTTAACTGTTTGTATTAACTTCCCTGTAATACACATAAATTTAAAACGCAATTTACTGTTGAGTAATATAAAATAAAAATCAGGATTATATTAATTCTAATATTTCTTTCTCAGATATGTCATAGAGTATATTATACTTATATTCTCACATATTGCATAACATTATACACTCCATAATGTCTGATATATAAAATTCATTCTATAATTCAATAAACAAAAGAATTGTGTTATTAAAAAAAAATGTCTTTGACTTTGGATTTATAGTAACCAGAAACACTGATTTTGTTCATAATAACTTAAAAGGTCTGCAGTATCATCGATTAGATTAAGATTAGAAAAACAAGGGGCACCTGGGTGGCTCAGTTGATTGGGCATCCTTTGTCCTTCAGCTCAGGTCATGATCCCAGGGTCCTGGGATGGAGCCCTACATTGTAGCTGTAGGGCTCCCTGCTCAGCAGGGAGCCTGCTTCTCCCTCTCCCCCTGCTTGTGCTCTCTCTCTAGCTCTCCCTCTCTCTCTCAAATAAAATCTTTTTTATAAAAGAGATTAGAAAAACAAGGCAATATGCCTTCTGTCCATAGTGAAATGATCAATCACCAATATGTCATTAAAATTAAGGATGATTTTTATCCTACTTTAGTGCTTGTACACATTTATGTCATTCATTTCTTTATAAATCTGTTAGTAAAAACCACCTAAATGCACTTGTTCTCAAAACTTTCAATTAGAACTAAGTGCTGCTCTCTTTAGGATTTTGTGACAATTTATTATTTGCAGTGATTTTTAATGGCTATTTTTCAAATGATTGCAAAAGGGATTTAAAAGTGGTATGTTCACCTACAATTTAGGTTTATCAGAACAATATAGACAGGTCATTTTCACTGTCCTTGGCCTATCTCTTCCGCCTGCTTATTCCTCAGAACAAAGAGCTTTGTCAGTTTCCAGTTATAAGTAAGGCTGACCAAGTCTGAAATCCTTATAATTAGTTATAATTAGCTCTGCAGGAGGGAGAATGAATGAGTATAGTATGGTTAATGGTCTCCATGTGGGTAGAATCAAAGGACTTGTCCCACTTACAAATTAAGATATTTAGAAAAATGGGTATATGTGAAGGTGATTGTGTGCACTTAGGTAACATTCTGTATCTTTTTCTTCTATGTAAGTTCATCCCTGAGGAGTTTTTAATGGGTAGAAAAACTACTGATAGAATCTTTTTAAAACTATAGCCACTATGTAACTATATAACTTATGGAATATATGAAATATGCCAAATTATTAATTAGCACCTAATTTTAAACTCCTAATCAAGGTCAAGTTATATTTACAGATAACAGATTTAGAAAGGATCTCTTGATATGCAGTTTTGAAGGATATATTCAGTCTTCTTTATTTTTGAACACCTTTTACCCAAATCAGGTAAGAATTCATGTAGAAATATTAAGAATTCACGTGTAAATGTTCTGATTCTTTGCTTCAAGGCAATAGCAGTGGTAAAGCAGGACATGGGGAACAGAGCTGGTCTAATTACAAGCCCTGTAATGTGGATATATGGACATCTACCACTTAGCAGGTAAGAGGGACGCAGCGTGCCGAGATGCCATGAGATGCAACATATAATTGCAAAGTGATCAAAGCAGAATTCAAAGGATTTCCTAATGACTCATAAGTTAAAAATAGTTATTTTTTCTCAGGGAAACTATTTTAAACATACAGTACAAATGTCAGGGTTTTACAATTTTCAGTGTACAGATCTTCCATTACGTTAGTTAAATTTACTCCTAAAAAATTAAAACAAAGTATAAAGGTCATAAATTATCAATTTGAACTCAGCCTCAGCATAAGCCTAAGTGAATGACTTCTATTAATCACAACATAATCTGTAGTAACATTTGCACTGAAAGAACAGATTATAGGTTAGGTAATCACATGACCTTGTTTGACCAGAAATGTTCTAGTTTACACTTTTATTCTCATGGCTTGACAAGGTATAAGGTGACCAAAATTGCAGTTCTATGTAAGTTAGCAAAGGGCCAAAGAGTCCATGCTAAAGGATGTTGCCTTTTGGTGAGGGATCTTTCCTGTCTGTTGCATTGCTAATGCCAAATTCCCCCAAAGAACTGTGACAAAGCTAGATCCCCCCTTGATTTTATTTCCCTTGGTAAGGCCTTCCAAATTTCCCTCTCAGGACTCTCTCACTCCCAAAATTGTAGACATATTATGAATATATTTTCCATTTTTTTCCAGAAAATGTATATTTTAATTTTTTTGACATAATTCATTTTAAGATGATCTGGCTGTTGTCTTCTTTCTGTCTTTTGTCATGGTAATACTCACTAATAATATTTTGAATGAGAACCAGTCTCATAATTTACACCTACACTCCTTATAAATTTCCTCAATGTGAGCCCTTAATTTCCAGCTACTTGCTAGATATTTCTACTATCTTTAGAGCAAAATAAAAACTACTAGTGTGGGGTGCCTGGGTGGCTGAGTTGGTTAAGCAACTGCCTTTGGCTCAGGTCATGATCCTGGAGTCCCAGGATTGAGTCCTGCATTGGGCTCCCTCCCTCTAACCCTCCCCCCCTCATGCTCTCTCTCCCTCGTTCTCTCTCTCAAAACAAAACAAAACAGCCACTAGTGCATTGAACCCAACATTCTGAATATACAATTTATCTCTCCACTTATTAAATCACCATTCTGTGGACCACTGAGTTAAAAATGTAATTTTAGATTCTCCTTTCCTCAGTTTACCTTATATCAAAAATTCATCGACTCCAATTGATACAACATTCTTGATATTTACTATCATAATTTACTACTTCTGTTTTTTAGTTATCCCTATTAACCAAGTTTCTTTCATTATGATTATTCCTGTGAAATTTTGATGTTCTCTTAAATATTTTGTTTCAATCTGTATTTTCTCCAGTCTAACTTACAAGCAACTCTGAACATTTAAAAAATCTTGTATTAGCTATTATTCTTACATTCAAACATGTTAATACCTTTCCTTTTTCCAGAAAAGCATGGTCCTAAACTATCTTCCCCAATTAATTTTGAAATAACACTTTTATGAAACATTATAAAAGTTACATTTATTAGAGAAATTATTAGATGAAAAACAGGTTATATTTTAGATAGAGATTATCAACAACTAATGTATTTTGAAATGGATCTTTTGGTTTTTATCTAAAATTTGTCATTAAAATATTTTCAAATGATTTCTACCCTATAGCTGGTTTTCAGTTGGATGCCATTTCTTTTCACATGAATGACAATAGTGTGAATAATAGGATCTCTAAGACACATATTCACATTGATCTTTATATAGTTTCCATATACTTTATACTGGATTAATAGAATCTAGGGACTAAGAATGCCCTTGCTATATCATATTTCTTCCATAGTAATAATGTGTCCATGAGAACAGACATGGAATGCTATTTTTTTAACAGAAGTATTAACATCTTAGAAAAGATGTGAAAATTTTAGTATATTGATACATAATTCAAAAGGCACTTAAACAAGAAAAAGCAATTTTGCTTACATAAAGCTTCATAAATTTGGTTCTCTGAGTGCCTTATCAAATTTCTTTGGCACGTGTAGTGCCGAAAATTTTCATCTTTTATGCTTCCTATGTGATTTCTCTCAAACTCATTCTGCCAATTAAATTTCTAGGAATATTTTTTTTGTATGATAAAAGCTGCATTTCCAGCTATAATTAACACATACACTTAAATTTTTGTGAACAAAATGAGCTTAAATGGTGATGGAACTTGAGAAATCATTATATCTACAAGTTTCAAACATATATTACATATATATTATGTACACAATATATATAAAAAATTTGGGGTAGATTTCTCAATGCAGACCAATGAAAAACAAATTATCTTTAATTAAAAACTATAAGTAAATAAAGGCTAATGGTGACCCAGAAATAAAGCTATGTGCATTTAATTAAATTACTAACTGTATGATTTGTTTAAAGTAGAGATTTAATCATACTAATTTAACACTGAAGCAAGAAAATTATAAGGAACCTGAGAAACAAAGTGGCAAAACTGAATTTCAAACATGTCTTTACTAATAAATGTTTATATTCCTCTTGGACTTTTTTTCCCCCCAGAAAATGCACCAAAATATTCTCATTTTTAAACAATTGATGCTGGAGATATTACAGTGATATTTTAATCACAGTAACATAATTATAATAATGAATTATGGCTTGTTTTCTCATCAGATCTATCCTTTTCAAGTTATTCAGCACTTTAAATAATTATGTGTTTCCTATTACTATGAAAAGTAAAAGTATTTCTAGGGATAACATCGTACTTGTGACAGAATACACAGCGTCTGGAGGACAGACTTTTTTTTTTTTTTAAGATTTTTATTTATTTGAGAGAGACAGAGAAAGCCAGAGAGAGCACGCGAGAGAGCCAGCGGGGTGGAGGAGAAGCAGGCTCCCCACTGAGCAGGGAGCCTGACATGGAACTCGATCCCAGGACCTGGGATCATGACCTGAGCCGAAGGCAGGGCTTAACTGACTGAGCTACCCAGGTGCCCCCAAAATGTTCATTTTATCAACATTAACATAAGTGATACCTTAGTAACTCATGGCTTTTTTCTTTTGGGAAGCACATTATGTTGTTTTTTTCCTAGCATAATAGATACGTATAAAGTTTTGACTATTTTAATGATTCCTTACTCCACTTGAATTTAACTGAAAATTTAGTAACACAAGATAATAAAAGATTGGGCATTATAATAGCTAAATTCTTAGTATGAAAAAGCTTTCAGCAAAAACTAATTAGAAAAATAATTTCTCTAATTGTGTGTAATTTGTATAATATTTATTTTCAAAAATTGACAAATTTATTTTTTTTCTTTTGTTTTTTTCTCCTTCATAAAAATAGAATGATATCCAATAGTATTGTAAGTGAGCATGGCCAGAAAACACAAATGGCAAAACCAACATCAGAAAATAGCTTTATAGGGGCACCTGGCTGGCTCAGTATGTTGTCTATCTTTGACTCGGGTCATGATCTTGGGGTCCTGATATAGAGCTCTGCATGGGGTCCCTGCTTAGTAGGGAGTCTGCTTCTCTTTCTCCCTCTGCCCCTCCCCACTGCCCATTCTCTCTCTTAAAAAAATAAATAAAATCTTTAAAAAAAACAAAATAGCTTATAAAACATGTGCCATAAAGACAAAGTTTTCAAAATTAATCATGTATATGCTTAAGCCTCCAATGAAAACTCATTTGGTATCAAGAAATCTATTTTTTTACTGTATATTCTCAGTTCTGTAGAGAACACTTTTTTCACTTTCACAATTTTAGTTCAGAGACTTTTAAGAAAATCTACTTGCTTTTTCAAATCAGTGAACAAGAAACATTGTTGTAGGACTTTGACATTTTCATGCTGATAAAAATAACATTGTAGCTTTCAGTTTATATTCAGAGACACTGACATGCTCTTTCTAAGAAAAAATCTGTTGAATAACATTCTAAATATATTGTGTATTTAAAGACTATTCGAATACCCATATGTTAAAAGATGTCATCTTGAAGTCACAAAGTCTGCACATGTTAGAGAAAGAATAAGAAACACACAATATTGAATAAAGTTGAAAAAAACTGGTAATCATACAATGAGTAATTTGATAAGTGAGGTAATCAGGTTTCTCAGGTTGGTAAATTTCAGATCTCTATCACAGTTTGTGTGCTTCAGTCTCTGGAGGGAAGGATGGTCAGGAAAGTCCCAGGCAGCTTATGCTTCAGAGACAGAGATACTGAAAATTTTAAGGCAAATTCTGCAGCGTACTGGAACACTGATTTGTCATTTACCTTTTTTATATAAAGACTGTGATGGTATCTCAAATTATGTCTGAGGGTTATAGGCAGGAACCTTGGAATTAACTGATCGTTCTTCCAGCAGCTCTTTCAGAAAGCAAAAATACAGGAGACTGTGACAGTGCGTTGGACACGATTCTGTAGTGGCACATGAGACACCAAGGACTGCCTTCACTATGCTTAGTAACTTGCCAGTATTATTAGTTTCTCATGAGTAAATTTATGAAACAAAGGTGGACATATGCTAAAGCAAGGTGTTCAAGATGTTCAAGATGAAAAATAGGGTAAGCAGAAGCCACAACTTCTGGACGATCAACTGTAGTAGTGCCCAGAAAGATGCCTATTTAAATACCCTACTCTATCAGAGCACACGCTCTGCAGCCCCCCCACTGTGCTGGTAGACCTGAGAGGATTCTGAAGGACCGAATGTTTGGTTTGTTAACCTACAAGTAACCAAGCTTCAGGACAGGAAGTAAGCAACCATTCTCCTACAGGAACTTGATGGGATTAAGGCAAGTCTTAGTAGCACCTCCTTTTAACAGATGGCAGAACTCAAGTTCAGGGAGAATAAATGTGTTAGATAAAACCGCTACACAGCAGTAGCAGAATTAAAATCCAAATATATAGTTTATAGCTTCAATCCTCATTCTCTTTTTCTGTTTCTTTTTTTTTTTTAAAGGAATGGCTTTTATTTTATTTTTTAAAATATTTTATTTATTTATTTGACAGAAAGAGAGAGAGGCAGCGAGAGAGGGAACACAAGCAGGGGGCGTGGGAGAGGGAGAAGCAGGCTTCCTGCTGAGCAGGGAGCCCGATGCGGGGCTTGATCCCAGAATACTGGGATCATGACCTGAGCCGAAGGCAGACGCTTAAAGACTGAGCCACGCAGGTGCCCCATCTTTTTCTGACTCTTCCATGTGCTACCAACTGAGAAAGTTTAATTCCTTTTAACACATACTACAAAAAATTTAGAATTACCAAAACTTGAGTGCAAGAGTATTTCAATTATTCAAATATTATTTTATTTTCCAGGATTTACATTGATTTTTAGTGAGAATAGTAACTGCAAAGCTATGTATTCAAAATAATTTTCCATTTGCCAACAGATGTATTTAACCACCTGTGAAAACTGTTGTGCAACCCAGTGCACTGAACTCACCGTGATGTCATGGCCTGTTTGAAGCAGTTCATTTTACCAGTGTATTCAAAGACTTATGATCACTCTGCTATTTCTGCTGAGGTAAGCAGATGAAGCATATTTACGGAGAATGACATGGTCAGATAGGCATCAAGTTGAAGTGCTCAGACAATGACATTTGGTGGAGAAGGAAAAAATACTTAAAAAACAATATAGTGAAAATGAAATTGGCAGTTGAAGCTGAAGGAAAAGTGAGGTTACGATGAGATTAGCATCTGGAACTGCATGTTTTGTTTTGTTTTGTTTTGTCACTAATCATCATGAATCATGAAGGTCCTTTGACACTTCTCTGAGGAAAATAGCTGTTTGGGGCATTCAAACTGTCAGGGCTGGGACGCCAGGTGTGGGGTGCATATCCCGGGACGCGGCAGGGTTGAGCAGCACCAACAGAAACAGAGTCAAAGTGGCCAGAACATCAGTGGAGAAGGGTCTGCGATCCCTCTCTTCTGAGACAGAGGCTGAGATTCGGCCACTGCTGCTCTGACTCTCAGTAGAGGCACGCAAACCGCCAGGGGAAGCCGCCAGAGAACAAAAGCCCGGAAATACCGGTTCACAGGGTGCCCATCCTCATCCCCCCTCTCAGGGGACACGGAGACTCTACCCAAACAGGGTTGCCTGAGTATCGGCGCGGCAGGCCCCTCCCCCAGAAGGCAGGCTGAAATCAAGAAGCCCACATTTCTAAGATCGCTATAAAACAAGGGCACACGGCCTGGGTCCCGATCAATAATTTGGGCTCTGGACAACCCCACAACCTCTCCTCATCAGAATGACAAGAAGGAGAAATCCCCCCAGCAAAGAAAAGACAATGAGTCTGTGGCCTTTGCCACAGAACTAATGGATATGGATATAACCAAATTATCAGAAATGGAATTCAGAGTAACAATGGTCAAGATGATGTGTAGACTTGAAAAAAGTATTAACGAAAATGTTAATGGCAATATAGACTGTCTAAGGGCAGAAATGAGAGCAAATCTGGCGAAATTAAAAATTCTATGAGCCAAATGCAGTCAAAACTAGAGGATCTGACGGCCAGGGGGAATGAGGCAGAGGAATGTATCAGTGAATTGGAGGATGGGTTAGTAGAAGAGAAAGCTAAAAAGGAATCTGGACTCAAAAAAATCCATTCTCATGAATGGAGGTTACAGGAGATTACTGACTCAATGAAACATTCCAATGTCAGAATCATTGGCATCCCCGAGGGGGTAGAGAAAAACAGAGGTCTAGAAGAGATATTTGAACAAATTGTAGCTGAAAACTTCCCTAATCTAGCAAGGGAAACAAACATTCATGTTCAAGAGGCAGAGAGGACCCCTCCCAAGCTCAACCACGACAAACCTATACCACGTCACGTCATAGCGCAATTCACAAATATTAGATCCAAGGATACAGTATTGACAGTGGCCAGGGCAAAGAAATCTCTCACGTACCAAGGCAAAGGTATCAGAATTACATCAGACCTGTCTACACAGACCTGGAATGAAAGAAAGGGTTGGGGGGGGGCATTTTTAAAACTCTTTCAGAGAAAAACATGCAGCCAAGGATCCTTTATCCAGCAAAGCTGTCATTCAGAATTGATGGAGAAATAAAGACCTTCCAGAATCGCCAGTCATTGACCAATTTCATAACCACGAAACCAGCCCTCAAGGAGATATTAAGGGGGGTTCTATAAAGGTAAAAAAAGCCCCAAGAGTGATACAGAACAGAAAGTCACAATCGAGAGAAACAAAGACTGTACTGGCAACATGGCATCATTAAAATCATATCTCTCAATATTCAGTCTCAATGTAAATGGCCTAAATGCTCCCATAAAATGCCACAGGGTTGCAGATTGGATAAAAAGACATGAGCCATCCATTTGCTGTCTACAAGAGACTCATTTTGAACCTAAAGATACATTCAGACTGAAAGTAAAGGGATGGAATACCATCTTTCACGCAAATGGACCTCAAATAAAGCCGGGGTAGCAATTCTCATATCAGATAGATTGGATTTTAAACTAAACACTATAGTTAGAGACACAGAAGGGCACTATATTATTCTGAAAGGATGTATCCAACAAGTGGATATGACAATTATAAATATATATGCTCCCAACAGGGGAGCAGCAAGATACACAAGCCAACTCTTAACCAGAATAAAGAGACATATAGATAAAAATATGTTAATAGTAGGGGACCTCAACACTCCAGTATCAGCAATAGACAGAGCACCGGAGCAGAAAACCAACATAGAAACAAGAGCTTTGAATGCCATACTTGACGAATTGGACCTCATAGACATATATAGAACACTACACCCCAGAATCAAAGAATACTCATTCTATTCTAATGCCCATAGAACATTCTCAAGAATAGACTATGTTCTGGGACACAAAACAGGTCTCAACCGATAACAAAAGACTGAAATTATCCCCTGCATATTCTCAGACCACAACGCTGTGAAACTGGAACTCAACCACAAGGAAAAATTTGGAAGAAACTCAAACACATGGAGACTAAGAACCATCCTGCTCAGGAATGACTCGATAAACCAGGAAATCAAAAATCAATTTAAACAATTTATGGAGACCAATGAGAATTAAAACACAACTGTCCAAAACCTATGGGATACTGCAAAGGCAGTCCTAAGGGGGAAATACACAGCCATCCAAACCTCACTCAAATGAATAGAAAAATCTAAAATGCAGTTTTCATATTCTCATCTCAAGAAGCTGGAACAGCAACAGAGCGACAGGCCTAATCCATGCACGAGGAAGCAGTTGACCAAGATTAGAGCAGAAATCAATGAATTAGA
>NC_048220.1:72919999-72921331 GCF_002007445.2 Ailuropoda melanoleuca | reverse complement strand
AATTGGAAGGATTATTAGAAACTTTTATCAACAGCTTTATACCAATAAATTAAGCAATCTGGAAGAGATGGGGGACTTCCTGGAAACCTATAAACTACCAAGACTGAAACAGGAAGAAATAGATTTCTTAAATAGGCCAATTAACTATGAAGAAATTGAGTCAGTGATAAACAACCTTCCAAATAATAAAACTCCAGGCCCAGACGGTTTTCCTGGGGAATTCTACCAAACATTCAAAGAAGAAATAATACCTATTCTCCTAAAGCTATTTCAAAAAATAGAAACAGAAGGAAAGCTACCAAACTCATTCTATGAGGCTAATATTACCTTGATCCCCAAACCAGGCAAAGACCCCCTCAAAAAGGAGAATTACAGACCGATTTCTCTAATGAATATGGATGCCAAAATCCTCAACAAGATCCTTGCTAATAGAATCCAACAGTACATTAAAAGGATTATCCATCATGACCAAGTGGGATTCATACCTGGGATGCAAGCATGGTTCAACACTCGCAAATCAATCAATGTGATACATCATATCAACAAGAAAAGACTCAAGAACCATATGATCCTCTCAATTGATGCAGAAAAAGCATTTGACAAAATACAGCATCCTTTCCTGATTAAAACCCTTCAGAGTGTAGGAATAGAGGGTACATTTCTCAATCTCATAAAAGCCATCTATGAAAAGCCTACTGCAAGCATTATTCTCAATGGGGAAAAGCTGGAAGCCTTTCCCTTAAGATCAGGAACACGACAAGGATGCCCACTCTCGCCACTATTATTCAACATAGTACTAGAAGTCCTTGCAACAGCAATCAGAAGACAAAAAGGGATCAAAGGTATCCAAATCGGCAAAGAAGAAGTCAAACTGTCTCTCTTTGCAGATGACATGATACTCTATATGGAAAACCCAAAGGAATCCACTCCCAAACTATTAGAAGTTATAGAACAATTCAGTAAGGTGGCAGGATACAAAATCAATGCCCAGAAATCAGTTGCATTTCTATACACGAATAACGAGACTGAAGAAAGAGAAATTAGGGAATCCATCCCATTTACAATAACACCAAAAACCATGCGTTACCTTGGAATTAACTTAACCAGAGACGTAAAGGACCTATATCCTAGAAACTATAGATCACTTTTGAAAGATATTGAGGAAGACATAAAAAGATGGAAAAATATTCCATGCTCATGGATTGGAAGAATTAACATAGTTAAAATGTCCATACTACCCAGAGCAATCTACACTTTCAATGCTATCCCGATCAAAATACCGAGGACATTTTTCAAAGAACTGGAACAAATAGTCCTTAAATTTGTATGGAA
>NC_048220.1:72855312-72918924 GCF_002007445.2 Ailuropoda melanoleuca | reverse complement strand
AAAAAAAAAATAAAAACGTGACAACATATTATTAAATATATATAATATATATATACTGTATATAAATTATATATATTCTGTAGTATTAAATCATTATTTTATTAAATTTAGCTCATGTTTTTAAATGAAGTTTTGCATATATGAAAAGTACAATTGATTTAGACCTTAGCTATTACTTAATATATTTCCAAATATTTAAGTGTTGTTTTTATTATGTAGGCTCTCTCTATATTTAATTAAATTCTTCTCAACTGAAATGTATTTGCACTAGAACAATAAACACTTATAATACATGCTGACAAACCAAATAGACACTTGTATATCTCTGAAACAGAGATATGGCTAAATAACATTTATTCTAAATTGCTTCATCATGTCCTAAAATGCCTTTGAAATTTTCATTGAACACATCTCATCTTTCTCTCTTTCTCCTCCACAAATGCCATGGCAAAATTTCTAAAACCGAACCAAACCAAACCAAAGCAAATCAAACCAAACCAAAACCAAAACAAAACGTCTAGCCCATCAAGAGGTTTTCCTAATAGATTTTGAACCTGTTAATGAATTATTCCTTATTAGGTAGAATTACCTCAAGACAGTAAGTAATTTTTAAGTAATTGTGAGATTGCTTTATTCTTCCTAGTACTCGTAACTTATTTTCTTGTTCACTTTGGTTTTTTTACATTTATCTTGTTTAAATTCCAGCGATGTCTTAGTTCAGGTGAGGCACCTCATTGACATCCTTTCCCTTTTCCAAATTAGGGATAAGAAGCATTATACCTCACCCATGGATATACAACTTCCAAAGGGCAAACAGAACCAGTTATACTGCTTCTTTCTAAAAGGTGAAAGATTGCTTCCCATCTTCCTGTACTTAATTCCCATCCTAACCCATAGGAAGTAGATGATTTGCTTTTAAATTTGTGTGTGTATCACTTTAGGTCCCAAGACAAGTCATACAGTGAGGTCCTAAACAATTTCATGGGGCAGGATTTTTTTTCTGTCTCTTTCCCCCAAGATACGTAGAATTTACATATGTCGAATGTACTTCTGCCTTACATGGCAAGGTGCGTTGACTAATGACTAGACATTTTTTGTTTGTTTCAGCCAAGCATTCTAACCTGGAAAAATAGAACAGACAGAATAGAAATTTGTCCTTTTTGGATCAAGGGGAGCACATGATTGGTTCCCTTCTAAGTTCTCAAATAGAAATCAGGACATCTCCATTTATAACATACTTCCAAAACACTCATTGTGTAAGTTTTCTTTGTTATGCTCCTTTAATCTGTGAATGATTCAACATAATGGCACGTGGTGTATGTCCATTTTTTTTCTTTATTCTTTGGCATAGCCTGATAAATATTCTTATAAAATTAATTCCATATTTCTTCTTACATTTGAAAGCCACCAAGGACCCCTCAATACGTTGTTATGTGAATAGATGATGCCTAGCATAATATACAGTAGATTTATTTTTTATTAATCCTGGATCTTAATACATGCTTATAGCTTTGTGCATTACCGTAGCTCATGGAAATGCACATTCAGGTAAGTGTTCTTGAACGGAATGTGCAATTGCGTGATCATTCACGAATATTTGTTTAACTCTTCCATCATCCTTCCAAGTAAATGCCACATTGAATATTTAGTATGTTTGAATGTGCAACGTCTCACACAAGGAAACACTTTCACTTAACCATAATTTGGCAATAACGTACTGTGAGGTTTTTAAGATAGCATTAGAGTGTGAGTTTGCACATATCTTTGGGATGTTATGTTATGAGCCACCGGGTGCTATTACATTGCGATGCCTGGCTCAGCGGCTCTGAGCATTAATGTCTTACTACAGAGAAAGAATAGAGCTGAGATTCTTGCCACATCCTTATTTAAGTAAAACTGTAAATCTCAGTGGCATTAAATTTGACCTGAAAGTTTAAAGGCCCAATGATAAAATAGTCCAATGTTAAGACTGGCATGCTTCAAACAACCAGATGAACAAAATTCCCATTTACATTTTTTCCCCCTTTACTTCTTTCCATCTTCTGTACAAGTTTACAAAAATGAACTCACTAGCCCAATTTTTGCCTGGCCTTCAGAGTGGTGAGGTAACCTATGGAAATGGCCTCAGATTGGAACTGATTTTTCATTACGTAATTCAGGTTTTCCTTAAAGAAACATTTTCTAATCCTCGCTGGAATACAACATGGTATGGTTCATCTAAAATAGCTGGCCTATGTGTCAGCATAGTTGACAGGAGAGAATAAACAGCAGCATCCTCTCGAATCAGCTCACTTAATTCTCCCAAGAAATCTGGAAGGCACTTTGAGAGTGAAAAGTAAGAATGGAGCCCTAAACTGCTTATTCGTATAAAATCGAGATATCTGTATGAAGGAAGCTAACTGGTAGAGCAGTACCAGGTTAATCTGGAACCCTCTTCCAAAAGAACATCTCAGCTGCGTGGTCAGTTCACATACTATAAGTTAAATGCAGTTTATCCCAGTGTCTAGAATATAATTCACAGTAATGATCAAACCATGCATCTGGGCCTATATGTTTTGTGGCAAGACACTGAAGTATGAAAAACTTACTGAAGAATGATTACCATTTAGTGAGGATTTTAGGGATGCAGATTAGCCCGTCTTCCTTTTCCAATAAACTGGCATTACCACATTCCTTTACCTGCATTTATTTTGTATGGTAGAGAAGGAAAGCTATCTTGACATCTACTTTTTTCTTAAATCTCTTATCCTTTTGGCTACTATAGACATTATTCAATATTTATTAGTTTTACCTTGGCAGACACATGTCTCCCAGCTGAGCTTGGGTTTAATTCATGAAGTATTTATTGTAAGTTTTGGGGGCTTTTTGTGTTAGATTGTTTTACTGTCTTGGATATTTCCATTTTCTTCTTCCCTGAAGCCCATGCTGTAATCTCACCCACTGCCGTGAGATATGCGGAGCACCAATGCAGGAAGGCAGGAGACTGAGACACTCTCCCCCGCTGTAATTATGCTGACTGGGTGACAAACTTTAGCCAGTGACATTTGAGTAAATGTAACACCATGTCTGGGTAGAAGCTTTAGAAAGCATCGGAAATTTCTCCCAAATATTTTATGTTCCAAAAAAGGCCTGTTCTATCATCCTAGAACATGGAATGCAAAGAAACATGGAAAAAAAAGCCCAATTGTTGACACACAGTCATGGACAAGTAACAGACAACAAGAAGGAAAGATATGTGTATTAAAAGCTACTGAGAGTTTGAGTTGTTACTAATCAAACTAATAAACTTTATACACTCATCTAAGAAATACTGATTAAAAGGAAATGTTTTGGCAATTGGTGAAGTTGAATCCATTTTAGTTGATGTATCAATGTAAAGCGGCAAAAATACTGTTTAATATATTAGAAATGATTTAATTTATTTAAAAAATCATATTAAAACAGGCCAGGAAGATATCACCAGTCAATCTACAATTGTTAAATGAAGATGTGTTCTTTGCCTATTGGTTGAGGTAACTTAAGATAAAGGTATAAATCTGATCATTTAATGGTCCCTCCTGAGTATTCAAGGACAGTTCTCTCCTTCTGGAAGCTCTCTCAAGCTGAGAATATATTTTCTCTTGTGTCATTTAGACATGGCCAGACAATGAAGGAGATATCCTGTTTTGTTTCCTTCCATGAACCCCCAAATAATTCCCCTTCCTTCTTCCAGAAGACACCAGCTCCTCAGAAATCAGTGTTTTCAATGGTGTCTGCCTCTGTTTGTCCTCATGCTGCCAACCTCTAGCCATGTCACCTGTTCACTCCCAGGCACTGACTGGCCGCTCTACGCAGCTGATGTCGTCACACTTCCCTCTTCATCCTCTCATCATTCTTAGTGACTTCAAATACATGTAGGACCAACCCAAAATTCTGGCCTCTGCTTCTAGACTTCATCAGCTCTCCCTAATGTTTTCCCTACATTCACGTGTCTTACCCCAGAGGATACACCCTGAATCCTGCATTATTGCTCCATCTCTGAAATCCCAGTTATGATTATGCCTTTCTCTGACTGCCGTCTGCTGTATTGCCTGCTCACTTTTTCTGGTACTCCTGGGATAATAATTCTTTGCATCATCAAAGTTTTCATTTAATTGAGTTTTTGACCCTTCTAATCTCTCATCACTCTTCTGTTTCTTCTATCTTTACCCCTCCTGACTCAACTTTGACCATTATTTATCAATTATTATAATCATGACACATAAATCACCTTAAACATTCATTCTTTCTCTTTCTCTGTCACATTACCTTGTAAAATCCCAAGTTCTATAGACTTGAATCATTTATGTCTTTGTGCCTAAGATTGAATAAGATTGAATAGATGATATGAAAGATGTTCCTTTAAATCTACTCCCTCAAACTAACACTGTATAGAAATAACTCCTTCAGTAATCCAATGCTCCAGATTCCGCTATAACTATGAGATGTTTATTTTTCAAATATCCCAAAACCCGTCTCTCACTGCCATCCAATTTGCTTCACTAGCCATAATGATCTCTTTTATGTTCATTTTCAGCCACTTTAGCCAAGCCATTTTATGCTTTCTTGCCTTAAATTTGCTGTTCTCACCACTCATTTGTAAAGTCAGCTTCTTCCTATTCTTTAAGCACTAAATCAATGTCATCTTTTCAAAGAGGCCCTCTCTCACCACCTTATCTAAAATGACTACCTATTATACCCTCCCAAGTGTTTTCTGCTTATTAAAATAATTATCTCAAGTATTTTTATTTGTATTTTAATCTCCATTCTAGACAGTAAGAAGGGGGGGGCTATGATTCTTTGTTCTCTACTTTATCCCCAGACGTGATATGCCCCCGGCGTACAAGAAGCAGACAACAAATAGCTGTTGAATGAATGAAAGAATGAGTGAATGAACAAATGATACATTCAGCAAATTACTTGAAACTACTTTGCTTCAGGTAACACAACATAAAATAACGCGGTTGTCCTGGGCGCCTGGGTGACTCAGTCTGTTAAGCGTCTGCCTTCAGCTCAGGTCATGATCCCAGGGTCCCAGGATGGAGCCCTGTGTCTGGCTCCCTGCTCAGCGGGGAGCCTACTTCTTCCCCTCCTTCTGCCCCTCCCTCCCGCTCCTGCTTTCTCTCTCTCTCTTAAATAAATAAATAAATAGAATCTTGGGAAAAAAAATAAGATGGTTGTACTACATGATATGCAAAGTGTCTCCTATCATTCTAGTCACATCTCCAGCTCCTCGCTTGGTTTGATGTGGCTGACTTGTTGGTGCCCTGATGTGTGTTTTTAAGTTCACTTGGCTGTTTCCTCAGAGATAAGAGGCTAAAAGGCTGGATCTTGAGACTGCTACATCTTTCTCTCTCTCTCTTTTTTAAATGTTTTATGTTTGTATTTGCTTTAACATTTTATTTGCTTTGACACCAAAAAAGAAGCCTATCCACCAAGAGGCAAGAAATGATCAGCAGTCCAAGTACCCTCTTTCTGGAGGAAGTTGCCTCAGGAGAAACGTGACGGATGCCTCTAGTACCCTAAATGAGCAACCAAGCCTCCCGTGGATTCTGGGTGCCTCTACACAGAAATTCTATCTCCTGGATGCTTTTCACTAACTCGTTCACCCCTGAGAACGCTTTCCTCTGTGCATTTGTTCCCTTTGCTGTTTCTATGCCTCTGTCTATATCTATCTATCATAAACAATTGGATTCACCCTACTTCCAGCCCCAGGCCTCCACTGCAATGCCCTTTGTAGTTAACCAGGCACATTGCTAAAAGGTAAATAGTATATACTTTAGGTTTCACTGGAGATAATGAGAAGATACATTTTGAGTTTTCCTGACTTCTAAGTAGAGGTCATGATAGTAACTAACATACAATTTGGTTAAGCGGTCCTATTCCGGGAGCACAATTTTCTCTAGGTTTGGCATGTGTATTGACGTAAAACTTCGGAGAGGAATGTGTAGAAAGATAATTGTGGTAGTGCAGACTAGAGATCAATTATTTATATTACTTTGGGCAGAAGCAGGTCAGATGTGAATTAGACTCATTATTTTTCCTTATTCCCTCAGGCCCCCACCAGTAAGTACTCATTGATTCCTTCTCAGTATGTGTGACTTCCCCTAAATGCTGCAGACACATTTTCAAGTCACAAGTGCTTCATTTAGTTATTTGCTCAACTATTACCTTAAGTAAATCCAGCGTACAAAAAAAATATATCTACAAAACAAGTAAATCAAGGAATGCTTGTCCCAAGACTTTCTGAACTGAGGTCCATTAGAGAATAAAGCCCTAATCTGAGGCATTCATTGTATGTAATGAATTCACATCTCTCTTATGCATCTAAAATGGTCCTAGTTCTAAAACATCCTTAGAATAAGTGAGAAAGCCACTGCTTAACTTGATTTTCTTATATTCTGGTTCAGATCAGGAGAAATCCTGACTGAGAAAGTTTTACATTAAAATGCATAGAAAGACCTAGTAGCTAAAATATATGAATAAAGCAGAGCATATATAAGAAAAATAACACAGGAAATAAGATACTCAACAAAAACGTTTCAAGATTTAGGGCCAAGAACGTAATAGGAGCAAGGTGTAGAAAAGTCCCCATTAAAAGAAACAGCTTCTGCTCAACTGCAAACTATTGCTAGTATGTGGGAAGGTTACTACAATGTATTCAGGTCTGCTTTTCTTTTTAAAGAGAACCTTCAAATCTCAGATGTTTGATGTGAAATTTCATGGTTTTAAATCTTTGCAACTCGTTTTTAAACTTTTAATCTATGAAGTAGGAAAAAACAACACTTCTTGGGATATACCACCCCCAGACTGCCAGTGAGTGAAGACCTCTGCATTATAAAACTTACCTGAATAGTAAGCTCTCATAAAACATCTAAAACTATTATCTGCTACAAATACACACACACACACACACACACACACACACACACACACACACACAGAGTTCTAATTGGAAGAGAAAAGCAAAAGTGCGCTTTGTAGACAGTATTGCTTACTCAATATGCATAGTTCTCGAATCTTACAACTGAATTGAATTATGACCAAACTGTCCTTAATGTGGCTTGAGTGTCAGACCTTACATTTCGTTTTCGTCTTTGTTTTTTGTTTTGTTTTTGGGGAATTGAGGTGAATGTGTATTAACACAGAACTATTAATCAAATGTAACTTTTTCTAATCACTAAATTATCCTAATACGGGATGCAGGATTCCTGAACTCTTAATGATATGGTGTTAATTAGGTACATATAAAACACAATATTCTGTAAAATTTTCACAAGGAAGAGCATTATAAAATTACAAAATTTTACTTTTTCTCTTCATAACTTTAATTTGTCTAAGAGTTTCTTATAACAAGTTCGTGCTTGGTGTGCCTGTGAATCCTGATGAGGAGTTCGTGTTTTGCTTTTGCTTTTATTTTTATCTTTCGTAAAGCTATTATTCAACCGTTCTATCAACTGTTCTATTGAACGAGTTCCTGCTACAGTTCTATCTACAAGCAATCCTACCATGAAAGATTTCCACTGGAACGTTTCACCTCATCTCTTGAAAGGGCCCCGCCCCCCACCCTACCACTTAATTCTCCACCTTAGGGAACAGCCCGACATTCTCTGAAGCACCCTTCCTTTTATGCCTTTGACTTTGTACATGCTGTGCTCTGCTTCAGATGGTCTCTGTTTTGTCTGCCTGCCTAGTCATCCCTGAAAACACAACCTAGAAGTTTCCTCCTCCAAGAAGCAGTCCTTCTTTCCCCAACCCCCTTGCTTCTGAAACTGTAACCACTCCAGAAACTCACCCAAGTAACAGATACATACTTTCAATGCCACTGTTCCTGAGCTGTTTAACGTTGCAATTTATTTAAACTCTGATTTCCCTCTGAGATAATGAGCTCCTTGTGTCTTGGAGCTGTTTTGTATTCCTGTCTCTGTTCTCACACTCTCACATCCAGCCTGCTCCCCTGGTAGTTGGTCAAGTAAGGCTAGATGAATTTAATTGAGTGCTGAATATTTCTTCATAGATGCCTTCTATTGGTTTTATTTTTAATAAGAGACATACTCATTTAACATTTAAAAAAAAAATAATGTAGAAAATTTGAAATCCTCAACATCACTACAACAAATGCCAACTTCTGCCCCATGTTATTTTTGCAATTTTTGTTCATTGAGAAATAGTCACAGTGACAGAAATGCGTAAGTGCAAATAGATTTGCAGAAGTGTGAGTAATCATGAAATTCTCCTAGCCAGTCACTAGAAGTGCCAGTGTTCATACTGCTGATCCTTAGAACGTTTTGATCCAATTCCTTAGCCTACTCTTAGTGAGGATGGGCTCTAGACTCAGGGGTTCTTAACTTCCTAAATCTTGAGGGGTGGGGAGGGAGTAGAGGTGGTTATAGTCCCTTTTTCCAAGGCAGAGAATCAATGGTCTTGCACCATACCTTTTTGGGTTTTGTTTTGTTTTGTTTGCTTTTTTGTAGTGTTGTGGGTTTTGTTTGTTTTTGTTTTTTGTTTTTGTTTTTGTTTTTTGGCAAAAGAATGTGCAAACCCCAGAGGCTCAGGTTGCTGACAACTGCAGCCAGCCGCTGCTGCCCAGCTTGAAAAGACCAGGGAGTCCAAGTAGGGGCTGTGGGGTGGAGGCTGGGGGACGGGACCTCAAGAGGGCTCTGAAAGCCTCTCTCCATATCACTCCCTGGGAGGAAAAATGGAAGCTGACCCTGGGAGAAATAGTGAGGTTAAGGCTGTTAAGAGCTTCTAGTACCATATTACAAAGAAAAGGAAATGGACTGATAGCTGAGACCTTTAGAGAATATTCATTCCTATTCTCTCTCTCTCTCTCTCTCTCTCTCTTTTGAGTGGGGAATGTGAGTGGGCAGCCTGTGTCTAAAACAGAGGTCCTGGGTGGCTGCTTTTTCTCAGAATCCTGTTTCTCCACAGTGGAGTTTAAGTCAGATGGGAGTTTTCTCGACTTCCGCGTGAGGAATTTACACAAAGGTAATGAAAAAGTCACATAAATATCCAGAAAGTTCCTAATGACAACTCTGTCATCACCTATTTCTTGCAAGATCCTGAGTTGGGGTGGTCGTCCCTCACCCACCCTGCATGGGCGATGGGCTAAGTGGTTCCTGGGCGTATTTGTACTTTCCAGACGGAGCGGTGCACGGAATACAAAACCTCTTCCTCCTCCCCCTCTCACTTCACTCTACTTGGAGGGCGTGTGTATGCGTGTTCAGGTGTGTGGCCACGTGTGTGTGTTTAGCAAAGGCGCTTGGAAGAAGCTACCCCTCTTGCTAACCCCACTCTAAACAGAGCATCCCTCCAGCAAGAGGTGTCTCTAATCTGTCCCCAGCTGAGGTTCCCTCTCCACGCTGATAAGGAGCGACTACCTGTGTGCTCCTCCAGAGAGCTGAGGTTTCCGTTTCTGGGGAGCGAGACCTGACTTCCTTCTGGGAGGCGGCGTTTTCCCGGGGATGTGTGAGCGCTGTGCGTTCGTGCACGAGTGGGTGTGTGCGCGCGCGCGGGAAGCAAAAGAGAGAATGGGGGAGGGAGGGCGAGAGAGACAGAGGGAGAGAGAGAACGAGAATAAGAGGAGACAGAGGAAGGGGAGGGGAAGGGGAAAGAGGGAGGGAGCTTCCTCGCCTCCTGCACTGGGCAGGTAGCGCCAGCAGCTTGGGAAAACAGAGCCTCCTCCCTCTCAGCCTGGCGATTGGCTGGTTTTTGTCATTTCCCAGCTAGGAAGTGGGAAGGACTAGTGACATCCTCCAGCCCAATTGCACACAGGCAGCCGCCACCTCCGATGCACAAGGCGGCTCATCTAAAAAGAAAGCTTAGCCCCAGAGAGGCTGCGAGAAGCGCCCTGGGCAGTACGGGCGTGAACAGCACCGGAGGGCTGATCTCCCCGGATCGGGAGCTTGGCTGCCGAGGATCGTCCACTTCAGGGCGGAGATAGTACTGCTCCGCGGGGGAGTCCCGGGTCCACACTCCACTAACATTTTACAGATTGTCTCCCCTCGGCTCTATCTCCCCACCTTCCTAACAGAGAAGTTGCGGGAGCTGGGGCACCCAAGATGCGCTGCTTCGGGAAGAGGCGGACAATCTAACACGCTAAGCTGCTCCTGATCTTTTATAAAGTGAAAGAAATAGCGAGAACCGAGGGACAGAGGGAAATACTACTCGTGGGATAATTCGGGATATGACAAATGTCTACCATAAATACGGTAGAGTGAGGATTGGGGCAGTGTAGGCATGTCCTTGTGAGCTGTGTGTCAGTATCATGAATTAAAAGACAAAGGCTGTTGAGACGTGTGTGTTTCTCTACACTTTCCCGGTAAGAGTTTGAACGGAATGTGCAATTGCGGTAAGAGTTCAACTTCCCCAGAGCAGCAGTATTGACAGTTGCATTGGCACCCAGGGCTCACCATGCCAAACACGAAGTCACTGCAGGAATGTCAACAAAAACGTGAGCTCTTCCTGCTCCAATCCATGCGGAACGCAAAGGAAACCTCTCACTCACCGTCCTGGAGCCCTTCCTTCCTTCTCTGCCCTTTCACTCCAGTGACATACAAACTGGTTTCCTAAAAGACTGACCTTACAGCCCAGAAGGCAGAGAATGCTTGCCTCCTCCCTTTCACGTATGTCCTGACTACTGGAGATGTATGTTCTGAGTCAGAAATGCCCTTTCTTGGAGTAAAGATTGGGGTTTGGGTGTACCTGCAGAAACTGGGTACCACGCACGTTTAATCAACTCTCCCGCGTTTGTCCAGATGATGTCTTAAGTTTAATAAATATCATCTCTCTGATTTTGAGCTTTACCCAGGAGGTGGCTATGGTTTTGTGTTGTTGACATAGCATAGAACTATTCCTGAGGATGGGAACCTGGTTCATTTGATAGTCGATTTCTGGAAATCCTACTTCACTTACGTGAGCAAGTTTACACTGCAAAAAAAATTTAGGTGTAGGTGTTTGTCTTAATGTAAATTTGTTCTTATTCTTCAGACTTTCTTTATGCTACTCATCTACTATCTTTAAAATATGTAGAATAAATTTGCATTTATAATTTATCTTAACCATTAGTCAAAATAAACTGTATTATGCTACTTAAAATTCTTTTTACCTTCATGAAGGTAGCATTTTTTGTGTTCTATTTCAGAGATGATGGACTCTGTTTGACCTGATCTCTCATTAAGAGTTCTTCAATCTTTATACTCTTTAGAAGTTTGCAAAATCAATTCCTCTTTGGTTTTGGACATATAGTGAGGCTCTTTAATAATGCATAATGAATTTCACATGATGTCATGGGTATCTTGTGCTAGGCCAACAATTGAACAGTGATTTATACTTTAAACATACATATTTTAATAAAAGCTCAATCTAATGATGTTCAGTGAATGATGAAAATCTATAACTGTAACCATTATATGATTGACATGTCCAGGGAGCCACATGTGAGTTATGAATACACTGTCTTCACAATGATAGAATAAAATATTCAACAAGGTACTTATTTTAGCATTTTTTTCTGTACTTAATTGTCTCCTAGAGAGAATTTAAAATCATACATTCTTATTGGTTTAAATTAAAAGACATGCCTTCTAATGGGAAAATTTCTTTTACCATATTAACTGTATGAAAAACTGAATTGAAGTTAAAATAAAGCTAGTATCAGGAAATACTTACAAAACTTTTAAATTGGTCTTTTAATGGGAACATGATTTGCTACTTGTGTTTCTGCCATTCTTTTACACTGATGAAGTATTTACTGACTACTGCCTATGTGCAGACCTCTCTGACAAAATCCCTCCTCTTTAAGGGAGAGATTGGAAAATAAAACAGCTAATGAAATTGGGTACTAGGAGATTTTTTTTTTTTTTAATATAATGGGGGTTGGAAGAAGGAGAGTTTACCTATTTCATTCTGCTAGAAAGTTTTCCTGGGCTAATAATAAAGAAACTTAAAATGACTCTCTGAAATTTTGACATATAAATTATGAAAAAAGGAAAAGGCAGAGGGGGTAGGTGAAGAAAGTGAAGGCTCTGTTTAGGAACCAGTTTGGATGGAACTTTGTTGATGTGTCAGGAAGGAGAAGAAATGTGTCTAGAAGTACTGAAGATAAGTGGAAGAAAGTTGGGCAGACCTGTCTTTCACTCCCCATAACTTTATCTAAACCCTTCCTAAGAAGCACATTCTCTTCCAAGAAGACCAGAAAGCTTACCTAATATCAAAAGTATCAAAGAGTACATGGCCCAGAGGAACAACTGGAGTGGGTGGACAGCTATTTGGCAGAGCATCTGTGATGAGGGGGGGTGTTGATCCCTAACAAACGTGAAGATCAGAGGTAGGGAGAATGTCTGGTGGTTTCCTTAATGTTGCCTGGTAATGAAAAAAAAAATGCTAAGGGTCCATATTTTTCTTTTTCTTTTAACATATCAAGAAGACAAGACTGAGGATCTCAGGCCATACCTCTTTAGGAGATGAGAGAAAAGAGGATGTTGTAAAGATAGAAGATTTCTAGGAGAAGAGTATTATGGAAGATAAACCAAACTGGATCCTGAAGTGGTAAGGACAGGTTTCATCCAGCCCTTACTGCAACAGGGAAGAGCGCCAAGAACAAACTGAACTCAAATCCTCAAAACAAAAGGCAGGAGACCTTTTAAAGGCTGGGGGGTACTAAAGAAAGACATTGAAGGCTGTCGGGGTGGGGGTGGTGCATGTGACAGGACACCTGGGTGTGTTAGTCGGCGCATATCCGGAGGAGAAACCATCTGCTATTTCTCTGGCAGGAGATGGTGGCTGGGCTGTAGCAATGGGCCTGCTGAGGTTAGCACTGACCTCCTATGGGGACTGGGAGCTAGAGAGAGCTGTACCTCCCAGAGGGCACTTCACAGTGTTTGTCCTCAGGTCCTTGAAGAAACCATTTGGGTGGTATTTCACATTTCAAAGGTCAGAGAGAAGATTTATAATTGCCAGCTTCCCAAAGTGCTTGAAGACGGGCTTCAAGGGCCTATCACTGGGTTTTGGCTGGAAGGAAGAGTAAATTCTGACAGCACTGAAATTTCTCGGGACGGCATTCAAAAGGGGCCGGGGTCATTCTAGGCCTGTGATAGAAGCATGCTAGAATTTGGGCAAGACTGTGAATAGATGGGCTCAGCAGGCGTCATTATGTCCTGAGAGATACACAGTTCGCAGCCCAAAGCCATTTAAGCACAGGCAGGTAACAAAGGGTTTTGCAATTATGAATTAATAAAGCAGACTTAATGATAAGTTCGTGTGTAGGCCCTATTTGTCAATACAGTAAAAAAAACCTTAACATTAATGCATTCCAACACGTCATATTAGGAGATATTACTTGTTAATATCTATATTAATTCAGATTTTATTAATTGCTTACTATAGGCATGACCCTGTTTTGAATCAACAGGGCATTTTAAAAGTAAATTTTAAGAAACCCTTTAATTATTAATGTTTCTTTGAGTTTTCTTTTAGTTGTTAGCAGAAGCAATGGTGATTGTTTCCTTTATAGTTAGAACCTTATAGGCAATGTGAAATTTCATAAAACTCTGCACAATATTTTTCTGTTGCTGGCATAAAGCTAGAGTTCTATTGGCACATCGATTACAACTCTGTACTAGTTCAGGGAAATCTTTTATTATAATTTAGGCATAACTAGAATACTTCAGAGAAGACTAATATTCTGTTCCTACTATCAAGGGGGAGCCAATTTAAATTTAATTAATAAGCTATAAGTGCTCTTATCATTTTTTTAATAATGTAGGTTTCCCAAAATTAATGCAATTAACCTTCATAAAAGATAAAGCTAAACTGGCAATCCCCCGACAATAGGAAATATGTGTTGGATATCTTTTTTTTCTTCCTAGGGCCTAGAAGACTGTCTTGCATTTAGTATACACTCAGGAACCATGTATCAACTAATATGCTAACTATACATGGAAACATTTTATTTTAAAAATTGCTGGATAGAGAATATCCGTAGATTTCTTGTGCCAGTTTGTATGTATGTGTCTAAGTTACTGGAGGGCAGAGACTGTTTTTTAACCGGCCATTAAATATGTAGAATTAGAATGGAAGTAAATCGGAAAATCCACTGCCAATCAGTAACTAGAAAAAAAGTAACATCTGAGACATACACATCCCTTCCTTTCTTTCACACTTCTCTTCTCATTACACTTCTAGCGTGTGGACGGACTATCGTTCCTTCTTAAATTCACCAGCTCTGCTGCCAGCATTAGGCTGATGATTTTGTAATGCCAGTTTTTACTAGGCCTCTTGGCTGCCATTTGTCCATCTGATCACTCTCCTTTTCAAAGTTGCCATTCATTTGGTTTCTGTGACTCTTCTCTCCAGCATTTTTTTCATGAGCTCTATTTCCTCCTTAAATACTGTCATTCTCCAACGTATCATTTTTCACCTGACATCTAGGGGATGCACTTAATTTTCTCAATAGAATTTTCTAAAATTTTGCTCACTGAAGACAAGTAAATAAATAAAAGCTGTGGCTTCTAGCGCTGTTTACTAGTGAATGAATGAATTCCCCAGGCTTCCATACTCTCTTTACACTCTTTTCTTGGTTGATCTTACCTCGTCTCAAGGTTTTCAGGTGCTAATGACTATTAAGGTCTGCAACTTCAGGCCAGATTTCTTCTCTGAATTTGAGGTTCTTAATCTCAATATGTTTAAAACTAAACACATTTATTTTCTGCAAATGGTTCTAATCTTGGTTTTGGGTTTTCTAAAAACCACATTTAGGCATTTGGTAGGACCCCTCCTTTCCTCACTAGCCCTCATCCCAATGGTCAGACACCAAATCCTAATGATTCTATACCCGACATAGTTCTCCGATCTGTCCTCCATAATCTGTAGTTCTGGTTTACACTGTCATCATCTATTCTCTGGGCCATGGTCACCGAGCCTCTTGCCTGCAGTCCTCTACAATTCCTTTGACTATTTCTTTAAAACAAAGTTTGACTCCTTTCCTACTTCACTTCTCACCCCTCTTTACCTCAGACGTCATGAGTGTTTCTCCATAAAGGATGCAGCATCACCTCTATGCCTTCTCCAAAGTTCCCCTCCCTTCCTTTACTCCTGCTTTAGGACTCAGCTTAGGCACTATTTCCTCGTCCCTCTCCCTCTTCCCTAACGGTGGCTTCTAAGTGTCATTCCTCAGTGTTTCCAAATGCACCTTGCAAATATCTGTCACTGTCCATCTCTATTCCTTAACAATGAGTTCCTTGAGGGTATAAAAAACCACTGTCATCCTCTTACCAAAACAGTGCCTCATACCGAGTCAATATGTTTTGGTCAAATAAATAATAAATGAGGAAATAAAGTAGTTTTGCTTTAGTGATGAATGATACTACTCCTTGTTAAGAGGCAACATGGAAAAACACTGGGTCTGACAGTCAGGAAATTGTATTCTTCCATTATTGAAAAGAACGAAAGAAAGAAAAGAAAAAAGGACAAAGAAGAAGGAAGGAAGGAAGGAAGGGAGAGAGACAAAAGAGACAGAGAAAGGAAGCCTGTGTATGAAAATCTGGAACTGTAATTTAATATTTCTAGTCCTCAGTTGCTCTCACTGGTAAAATGCGAGGTTGAACCCCATTACCTTATTTGTTGCTTACAGGCTTAAAATCCTAATTTAACCAGAAATGAAAATTTGCATACTTTTTAGCTCATTTTATATATTTTTCTTAACATTGTACCTTCACTGTTTTGGTGGGAGATTTTGAATTCCACGAGATACATTCTAAATCATATTCAAATGAAAAACAAAAAGATATTTCAAAATTAAAAAGTGATTTCTTATAGGTTATGTTTTTGAAATTATCCATATCATGATTCACAATTTGTCACTGAATAATCAAAGGTTGATTACAGACTGGAACATNTTTTTTTTTTTTTTTTTTTTTTTGAGCATTCATTTTGAAACTATGCTTTTTGTTATTGCTGTTCACTGTTGTTATTTTGAAACGACATGGTTTATACATGGCCTCACACAGCTGCCACAATCAAAATTTAATGCCACCTTTAGAAGAAAAGATTTTTATTCTTCTATGTTCTCTTGAAGCTATAGCCCAGCTTTGTAAGTGCTGGACACTTGCCCATTTCACCTCTGGGTCAACAGAGAGGGTTGCGTGGGACTCTGGAGGGGCATTTCCAGTGACTTCTTAGGTTTTGCAGGTCGGGTAAGAAAGTCTGGTGGATGAGGTGCCCATTCTAGATTTGGGACGGGGGCTATTTTGAGGCTCTTGAAGGCCGTCTTTACTTGACAGCATCTTCCTCCCTCATTTTGTGATGAGAGTTAAGAAAACATGCCTAAGCAGAGAGCCTGGCACCAGGCCAGAAGGCTTGGGACAATCAGCATCGCCCTACCTGTGAGCAGCATCTCTTGGTGACGAAGAGACCAACCACTGACACAAAATGGGACAAGTCCCGGCATAGTAACATGTGCAAAGTTGCAGTTCACAAAAAGGAGCACCCTCTCTCGCTTATTCTTTCTCATCTTTTTCTCTGTAACATTTAAACATGCTGGAAGTCTACTGAAGTGCATTCAAGTGCACCCTGTAACTAAACTATTACACGGTGACTTAGGAATTCTTTGTGCAAATTGTAAGGTCTAAAGATCATTTTGAGCAAGGTTTTTATCATCTAAACTCATGGAGAGTGGAGACTGAGTGTCGTCTAATGCTGGATCTTCAGAGACCCCATCTACAACATCCGTAAGAGCCTCCTTCTTCGTCCTCTATTGCCTACTCTTATTTTTCTCACCACTAATGTTACAAATTTTGTTCTTCCGATGCATTTCTCCCTCCTCAGAAGCTAAGTCCACATGCAAAGGATTTGTTTTATTTTGTTCATCATGTCACTAGTCATTAAATGAGCAGATAAAAAATGAATGCTAAAATATAATGATACTTCTGAACTGTGCACTAGAAATTATAGATAGTTTGTTTTTATTTCAATTTGTTACCTTTGCAGTAGAACTGGGGCAGTAGGCAATCACTTATAATGCTAATGCAATTACTCGCAGCTCTACTATTATCCTTTTGATGGTGGAGATGGAATTCAATGCTTTTCTACCAGCTTTGTGGGTTTTATAAAGTCAATTCCAAAAGCAATACAAAGATAACTTGTCTTGACGCTAACTCTGGGGAAGAGCAGAGCGCATGTATTTACGGATGGCCTTCTTGAACCTTGTAGTGGAGCGACGCAGTCCTGCTCTTTCCTCCATGACCTACCCTGCCCATAAAGCAGCCCCAGACCACACCCACCAACGTGACCACTCTCTCCTTCATACCCTACGTGCATTAGCGTTGACTACTCCATTTCGCAGTCACTCATGTGCTTCTTTCTAACATCACTTTTGTTATAGTTGCAAACTGTTAGTAAACTTTTTATGTTGCTGTTTTCCTCAATCGCATTTTAAACTCGTTGAAGGCAGTAGCTATTTCTTACTCTTACTTAGCACAGTCCTCATAATAGGCACTTAAGAAATGTTTATCTTATTCGATACACCATGGCGTACATTTATTAACTAAATCATTGATTCAATCTCAATTATGACTTTGCCTTTAAATGTAGATTAAAGTGCATATCAGTTTTACTCAGATGCCATTTCTTTCAATACAGTTAAATTGTAAAAGAGAACTCATTAGAATTTTATTATACCTTCATTACAACTGAAAGATCTTTTCTTAATTTAATTTAAGAGCTCTGCAACAAATGCTCTTCAAATTACCAAACCTTCTTGGTAGATAATGTGTTACTATTACATTAAAGGACCTGAGGAAAATATATACTACAATATAAGAGAATGTAATAAACATGTTATATAAAAATTATATGATAAAACGGCATTCCTTTTCCTATCTAAAGGCAACAGATATTTCTATATGAGTAAATATATATCAGATGAATCTATTCAATTACTTCAAATATCTTTACAACCAACGTAGATATATATGGAGATTGTGGAAATTATATTTGCATATATACACTATATATGTATATATATGTAGATGATATACATATGTATTTGTGAGTATATGTGTGTATGTATATAATAAATATATACATACGTATACCTTTAAATTATATATGTAATTATGTAATTATACACTATAAATTTCAGTAGCCTAGGTGTTGATCTACCTATTGGAATCTGAGAAGCAATTCATTTTATCATATTGCCTCACCTAAAGAAATTCAGCAATTGAAGTGATTTCCTAAGAATATTTAAAAATTTGTCTGAAAAAATCATAGTAATGATAGTGATGAGTCATGATAAACGTTATCGGTGTGCATCATATATATGCAGTTTTAAGAATAAAACTAGTTCAGGGCTCCTGGGTGGCTCAGTAGGTTAAGCATTTGCCTTCGGCTCAGGTCATGATCTCAGGGTCCTGGGATTGAGCCCCGCATGGGACTCCTTGCTCAGCGGGGAGCCTGCTTCTCCTTCTCCCTCTGCCTCCCCCTGCTTGTGCTCTCTCTCTCTCTCTCTCTCACACACACTCTCTGTCTCTCTCAAATAAATAAATAAAATCTTTAAAAAAACCTAATTAGTTCAATACTGTAACAAACTAAAGGAAGTCTAACAACATACATATGGAAGATTTTAATATCTTAGAAACCAAGACTTATAATGCAGGTTTCTGTAAGTGTCTTTGTTTTAAAATGACTTTAGGAAATTAGATTCTGTGTCAGTTAAAGAGTAATAAATTCTGTAACTAACGACGCGTATTGTAGAATCAGAGACACCTTGCTGGGTACTCTTCCTCTGAGGGCTGGATAAACAACTTGAATTGTTCGGTATATGAAACTTTGATCAATGTATATTGTCATGTAACTCCGAACACAAGAGGAGAATGACAAAAACATGAGTCATAAGGGAAAGTTTTAGTCACATGTGAACTATAAATGAACAGATAAGCACACTGCTAAAAAAGATACTTCTATACTCTGAATTAGTTGAGAAATGGACAAGGCTTTTCTTTTTCCCTTGCGGCAGGTGGATAAGGCTTAGGCCAGAGCCCCAAACTGGTTACCAATGGGGGTCTGCCAGTTACCTGGGGAGAACCATGCCTGTTCCAAACCTGTTGCCACTCCGAAAGAACAGTGAGAGCAGCGGCACTGGACACGCCATCCCGACAGAACAAGGGGAGGCGAGGACGTTAGACTTTCACTGAACAGATTGCGTGGCCTCCTTGGGGAAGCCACGGAAAGGTACTAATAAAAGCACAAGACTTCCATAGAAAATATCTTTTACATAACTACACAAGATTGCAGAGATCATAAAAACAGGACGTCTTGCATTCTACTATCTCTTATACTCCCTCTCACCTACCCACACATTGGCTGGTTTACCTGGGCACACAGTGGCTATCTTAACCCTTTATTCCCCATGAGCAATTTGATTTTTCAGCTCTATCATTTCTGGTGCTTGTGTTTCTATCATATGTGTTATGTCTGTTGTGTTTTGGACACTCATTTGTTTTCTTAGATCTGCATTTCTCTTTTCATCTCATTCTGTTGGTATAACATCTTATCTTTTTGCTCATATTTTGTTAAGTTTAGGTTCATATTAAATGCTTTGCTAATGAGAGGGACTCAGGTGTTTGCCTCTCTTCTTCGAGTTTCTTTCCTCCCCCATTTGCTTCTTCCCTTCCTTCCTTACACTAACATAATGGTGGCATAGATGCTACGCCATTTCTTTCCATCTTTCTCATGCTTGGGGATTGCAATCCTTGGCTGGGGAGCTTATTCATTTCGTAATTTTGACTCCCTTGTCATCTCTTCCATTCCTGCAATAAATATTTATCAAGCACTGGCTGTATGCCTGGCAGTGTTCTAGGTGCAGATGATGTGGCCTATACTGGGTAACCAGAGAAGGGCTTTTTTTTTAATGTGTCATTTGAGCAGGGATCAGGATGACAAGAGTGACTACCCATATGACAGTCTTGAGAAGAAAAGCAAGGGCTTTGTGCTGGGCCAAGGAGGTGATTGGAATGTATTAGTGGGGGGAAAGACAGAAACAGAATTGGGCCACAATGAATAAAAGGGGCTGGGAAATTAGGTGCAATTTGTGCACATTTTTATGCACCAGGGTAGGAATCCGCTAGGGCTGTCATAACAAAATACCACAGATTGGGTGGCTTACACAACAGAAATTTAGGAGGCTAGAAGGTTCTGGAGGCTAGAAATTCAGGATCACGGTGTTGACAGGTTTGGTTTATCCTGAGGCCTCTCTCCTCAGCTTGTGGATGACCTTTTCTCTGTGTACACACACCCCAGGTGTTTCTTCGTATAAGGACACTTGTCGTATTATATTAGGGCCCTACCTTGATGTCATTTAACCTTAATTACTTCTTTAAAGGCTTTATCTCCAAGTGTGACCACATTCTAAAGCACTGGGGGTTAGGGCTTCAACATATAAATTTTGGAGGATCACAATTTAGTCCATAACAACCAGGACTGATGAGTTGGATTTAATTCTAAGTATCATGGCAAGCCATGGTAGGATTGCATATGGGGTGAGTGGCTTGTTATATGTGATTTGTTCATCCTCTATAATGAGTTGGAGTTTGGAGGCATTATTTTATGTTTACTTTTCTGATATGTCAGGTGTGGGTATAGGGCCGGAGAGAATTCAACCGGGAGTGTACAGCTGTTAATGGAGGAACTGGAGTTTGAATCTCTCCTTTGAGCTTGTGTTAAAGAGAATCTCCTGAGTTCTCGTCACCAAATCTAAAATATATTTTAATCCCATGGTGTGGGAATTCTGCAATTTAGCTTAGAAGTCTGAAGCTCTCATTGTTCAGTCTATTGGATGGTCTCTCCCTAGAAGTGGATGCCATGCCCCTACTCAGAAGAAGGCTCTCTTTGGAGTGGTGGGTGAAGGACAAGTGACTTTGGGCTCTCAGCGGGGAGAACCCCTCATCCCCAGCACTCTGCTTCCTTACAAAGTCTTGCAGTTTCCATGCTTCCTGTTTATTGTTTAGAATGATGATCTGGCCAGAGCCATGATGATTATGCTCCCTCCACTTTTCTTTTAGTTTGAAGAGACAATATGGATGGGTACTCTCTCCTGGAGCTTTTTCCTGCTTCAACTGAAATCCCATTGTGAGGATTTCCTTTATACGTTTTTATTTTGGATCCATATCTGCCTTTCGGAGTGTCACATTTGACAACTGGGAATGCCAGTGAATGGTCTCAGGATTTTCTAACCACATTTTCCGAGGCCTGCTTTTTTTTCTGACCAAATCAATACATAAACATGTCAGAATTTTCACATGATTTCTTTTGCACCACAACTTTTTAGATTTTATGGTAAAATGTTGTATCTCTTTCCTAATGGATTGGTGAAAAAAAATGCTATATTTATTATTATTGTTGTTGTTGTTATTATTATTATCTTTTGTTCTGTATTGACAGAAGCAAAATCAGTGATCTGGTTAAATCTACCCTGAAGTCCAAGAAGATTTCATACTAAATATTCATTCCTGTGGTGGCTTCATGTTTGGTTTTGTATTTGATTCAGTTACACGGCAGCCCCTTCCTCTCTTTAATGTTAGATTGTCTTCAGTCAGTATTTTTTAATTAAACAATGTTCTTGCCAGTGGATTTGTGGTTTTTAATCAAGAAAACGAAGCAGAGCAATTAGCTGCTTGAAATTATGAACAAACTAAACCCCACAGTTCTCAGCAGACATTGATTCTATTCTGACTCTTTTACATTCGAAATGAAGAAGGGAACTAATAAAAGGCTGCTGTGAACAGAGCAGGCAGAGATAACAGAGGCTCAGACACACTAAAGCTAATTACCTACAGTAAGTGATTTGAAGCAAGGCCAGTAAGAGACTGGGGAGTAAGCATATTAAAGCCACTATAATAGGAGACATGAAATGAGACAAAAGAAATGAGGGATGGAAACGTAATGCATGGAAGGAAAGTCACACAAGAGATTAAGGAAATTATATTGCTATTGTGTTTTATTCTAGGTAAAGCGAATGACCTTCACTGGCAATGATTTTGAATCTGGTACATGTAAGAGCACACACTTGTCCAGCGGTTGATGGCATACAGGTTAACTCCTTTTTGTCTTCCCAGTCCCGCCTTTTTTCCTATCCCTTCCCCTCATGGTGTAAATGATTAGACACACGGCAGAAGATTACAGGCATGTGACGACTGAAAGAGCACAGATGCCGTGGGTCTGCTTCTCTAGGTGAAGGCACAATTTTTCCAATGTTATCCTCATCCTCTTCACCAGTTACAGAACTGTTGGGTTTATACATTAATAATCCTTCAGTTGATGAAAGGATGTGCTATCAAAACACATTTTTCCAACTTTCACTGAACTGCTAGTTCCAGAAAGTCATTTTTTTCAGTCACTCATTATTGTATACTTATAAATGTCAATAATATGCTTTATTATTCCTGTGATAAGGATGCAATGGGCCACATGGTGGGGGGGGGGATGGAACGTAAGTCAGGCAGCATTCTGGATCTGTGTACTTTCTCCCTAGATACAAAGATTGTGCTAGAATCTACAAGATTTTAATGAATAGGTACTTGACTAATAAAGTGGAATGGAGGAAGGGATAAAATCTAACAGTTGTCTTTTTATTGCTAAAAGTAAGAAAAAAGGAGAGAGACTAGGAAATTAGTCCAGCAGATAATAAGGTGTTGTAGTTTTGTATTCTTGTTGCAGTTTTTAATCTGCCATGCCATGATCTGATTCAGTCATTTTAGCAAAATTATAAATTTTAACGATGTATGAGTACTGACATATTTCATAATTTTATGGACTATAATAGAAGCACAGACGTATTTTCCAATCTTTTCAGACTCAAAAAGCAAAAGTACAACATTAAATAGGGTTTAGCTTTCAAGAACGAAATCTACTCCTGCTGATTTAAGCAGAAAGGGATTTATTATCAAGCACTGAACGATGGGAAGAACGATGAGGCTAGCTGATAAAACAGACTTCAGGCTAAGTATCCAGCAACATTTCTTAAATGACCCACCGACCCGAGCAGTCAGGAGGCTACGGCTGCTGTGATGGAGAGGAAGCTGCCTGCTCCAGGGTGTTGCTCTTCCCACTTGCCTCACATCTGCATTCTAGGTTTCTAGGAAAGCGTCTGAGTGCGGAACCTAAACCACATTCAGAGCTCCAAAAAGAGGCGTCTGGGAAATAGAATGTGTAGATTCCTAGTCCGTGCAGTATAGGAGACATCCCAAAAAAGTCAGAATATCTAATAAATGTGTCAATCAAGCATCTGTCATTTTCTATGGTGGGTTCTGCATCAAGATGCCTTTAATTTCTTGGCACTCCACAGACTTCCAAGTGTCCTCCCAGTCATCACTGCTTTTGCTGAGCACCACAAGATATCACGGTTATAGGTGGGGAGTCTGACTCTCAATTGTTTTCATACTTAGCAATTCTCTGTAGAAATACTTCTAAGGCATCTGTGCAGCTTTAATTATTACATTTCAATGATTACTTTTCAAATATTACCTGATGTAAATATACCCCAAGTTATTTGACGGTCTCCCCCGAACGGACATTTATCGAGTTCCCATTTGTCTTCTCCTACAAACAACGCCACAAGTATCTTCGAACACATACCCTCGTCTGTTGTTACCTTTCTCTTTTGCCCTATCAGTGGGTACTGGCTGGTCATCTCTTAATAACCACTTCTCCTTCCTCCTTAGTAATATACCTCTTACATTTCAGGTGAGCATATTTATTTCTTATAGTTAAAAGTGGCGAGGTGATTAATAGAAGCATAATTTCTAGAAAATGTCCTTAAAAGAAGGTAATGAGCCTTTTGATGCGTTTTCTCTTGCATACTAACTGAAGTGTGGCTGTGGTGGCTGGAACTCAAATATTTATCCTGAGTCATGAGAGGTAAGCTGGGGGCTGAGGATGGACAAGAGCCTGGTGACCGTGGAGCGTGCTCATTGCATTAAGTGTGTCTAGGCTGGGTTTACAAGAGATGGAGACATCTATTTTGTTCCAACACTGGCACATTAAATTATTTGTTAACTGCAGCCAAATGTATATATTTTCATTTTAATTGTCAAATTAAGTTCCAAAAAAGGCTGTAAATTTTACATTTTTATCAACATTGAATAAAAACATACTTTCCCCCACATTTTCACACTTGAACATTTTTGCCAATTAATGGATGAAAAATATTTATGTTGATTTAGTTTGGATTCCCTTAATATTGTATTTGAGCATGTTTCCATGTATATTTGGCCATTTGCTCGTTTTTCCATTAATTATTCTGCCATATTGAGCCGTTTGTCTTCTTTTTTCTTAAAAATGTGAGAGCTTTTTATAGGTTATTGGTAAATTTTTCTCTATTGGCTCTCAGATTGTTTTCATAAAATTCCTAAAACATATTTAACAGTAACAGTCACTCCAGGTATATTTCTAAATTTCTTTTTATCGAAATCTTGTTTTAGGGTTCCTTAACTAAGTGTAGGGTTTCTGTTTTTTTGTTTTTTGTTGTTGGTTTTTTTGTAAATTATCTTCATTATATTAAAATAAGATCCTTCTGTGGCTATTTTCTTTTTTTTTTTAAATAAGAAATCACAGGTAATCTTGCGAAATACTTTTAAAATTTTTAAATTTAAAATTTTATTCTTATTCATGCCAAGTTTCTAAAGCTGAGGTCCATGTACCCTATCAGGAAGCTATGGCAATGCAATGGTGAAATAAGGTAAAGACAGAACCCGAAAGACAGCGCTAAGGGGAACGCATGCATTACCAGTCTCCATTCTAACTCCCCTTGCAATTTTCCTTTCAGTGGTGCTTAGCTATTTATCTGGGTAAACTTAGAGAAATAAAAGTTCTAGAATATGATGATTACAGTGGTTGTGCCACACAAAGTTGTTTTATAATTTATAAGAACGTGAGAATCAAATGTTGTTTTCTATAATTGAGGTAATTCCTATGATTTTAGTCTTAACTCAAATGTTCTTTGGAATCAAGTAAATGTTATGCTGCTTCTGATTTCTTCCAAATGTGGAACTCCCCACTAGGCTCAGTTCTAGAGGGCCAACAACAACACGCAGGCATCTAAAATTGTGTTAGTGGATTCAAAGCCAGTCTGATGCTACTAGATCTTTATGAGATATGATTGTACCTACAACAGGTATAAAACTGTTATTGCTTGGTGCAATAACCTTTAATTTTGAATCCCAGGAAGTCAATTAACTTTTCTGCATCTCCAATCACTCCATTCCCCTAAGGTAATCCCTACCGTCCATGTTAGGAAGAATAAATACATTAATACATGTGGAGGCACTTAATTCACTTTCTGGTACATAATGGATTCTCAATACATGTAAGCTTCATGGATTTCTTATGTGATGCTATTGGGAAGATGATTTGAGTTCATGTAAAGATCTATATACCATATTCCCTATTCTAAAGTAGTCGTTCTCAGCCCAGGACAATTTTGCCCCCTACCCCTAAACCCCAGGGGATGTTTGGTAATGTCCGGAGGCATTTTGGTTGCCAAAACTGGGAGAGGTACTACTGGCATTTGCTGGGTAAGGCTAGGAATGTTGCTAAACATCATATAAGGCACAGGACACCCCCCTGCCCCAGCAGAGAATTATCTAGCTCAAAATGTCCATAGTGCCCTGCTCTAAAGGAACTTGCCATCTAAAATATCTAGGCATGTTCCTGACCAGATTGGGAACAAAACTGAAAGCATGACCCAATAAACTTGTTACATGCCGGCATTCTCTCCTTGACCATGGTTTGAGGGAGATGCATTATGTACTTTTTGCCTAGACCACTGGGGATCTTTCTCCCAGGAGCTGGGCAATCTCAGGGCACTCACCTTCAACAATGACAGCATCAACTGCAGACTATGAGAACCCAGCTTTGTCAATATTGATCTCTTTAAGGCAACCGGGCTCCAGTTGCATGACCGTCTCCTCTCTCCACCACACGGCTTTCAACTATCAACCAAGCTCTAACGTTATCTGTACCGGACAGGGAAAAATTACCAACAGAGCACAGATGAGCCACAAAGAATGGAGCCGTCCTGTAATAAATATGCCGTAGAAGGAAATGACTGACTGTTGGTGTTTGAGTTGAGGAAGTAGGTGGGTAAGGTACCTATTCACTTGATTTGTGTGGCAAGGGATGTAATTTTTATGATTTATTTAAGGCAGAAAATTTCACATCCTTTTTAATAAAGCAGGATGTACAATGAAGAAAATGTATTTTTATGAGGGCACTTTGGGAGTTGGTCAGCATTTCTTTTATTTTTCTATCAGAGTTTTTGCAAGTTTCTCTTTGATGCTTCCATAAATCAATAGTTGACATATGAAATGCAGTTTCAGGATACTCTGTAAAGTCACAAAAACCTTCTATAAGGTAATTATAATTGATTAATGTAAGCATAACTTCAATACCCTCAAAATCTGCATGTTTTAAATGGTAATTTCTAAGTGTAAATATCTCTAAGCTTGTATATATCAAATAAATTGTAAGCTTTTGTATAGAAATAGTAATTCATGGGGCGCCTGGGTGGCACAGCGGTTAAGCGTCTGCCTTCGGCTCAGGGCGTGATCCCGGCGTTATGGGATCGAGCCCCACGTCAGGCTCCTCTGCTGTGAGCCTGCTTCTTCCTCTCCTGCTCCCCCTGCTTGTGTTCCCTCTCTCGCTGGCTGTCTCTATCTCTGTCAAATAAATAAATAAAATCTTTAAAAAAAAAAAAGAAATAGTAATTCATCTACATATTCCACTTCATGTACTGATGTAATATATAATCCTTACACAAATCCATTTAAGCAGTGCCCCCCAAAAAACCTGTGCATACAAAATTAAAATATTATTGTGAAAACCTCAGCTTCTGCCTGTCCCAGTAACTGCTTTTTATATATGCTAAAATAATGTTTGATAAAATTACAGTATTTGCGATAATGTATTATTATACCATATATGCTTTCTTCTCAAGTTATCACAAGTTTAAAATTAAAATTAGGCAGAATAAGACTATTTGGGAGCAATGCGTCAAACTTCTTTGAATCTCTTTTAACCTATGCTGTTAAAAATATAACAGTGTATAAAAAGAGCCAACAAGACGTATTTCACAAAGTTTACAAAGACAGATTCTATCTAACACTGAATATAATAGTCATGCACATTAGTGTTAATCTACTACCCCAAGGCTTCAAAGAAGTTGGGCATTATAGGTCTAATACCATACAAAAATGAGCAAATTTGCCTGACCGTTTTGATCACAACAACCAGGGTCCTGTTATTATATAACAAACAAACAAACAATAGCGATTCTTAATAACCCTCAAGGTTTTGCAAGTTTATGCTCAATCATTAGGAACACATAATCCTGGAGAAATATGTGAGAATTTATATTGGCAGTTTTTTAAGTGTTTTTTTTTTTAAAGATTTTATTTATTTATTCATGGAGGGGGGAGCCAGAGGCAGAGGGACAAGCAGACTCCCCACGGAGCAGGGAGCCTGATGCAGGACTCCATCTCAGGGCCATGACCTGAGCTGAAGGCAGACGCTTAACCGACTAAGCCACCCAGGTGCCCTATATTGGCATTTTCTTATGCAGGCTTCCCAGTTAAAGTCATCAGCAGATGTTTTGGTCTTGCCTAACTGCTAGGTGACATTGTCCTGCCTTTTGTGTCACTGGCAGTGAGACTTATATTGTCCTCCACTCTATGGAGGACAATATAAGTAAGTCAGAGGAATTCAGAATTACAGCTGGCTATGCAAATTTGTGTCCTGGCCATCAGTTCAAATTCTAGATCCCTTTTCTCTACTCTCATCCAATCGATTCTCCTGGCTTTCATCACTACTAATAAATGGGAGAAGAAATGTTGTCTACTCTGGGCGTGGTGCTTTGCCTGTTGGCAGGGGAGATGGCATTCTCTCCTTCCCCTTCCTCTTGACTTAATCCATTTCTTCTTCATCTCTCACCCTATTGCTGTCAATCTCTTTACAATTTGCTTTTTATCTTTATCCTCTTCGCAATACACTCAGCCTTATTGTCTCAAGATAACCTCTACAATAAATTTAAAATGTTATAAAGCTTTCTTGAAAATGAGTAAAGGTGGGGCACCTGGGTGGCTCAGTCAGTTGAGCGTCTGCCTTTGGCTCAGATCTTAATCCCAGGATCAAGCTCCACATCCCTCTCTCTGCTCAGCAGGAGCCTGCTTCTCCCTCACCCTGCCTCTCCCCCTGCTTGTACTCTCTCTCTCTCACTGTCAAATAAATAAATAAAATCTTAAAAAAAAAGAGAGAGAGAGAAGAGAAAATGAGTAAAGGGAGCCGCATTTAAAATTGAGTCGAGGAGCCCGCTCATTGGCTCATTGATAACATAGCCAGAAGGAAGAAGGAAGAAGTTCTTTTGCTTTTAAGAAAAGGAAAGAAGATCTCTCCCTGCCCTAGCAAGAGCACACTAACCACCACTTGCTGCCAGTGAGAAATACCCATGACCCTGAAGTCTTGTTCTTCTGCAGTGAACTTTTGTTCAAAACGACGCTCCCCAACTTCCTCCTAAACCCCAACAAAAGCTGACCTTCCCTTTGTCTCTTCAGACCTGCCTATAGTTTTTTCATAGTTTGCTTGTCCTGAGTTGCAATTCCTCTGCTATGCCCCAATGAACTCCTTTCGTTAATAAAATAAATGGCTCTTTTATCTTTATGGTTGACACTTTCAGAAGGCTTAGCTTCAAGTAGGTTTTTTGGTTTGTTTTGTTTTTTACCTTGCAAGGAGAAAAATGCTAAAAATTTGACTACCTGCTTGAAATGGGAAGGGAGGAGAGGAAATGGGTGGGAGAAAACAGTTATAGAGTAAACAAATATATCTGCTTCTATTTTCTTTTCCTTAAACAAAGGTACTTAGAAATCCCCATAGTGGAAGGAAAAAAAGAGAGCATATGTGAAATTGAGGTAGATAACTTCTTTCAGGACTTCATTATTTCTTTCAGTTTTCCCATAAAAAGACATCTTACTTGCAGTAGATATTTTTGGAATTAAAACTTAAATTAAGAAAGAAGTATTAGGAAATACAGCTTCAAATTAGGAGTGCTGCATTTTTAAAATTTAAATATATCCTTTAATAAAAGAAGTTCTTTACTAAAATAAACTACTGTCCTTTATCAACAAAGATAATAATTCTTTAATGGAATTTAATAGCAGCAGATAAAAACATGATGTTTACATATCACCTACCCTACCCACCAATTGCCAATTAAAGTAACATTATCAGTACAGAAAGTTTTATATAATTTTTTAAAAATCATACTCGATATGTGAGTCACATTTCTGTTTTCAATCCTAGACTCTCAGCTAACATATATACTGAGTTATATGTAATCTAAGGGTTCAGGGAGATTTCAGTTTCTGACATTTTGTCTCCAAATGAGCTTGAAAAAACACTTTGTTAAAATCTGTGACCTCCAGAATGAAGATTCTCGTAATTTTGCCAGAAAAACAAACAAAACAAATAAAAATAGCCTTTGAGTCTGTAAAGCTTTCCTTTAGTCATAAAATAATGGGATTTGCAGCTCCTGAAATGATGCAGAGGTCATCCTGATATAAACTTTTGAATGAGCATCCTTATACAAACTTCTAGAATTAACAGAAAACAACATTCCAGCTATAAAACAAGGTACCATAATGGTAAATCCTTGCTGCCCATTTCTGTTATTAATATTTTGCAAATGACATCTAGGAAAATGGAGCTTAAAATCACCCTCAATTACACTATCATATTAAACTGTGTTTGTGAGCGGTTAGGCCATCATTATATTTGGTATCAGTATAGATTCTTTGGCTTTTCTTTCCCATCACCACTGTGATATAAAACAAGATGGGAATGAAAATTAGATATTGGTAATTTAAAGCAAGTTCCAAGCTGGATTAGAATAAAAAACTTTAATTAATCCTTTGAAGTTTAGTACATTGTTTAGTTGTTAAGTGTAAAAAACAAAAAAACAAAAGCCCTTCAAGCTGTTTCTAGTCTTCTTAATAAATATTATCCTTTGGAATTTGGAAGTGAAAGAGCCAGTTTTAAGGGAAAGTGACATTGTTAATCTTATAATAAAACCAGCCAATCGAATGTGTTTTTGGACATTACAGAACTGAGTGAAATGTTCAAATTTTCTCTTTGAAAATTACTATTTATCATCTATGCCAAGTGTCTATCTTTATAGGTGACAATTGCATTGGGGATTATTTATCTTGGTAAATAAAAACGGTGCAGACTTCTGATGCTAGGGACTGGATTTCATGATTTCTTCCACAACAAATAAAATTATGTGTAATAAAACGCTAATTTTGCTAATGCATATGAAATATTTAAAAAAAACCCATAGTTTTGGGGTTTTTTTTTTATCATTTCTCATAAACCTGTTGAGTAGAATAGGAACCACAGTCCCACATACCAGCTTTAGAAAAATCCAGTATTCATCTGAATCCAGAAATTGACACTGTTTTTCCTTAAGTATACTCATCTGTTTCAGATAAATCAATCCACTCAGATTTCTCCTCTTCACCTGCCCTGTGTACCTGCCATAATGCTTCATGTCCTTGTAGTAGTGTCAGGAAACAGGGGCAGCGGATCCTAATGATTTTCTCTTGCATCATTTCTGGTCTCTGCTGAACAGTGGCTAGTCCCTCTGTTCCCTGTACTGCTGACCACTGAGGTGTAACTGAGCCCTTTGGCTCAATGGACGTCGTGAAGATATTTAACTTCTGGTGCGTGGGTCTAAACATATGTCGCTCTTATCCCAACCCAGATGTCTGCTGATCCAATGAGTGCCTTTTCAGGGAAAGAGGAAATTTCTGAATCCTGTGTATACCCTCTGAAGCTACTGAGGGAATGAGGACTACTTCAGGTTTATCTTCCTAAGTACTCCCATCTCTCAGTGCCATGTGGGTTCTCACATGCTGTCTGATCATGTGACACATGCCAGTCTCATATCAAGGGTTGACAGCCTTCTCAAACTTCTTAATAATGAAGGAAGCATGGTAGAGATTTTAATGATGATTTAGGTTCATGATTTTCCTATCGCAGTGGAATTCATTTCTAAGGACACAGACCAACAATTATGTAATTTACGCACACTCATATATGAGAGAGCTTAAAAAGTCAGGGAAGCTTGAATTCAATGAAGTATTTCTCATAACATTTCTCTGTTGCATCATACGGCAAAATAGTTTAATTCCTTTCACTGGCCTTTAATAAAAGTAAAATAAAAATTATTTTCTTATAAGAGTCTAATACATATTAATATGTATTTGTATTTATTATATATATTTGGGAACTACATGTTTTAAAGTAATTCCTGATAAAAATTAAAACTAGCATATTTGGCTTACAAATGATAACAAGGATAAACATGACAGGCAAATATGACATACTGAAGATAAAGGAGAAAAAAAACAAAAGCATAAAAAATAGAAATTCTTAGAGAGAGTGAAACCAAACCTAGGGTAATAATTAGTGATGACAGAAAATAGCCTATTTTCTTCTATTAAAAGTAAGTCTCACACTAGAATGTGAAGGGCATGTGAGGGGTGCCTGGGTGGCTCAGTCCTTAAGCATCTGACTTCAGCGCAGGGCCTGATCCCAGAGTCCTGCATCCGGCTCCATGCTCTGCTGGGAGCCTGCTTCTTCCTCTCCCACTCCCCCTGCTGTGCTCCCTCTCTAGCTGGCTGCCTCTCTCTCCGTCAAATAAATAAATAAAATCTTAAAAAATAAAAATAAAAATAAAGGGCATGTGATACATAGTAAGAAAGTAAGAAACAACGCCTTCAGTGTTCTAAGTTTAAAGATGAGTGTGCTTGTTTTCTGAGGACAGGTATTCAGCCAAAATGAGCTTAGCTACAGAGGAAGGATCAAAACGAAAAATAATTAAGTCCCCGACATGAGCCCTAACACAATGTTCTGCTTTGCAGAGACTTACTTGGGATTTAAAAAGAGGGGATTAAGAGAAAAAAAAGTTATCAGGTTAATTACCTTAATACTTAATTTTCCTTGAATGTAGAGACCTAACTACTATTCATCATACTACTTCCGTAATCCATTTTGGTAATTTACAGTAGCTACGATCTACGGGAATGCCTTACAGGCATGGTATTGGACCCGCACACATTATAATCATCAATCTTTACAATAAAAGTATAAAAATAATTTAGAATTATTTTGCAAATGATGAAATTGAGGTTCAGAATGAAAAAATAACTTGCTCAGGTTAATCTGGGTTAGGAAGTGGCCAGAAAGGATGAAAAACAAGGTCTATCAGATCTTAGTGCTCGTCTAACTCACCTAACACATAAAGAATTTCTTCAGTACCTGTTCTGCACCTGTTATTTATCTTTACCAAAAACATGGTTATGATTAAACACAAACAGGAGAGGTCATTTAATTATAGGCACCCTTCCTTCTTTTCTATTATATTGCTAGATATATATTCTGCTTGATATAAATAATATCTGCCTAAGATATTGTTTTATAAAGGGGGCTATTTAGTAAGTTATATAGTTTGGACTGATGCTCAGACAATACTTACACCCCACCCACCCTGCCCACATGTGAGTGGAGAACACTTTCCCATCTCAGTGACGCTGAGTTTGGCCAGGGAATTTGCATTGACCATGCGTTGTTTGCAACTATGATATGAACAGAATTTTGAATTGTGCTCTGCAGTTGTACTTGGTCGTGTGCATTCCTGCCTTTCCATGAGAAAAATACATTTCAGTTACCTGCTGGTCCAAGGAGAATGAGACACATGGATCCTGTGACTTTCCTCTTCTCATCTATAAAAATAGTAAATTAAATTTATCGTTTTCCTAATTAAACTACCCTTGTACATCATAGTAATACCTATAAAGGTATGAGAAAGTATCCATTTTATATACTGCTGGCTTTTATTTTCTAATATTTTGTTGAGGATCTTTGCACCTATTTTCATGAGGTATACTGCTCCTTTTTTATTTTCCATATGAGTTTTTGTAGAATTTAATACTTTTCCTTAAATGGTTGATAGAATTTGCCAGTGAAGCCTTCTGGATTTGGAGTTTTCTTTGTGAGACAGCTTTATATATGAATTTGATATGCTTAAGAGGTATAGGGCTCCCCAGGTTGTCTATTCTCCTTGAGTGAACTGTATGTAGTAGTTTGTCCTTTGAAGATACTGGTCTTTTATCTAAGTAGTGGAATTTAAGGGCATACAGTTATTTATAGTATTTTTAAAATTATTCTCATTTTTCAGGTTTCTTAAGAAAGTATCATTGATCATTGATTCAAGGTCTTTCCTATTTATTTATGTTATAAATTTTTTTCTAAGTGCTATTTATCTGCTTCCCACAAATTTTGATATTATGTGCTTTATTTTTTATTCCAGTCAGAATATTTCATATTTTCCTCTGATTTATCCTTTCATCCACGAGTTATTTAGACTGTGTTTGTACATCTTAATTTCCAAATTATGGGCAAGAGTCCAGACATATTTCTGTTTCTAAATTCCAGTTTGATTCCACTGTGGTCAGAACATGTAATTTGTATAAGTTGAATTCTTTTAAATTTGTTGAGATTTGTATTTTTGCTAAGAATATAGTCTATCTTGGTAAATAGTCCATTTGAAAAGGACGTGCATTTTGCTGTTGGGGTACAGAAGGCTTTACAGTTGTCTATTAAAATATGACTAGCACATCTGAAAACTTAAACTTTTATTTTTATTTAATCAATTTTTAACTAAATGAATTAAGTTAATGTATTTTTAAAATCAATTAATTTTTTAAATAAATTTGATTTAAAGTTAACACAATTTAATTTACTACACAAATTTTTTTTTTAAAGATTTTATTTATTTATTTGACAGCGATAGAGACAGCCAACGAGAGAGGGAACACAAGCAGGGGGAGTGGGAGAGGAAGAAGCAGGCTCATAGCAGAGGAGCCTGATCTGGGGCTCGATCCCATAACGCCGGGATCACGCCCTGAGCCGAAGGCAGATGCCTAACCGCTGTGCCACCCAGGTGCCCCTACTACACAAAATTTAATGGCTCAAAGTTATAACAACCGCCACCATTTCTCATCTCTCATTAGGCTGTGGGGTTGGCCCGGCTCAGCTGGGTGGCGGCTTCTGCTTCTGCTCTACCTTCTTCTGTTACCTTGAGCCACAGCTCTAGTGAGTGGGGATTTCCAAGGAGACCCACTTACGAGGCTGGCAGTTGATGCTGACTCTGCTCTCGGATTTCGGTTTGGGGGGTCAATCAGTATGTTTGGTTCTCCAGGTGCGCCCTCCACATGACTTGGAGTTCTCACGACATGTGTGAATTCCAAAAAAGGAACCTTCCAAAAATTAAAGGTGGGAGCTTCTGAGCTATTGCAGGCCACCTTCAAAAGGTACACAGTGTCATTTCTGCCACATTGCATTGATGAAACAATTCACAGGATAAACTCAGATTTCAGGAGAGGGGACATAGACTCAGCCCTCAATGACAGTAATAGTAAAGACTTTGCAGCCATTTTTTAAGGTTCTCCATGAATTTTCTTCCCATAAATTTTCCCTACAAAAACAAAAATTAGTCAGTGGTAATCACGAGAACGTCTCTTTCTTCTGAGCAGGAAGTTCAAAAAGTCATGGATACTTGATGTTCCCATATTTTGACAATGCTAACACGTGATTTTTTTTAAATATAAATCAAGAAACATCTTATGATTCAGAGTATTTAACACTTATAATTGGCAGCATATTTTTTTTCTTTATAAGAGGATGCAGTTTAAATAGGGGTGTGATTTGATAAAATATCACAATTTGGGGATCGTAGGTCTCTACTTAGCATTATGCTCTTTTCAACCTATGAAAGCTTAAGATTTCACTTTATTCTATGCTGTTACTACACTTAAATGTGAATACTGAGTCTGCTACAATAATACCTTTGACAGATGGTAAAAGAATCTATGAGCAGACCAGCCATGCATGTCAGGGGTTAATCAGAATAAGCGAGGCTGTGCTGCCTCAAGCAACCCCAAATGTGTGCTCAGTACAGTGAAAGGTATTTTCCTCACATACTACGAGAACAATGCAGGTTTGTAGGGAGCTTTGTTTTAGGCAGTCATGCAGGGACTCACGCTGATGGAATAGTTCGCATCTCAGTGTCATCGTATGTGCACATGACCTTCCATTACCGGAGCGAGAAAACAGTTCGGTAAATCAGGTACTGGCGTTTTGTTGTTGTTGTTGTTGTTTTGCTTTCAACTGTTCTTAAATATCTCTTGTGTAGTCTATTCATCCTTTTTAATAAACATAGCTCCACACAAATTGAAAGGGAGTTTGGTATTTGGGGAAACAAAGGGAATACTGGGTGTGCATCTTTCCACATTGGCTGGCATTGCTTCTATCCAGTGTGATTTAAGAGGACATTAGGAATTTTCACGTGGAAAAAAATTACCTTGCAAGACCATTATCTATGTCCAAATGTCCATTATTAGATTATTTATTCCAGGGTATTAAGACTGGATCTCTCATTTTAACTTAAGTGTGCAATTATACACTGAAGGCTGAATACCTTGAATCATTATTAACAGCTTGGTATGAATAAAGTTGTTAGGGGTTTTTTCATGGATGAACTTAGTAAAATATAACCAGATTGAGTGAAATATCAGTCAAGGCAGGCTTCAGTAGTATGTTTGATAGAGGAATTCTGGGCAACTCAGTTAAGGATATTGGCACTAGGCTTCTCAGAGTAACCGAGGCACGACACCACTGGGGATGTTGAGTAAATGGTGGCAGGGTTTAAAAAAAAAACCCTAACTTTACATGATTTACCCCAAAACTAACACCTAAAAGAAAAAAAAATACAGTGAGAATCACTGGTGTTGTTCTTCTAATATTTTTAATTCTTTGCCCTTGGATCTTATGGGTGGTTTTTACTTTCTCACCTACCTATTGTTGGATAGAAGCTTGTGAACTAATTAGGGCTGATGTGTGCACATGGGATCTGTTCAGGCACACAGGGTTCTGGTTGGAATGTTCCAGGTTTGATTTAATTTTCTGTTGTCACCGTCTTTAAAGTTATCAATTTTTTTAAATAAGAGATACCACACTAACTTTTCACTGATCGCCACAATTTAGGTAGCCACAACTTAAACAGTTCTGAGCAATTAATTGTGAGTAGAAGCGATGTGTGTCCCTCCTGGGCTAGTATATTTATAGTCACGGAAAATCTTGTCCAGTTTTCTTCTTTCACAGCAAATGATCCAGGTATTTCTGTCAGCCTGAGCCCAAGAGTGAGTTTCATGTTGAACAGAGTCACCAAGTGAAAATAATGGTCATGCCATGTGAAGGAGAAATGAGCTTGTAGTAGATTACAAATATTGACACAATTCCTATCGTTCCATCTATGTTTGCCCCTTAGGGACATGCTTTCATAGCTTCTAACGTCGAAAGTGGAGTCTATCTCTCCACCCCTTGAATCTAGGCTTCCTTGTAACTTGCTTTGGGCAATAAACTATGGTGGAAATAATGTTACGCCTGATCTGAGCCCAGACCTCAAGAGGCTATCCATGCTTTCTCCCTCTCTTGGAACTCTGACAGCACCCGCGTGAACAAGCAAGGGCTAGTTTGCTGGAGAATGAGACCATAAGGAGCAGAGATGAACCATCCCAGTTGAGATGGCAGGTACGTGTGAGCACCAAGACATATGCGTAAAGGCTACCACCTGATGACCCACAGCTGAGTGATCCCCTCTGAGAATGCAGATACCTCTGCAGAACTACCCACGTGACCTATTAGCTTTTGAGCTGTTGGTGTTATTTGACAACAATAATTGATTCAAAGGTACTTGCTACCAGAGCATACAGACTGAAAAACTATTTTTTGAGCACTGTTTATGTGCTGCAGACACTATTCTAAGTTCTTTATATATTATAACATTTGAATCTTAAAACAATTATATTGTTCTATCATTATTCTCATTTTATGATAGGATAAGTGAAGTAACAGAAAGCAATTCATCCAAGGGTTGCAATGCATCAGTACAGCAGAATGCAAACCATGTAATTTCACATTTGGGCCCATTTTTGTAATCACTGCCTTATTTTGCTCAAGGTCACAGCAATTGCTAATGGGAGAGTTATGTGTGTGACAATACAGATTACTGGACATCAACATTCAGGTTTCTTATTCACTAGATCTGAAGTGGGGCCTGAAAAATTTGCACGTCTAACAGGCTGCTGGAATACGTTAATATTGTTGAACTGGGGACCATATGCTGCAACTACTGCTCTTGGCTTTTGACCTTGACTGGTTAAAATGCATTATATTAAAATTCAGAATATTTCACTTGAAATTTATTGTTCTTGATATTTTTTATATTAAGTAAAGTGAAACACAGTTTGACATTTCTAAGAAACATTATATTCACTTCTATTGTCAGTTATAAGTGAACCAAGATGGGAAATTTTATGGCAAAATCTTAAAGCAGAACTAGTTAAACTCTGGTTATTCTTTTGATTCAGAGATGCCTAGAAAAATTGCCGTTATAGGTACAGTGAGAAGATTTAGTACTAGAGTGTTTAATATTCAATTTCACCATATTTTCAGGCTGTTTTGGTTTTTAAAAAGTACTAGTTCATGTAAATCTAGATTGCTCTGGTAATTGAAAAAAGAAAGAAAACTGCAACTTAATTTGTTTCCACAAAGGCTGTATAAAAACAGACATTCTGTGCTGATGTTAACCACAGGAGGTCATGGTGAAAGATAGCCCACTGATGTTCTGATTACCACAATGAGTCCGTATAGGCCTCACTGATGAATGGTTATTATTGTGTATTCACTCACAACTGCATTGCACGCCATTATGAAAGTTTATGGCACAGTTTCATCATTATAAGTAACATGAACCGGCAGACAACCCTGGGGAAAGCATAGTTAAATAGTGGATTAAAGAGTTTATTTAAGTGGAAGAAATAGTCTACTATTAATTAGAGAAATGAATATTTTTAACTGTGAAAGCCTGGGCTTTCTGCCACTTACATATGGGGTTATGGCTGTCTAGGCAACAACATAAGTACGAGGCCAGTTTTTATAAACTGTCCATTTGAAAGACTAAGGAAAACAAATGTACTATTTTCACCCAAATCACCAAATTGTAGAGTGGCATCCTAGCTATCTTCTATGGAAATTATTGATTCCAGTGGCATCACAGCTGTTACCTTTCTTGTAAGCAAAGAACCAGCTGTCCTTTCATTGGAATCAAATTATCTGGCCAACACTGATGTTGAATACAAAGCTAATGTGTGTCTCCCAGTCCAATTTGAGACGCATCTGATGTAGAAGGGATTTGCCTCAACACAATAAAGGCCATGTATGGAAAAATGACAGCTAACCTCATACTCAATGGCGAAAAACTAAAAGTTTTTCCTAAGATCAGAAACAAGACAAGGATGCCCATTTTTACCTTTACCTTATTTTTACATTTTAAAGATGTTAACACTAATAAACTATTTGGTAAAGTTACAGGATACAAAGTCAACATACAAGAATCACTTGCATTTCTATACACTAACAATGAGCTATACAAAAAAGTAAGGGAACAATCCCATTTACAACAGCTTAAAAAAAATACTTAGAAATAAACTTATCCAAGGAGGTGAAACACTTGTACAGTGAAACCTATAACATTTTGCTTTAGATCTTCAAGGAAATGTAAAGAGATGTGAACTATATTTACCATATATCCTTAAGTAGGTGAGCATTAAAATGCTTTTGGAATAAACAAAAACCCACCTTTAAGCCATTTATGGTAAGTCCATTTGCCCGCCATTTACTGAGTATGTACCGAGTACCTGGTTTTAACCTTGGCACTTTACGGATTATCCTTTATCCTCACAATCAGCTTTAAGGTAAATATTTTCTTCCCTTATTAAGTAATTCCAAAATATGTACTTGTAAACACATCCTCTCATAGCATATAATCTATTCCATTACAGTTATTTGAAAACTGTGCATTTGTATTAATGGCAACTAAGTCCAAGGATCAAACCAGTAAAGTCGATAATTCAATAAATATTAATTATCTATTGGAGATACCTCCATATTATGTCAAAACATTAGAAAATGGTAACAAGAAAAGAACCCATGATGTAAATAGTAATTTAATAGGAGCTACATTTGGGGGCTTATTTCACCACAGATGTGGGAGTGACTGTTCAAGACAGTATTTGATTTCTATTTCTACCTGCCAGATACGTCTTCACTTCTTCCTTAATAACAAAATCAGAATCTAGTTTTGTTCAATTAGCTAGCCCAAAGGACAGCAACCTTGTCCAAAATGTAGAGGTAAATATACTTTAATGAAAACTAACCATAGAAATCCCACACCTCTCATAGATGATTAATTTAGGATGTGATACACTTTTGTTCAATAGGATGTGAAGGAATGTCAGCTCAGAGGTTTCTTGGCAAGGTTTCTTGGATTTTTAATGATTTAATTGGAATAGACAGCATTCCTCCCCCCTCCAGTGGGCATTATTATGTTTCTCTGTGACAAATGGAGTTGCTTCTCCCATCTTGTGATAACAGGGTAGTTGGAAAGAGGACAAGACCCATGCACTGAAGATGGCAGAGAGAAAAGAGAATAGCCAAGGTTCTAGGTAACTTTTTTAACTTTTGATATAACGATAATGTTCTACTATCTTAGGCTTCCTCAGTATACAATATAAAAATTTTAATTAAATGTATTTGATTTAAGCTTTTTCCTGCCTAGAAGTGAAGGGCATCCTATTTGGTATAGTGTGCAAAGTATGAAGGGTACAGACTCTTCTGAATGAGGAAACTGGTTTCATCTACTACTTGTTCTATGTGATCTCGCTGGGATTCGGAGACCAGCAGTACTTCATTTGCTTAACAAATAATTTAGCCTACCATTTAGTTCTCAAATTCAAATTACAATCATCGAAGTATGGGAACTATCTCAATTAGATTCAGATTCCCCAGAGTACGTATGATTTATTTTCAACAATGCCTTGAAAATTCAGGTTATTTCTTTCTGAGACTTCCCTGGCCATCGTCTAGGTAGAAGAAGATTCTAAAAAAGTAAACAAGAATCTAAAGAATATTTGGAATTTCAGTAGACATAGAAATAAGTTCAGATTTATCTGATCTCAAGTCATTTAAGGATAAATAAGAGAAATCAACTGCAAATTCAGTAAGACAAAAACAGGTAGCAATTCAAAATAGATGAAATTGATTTGTAGTATCAAAGAAAGTGGCATAAAAACAGAGATGTGGAACTTACATGGCCCTTAATCTAGTCTTCTTTTTATTTTATTTTATTTTTTTAACTTTTCCTCGCTTACCCTATGCAATGTATTCCCTGGTCTCTCCCTACTGTTTGCTCCAGAAAGAAAATTTCTTCCCATTTTCTCATTGAAACCAGGGTTTTCATTCAGCTGAGCTATTTCTCTTCAATCCAGCACGTCTTCCTATAATATTCATTCGCCAAATTTCAATTTGATCCGCTTCAACTCCTTCATTTCGCACAGTAGATACTGTTGTCTCCTTGATGCTTTTCCTGACCCACTACAACCTGTTAAGGTACTGTCCTAGTTAGGGCGCACCTACTATTTTTCCCACGATGGAATTATTCTATTATATTGAATTTGACCATTAAATAGACTGTGAGCTCTGAGGTCTTAGCAGAAACTTCATAACTACCTGTAGTTGGAATGAATACATAATAACTACTCCAAGTAACGATGCTGGCATTTTAGAGTTTATAGGAAGAGAAAGGATTATATATAAAAATAATGGAACTTGAAGCTTTGAGAAGAAAATAAAACAAACTCAGACTCACTGGCAGATTATTGCAATGTTTTCAAGATGTGGAATCCTACGGGGTTGTAGGTTTAGTTTTATCAACACCAAAAGCTACTGAATACATTATTTTTAGTTTTCTAATTCATATGAGATACCATGCTAGGTGCTGCTTAAATAATAAAGATCTTGGCTTCTCTGCCTTTAAGAATTTTGCAAACAGAAGGGGGAATGAACCATGAGAGACTGTGGACTCTGGGAAACAAACTGAGGGCTTCAGAGGGGAGGGGGGTGGGGGACTGGGATAGGCCGGTGATGGGTATTAAGGAGGGCACATTTTGCATGGAGCACTGGGTGTTATACGCAAATAACGAATCATGGAACGTTGCATCAAAAACTGGGGATGTACTGTATGGTGACTAACATAACATAATAAAAATTATTTAAAAAAAAGAATTTTTCAATCTATGGAATGAGTATCTGAATAATGTGTTTCTGAGTAGGACTTTTAAAAAATATTCGCAATTACCTTCATTCCCCAGATTCCTTTTACTCCCCTAGTTCTCCTTTATTAACAACTTAGCCAAGGGCTTTATATTTAGATCACAGGATAGGAGAACTTCATTATTATGTTAATCTCTGCATGGCCTATTCGGTTTGGTAAAATCCAGGTATGTTCCATCTTGAATTGTTTACTTTGTAGTAGTTTTTAAAAAAGAGATAATGAAAGTGAAGAAATGTATCAGACCTTAATTAAAGAGTGGTTCTAAGACCAAAGTGAAGATGATCAAACTTTTAAAATAAAAACAGGTCAGTTGAAGTGGTGGAACAATAACGTAATTAACTTCTCGGTGTAAATACGCTGAATGTTCTTGTAGAATCAACCCTGGCCCAGTGCTTGATTAGTGTGAAAATACCACACCTATATGTTTTATTGATAAATAAATGTTATGTAAGGTTGAACTAAGTTACAACTTCAGAGACTGATAACAATATATATTACGAATGCTGACTTTTAGCACATGTGAAGCAACAAACAATAATAAATCCTGGTTAACACAAGGTGCAAGAATAAGAAGTATTTCCACATTATAAATCAAAGTCCATTTTCTTCCTAATGAGGCTTAAATCCTGCCTTCACATTCGGTATAGAGACGGAGCTCCTCATGCCCATAATATTATTGGGAAGGGAGGTATTTCAATTAGGACAAACATTAATCGAAAACAAACAAACAAAAATACTCATATGCTCCAGAAATTAGAGAATAAATCTAGTTTTTCCTGTTTTACTGCAAAAAATCTTTAGAATAATTTAACTAGATTATAAAGACCACTTGTAATAATAGAAATATATGTCACTCATTATTTTGCTAAATTGCTATTAATAACTATATTTCTCTTTTCAAGCTTTTACCTTTTAAAAAAATAACATATTTTCCTTGAAAATCTTTATTGTTATCTCTCTATATATGTATACGTGTATCTATATACAGTTTATTCATACATGTAGAAAGTTTATTTTTTCCCTTGATTTAACATTTTATTATGCTGACTCTTGGAATGCCTAGTCATTAGATCAAATACTATTTTCTATTAATTTTTTTTATAGATTTCAGATGGTATTTGCAAGAGAAAAAATAGACAACTGAAAAAGACCCACAGATGATCCAGGTATCACAGTATACAGGTTAAAACTTTAACTGAAATTAGCAAAATGGGGAGGGGGGGTCTTTGGAAGAACAAATGAGATGGCTGCCAAATTTATTAGATTGCAACATGGAAAGTTCCTAGAAGAACCTGATATGCCCTCCAGAGTTTACGCTTGCACTTGAATATAGACTGGGTGAACAAAGACACTGGTGATTCCCTTTAGTTTGCTGACTTATGAAGGTAGAAGCATGGGGGAAGAAGTCTGCTACTACAGACACAGCACAGTGCCACAGTGGGGCATCTTGTACTCCTCTATTAGGTGCAGGAAGAGTATGTGGCTGCCAAACATACTCCATTGTACATAGCTGTGCCCAAGCTGTCTTTAAGCAACCTGTCCTGATTTTGTTACGAGCCTTCAGGAGCAGTAACTACTGCAAGCAGGAGTCAAAAAGGTTAGCCTGAATGTTCATAACTCATATCAGGAATATATAAAGTGTTGAGTTTCCTACAGGGCCTCCAAATAGCCCAACAATATTCTGATCACATTAGTTTGCATTATGTTATAAGATTTAACGTTATGGGTTTCATTACTTTATTATTTTATTTTATTTTCATGGGAATAAATATTTATTTCCCTTCAGGACTTGTCTTGACCAAAGCTATGAAAATGATGATGTGAAGAAAATTCCATATGTGTGATGCACTTTTCATATATAAGGATTTATATGTCATATTTTCATTTTCTGGTTTAAAAGATTTATTTTAGGGGCGCCTGGGTGGCACAGCGGTTGAGCGTCTGCCTTCAGCTCAGGGCGTGATCCCAGCGATCTGGGATCGAGCCCCACATAAGGCTCTTCTGCTGTGAGCCTGCTTCTTCCTCTCCCACTCCCCCTGCTTGTGTTCCCTCTCTCACTGGCTGTCTCTCTCTCTGTCGAATAAATAAATAAAAAATCTTAAAAAAAAAAAAAAAAAAAAAGATTTATTTTAGAGGCAACCTTTATCCCACTATAGAGAGGTCAATAACCACTTCTTTAAGCAGAAAAATGTAAAAATTATTATCCATTAATTTTTTTTTAAAAATTGTCTTTGTATCATCACAGATCACATTACAAACGGTGATCTATATACCCCATTGGGAAATTGCATCAATTCTGATGTTAGGAAGACCTAGACTAAATCTAACTTTCTATCACTTTTAATTCAAATAGTTGATAATTTATCCTGGGTAGTTGTTTAAAGACATCTTACACTGGTTACTGTGTACGTAATATGCAAATAGGTTATCTCAAGATGAAATTTAACACAGTGTCTTAAAAAAAGCAAATAGTACAGTGCCTGGACAGAGCGCCTAAGCAGTGCAAAGGAATTCTAATTACCAGCAGTTCTTTTTCCTAAACTGTTTCACTTTCTTCCTTACTTCTAGGTGCTGAAATTCTGCTTGTGACCAAACTTCAATACTACTTCTATTTTCCCAGCTGTAAGTAATAATTTCAACTAATACTTGAAAATAATTTAAAATTATAAATATCAAAGTAATACCTGGAAAAAGTCAACTCCTTGTTAGGCCTTTATTTCAAGATAATATTCAGACTCAAATATTAAGGAAAAATAAACAGATAACCCATATAATTACTACATGACATATGGTTCACAGAAGGGCTATTTTTATGAAACTGGTATTTTAATATTAGAAATGGGGATTCTACTTTAGATTTCATAATTTTCTTAAAGATGTTATAAAAATAATAACCCCACTCTTATATACAACACACAGCAACTGAAAATCCACTGCTCAGTAGTTTTATTACTTTTAAAGAGAGAGGAAAAAGGACAGTATGCCATTTTGTATAACTAGAGAGTTTAATAATTATAATAATAAAAAACTCTCATATAAAGAACAAAATTAGCTACACTTGCAAAAGGAGCATAAAACACATTAAAATTTGCTGGAGTAAGTGCTTCTTCCTTTTAATGAGCTGAAGCAGATTCTGTGTCTGTACAATTGGATACATTCCTATCAGGACAGGAAAGGGCTATTAAAGCTGAAGAGGACAGAATATAGCAAAATCTTGAATAATATTAAATGCTTAATAATATCTTCATGCATATAGAGATTCTTCTTGACATTGTTAGTGAATTTCAGTGAAATGAATGTAATTAACATATCTGTAATTATTATTCTTATTTTTAAGGGAGAGTGCACCTATTTAATATGAATTTTAATTGTACATAAAAATTGAATATTAAAAATATAATAATCACTGTTTTTATTCCTACAGGGAGATTAAATCAAACTAAACAATGTAAGAAATTGGCACTGATAAATTACAAAGCAATAAATGCACAAGAATTGCACAAGACAAATGTGTCAAACATGATTTTGGAGGGTCAGAAGCGTTTTCAACAACGTCCCCATGTGACTAACATTTTCTTTCCTATACGTTTTACTTTAGTTTCCCTTAAGTTCATGTTAATAAGAAAAAAACCTATGATCATTAAATCCATAAGCAGTTACAATCACTTGACAAAGTCACATTTTAGCAGATAGCAACACTGGATGATTGAACAGTTTCCTGGAGTACCACGTATCTCTCTCCAAAAGAGTTGTGGAATTCAGAGATATGACATGCATTAATAACAAGGGAGCTGGTGCAATGTCCTGCCTTCACATGACACTGGCAATCTTAGCAGTGGTAAAATCATGTTTTTTATTTGAGGTTTTGTTTTGTTTTGTCTTTTTTCTCATGGAAATGGATAGCTCAGCAGACAAAAGTGAAGTCAATGTTTATAAATTATTAATTATGATTAATTATTAATTAATCATAATTAAGTAATCATAAAAAGTCAAAAGCCAAGTAAAATTTTTATGTACTCAATTACATTCTACATAGTAAATATATGTTCCTAAAGTGATTTGATAAAAGCTTTTGAGGATAAGTTTCCAAATTCCAGAAGTGTGTCGTTATGTTGAGAAGGCACTGAATAGAAATTGAGAAGATGACAAAAATCTCTGAGTAATGGAGATTTTAGGTCCTAAGAGTGAGAACTATGGGGAAATCTCTTAAAATAGAGGGGCAGCTGCATCCAGTGGTTATAGATCAGCTCCTTCTAGGTCCTCCCTCTGATTAGTGCTGCTATGGCTATAACCTTTGGGGCTCTCTTAGAAGAGAAGAGTTTCTCTTCTAACCTCTGGACCACAAAGTAGACATTTCCTTTGATAATCCTGTGTAGAGCTGGATACAGTTTAGTACTCTAAGAGCCAGGGAATAAAATTAGGAGCGTGAGTCCCGATAATACAAAGAATCTGAACAAGGTGGATTAGAAGGGCATTTTAAGGATTTTCGGAATTTGAGGGTGCAATGCAAGAATGTCTGTGTCCCAACCCCCAATTTCTATGTTAAAACCTTAATTCCAATGTGATGGTCTTTAGGAGGGGTCTTTAGGAGGTGATTAGGTCATGAAAGTGGAGCCCCCATGAATGGGATCAATCAATAACTTATAAGAAGAGGTCAGAGAGCTAGCTAGCTCTTTTTCCAGCACCTAAGGACACACTTTGAAGTATACTGTCTTTAAAGCAGGAAATGGGCTTGCGCCAGACATTGGTACTGCTAGAACCTTAATCTTCAATTTCCCCAGCTATAGGGACTTTGAGAAATAAATGTGTGTTTTTAAGTCCTCCCAGTCTATAGAAATTTCTTATAGCAGCCTGAACTGACAAGAAAAGAAGTCTCAAACGCTATGAACTTACTGGATTTCCAATATGCTCATAATGAAGACATTCAAACAGAATTATAAAAATTAGCTCTTTAAATGTAAACAAATTTACACTTTTCACACAAAAATATGATGACTGCATATATAGCATCTTTTAGCTATGCCATTAATAATCTAAATTTAACTTGCTTAGAAATATGAAGGGGACAAATGACCTTTTCTCCTGCCCTGTGTAGGTATTGGATTACTTTACAGAATTTCTGCCTCATTGTGATCAAATCTTAAATACAGAAAGGTGGGAGGGGTGGGTGGCTCAGTCAGTTAAGCTCTGGCTCCTGATTTTGGCTCAGGTCATGAACTCAGGGTCATGAGATGGAGCCCTCATCCGGCTCTGCTCTGAGAGTGGAGCCTGCTTAAGATTCTCTCTCTTTCCCTCTCTCCCTCTGCCTCTCCCCACCACCTGCCCACCGACTCACACACACACACCGACTCTCTCTCTCTCAAAAACAAAGAAACAAAAAAACAAAACAAAAACAAAAACCAAAACCAAAAAACCCTTTAAATACAGAAAGATATACCACTGGGTCCTTAAATGTCCACCACTATGCGGCAGATGCTATCTTTTTCACCCATCACATATGAAAACCTTCTATTGCATGCAGACTTTAAATTTTCTACTGTAACAGAGGCTGATTGCCCTCTCCTTCTTCCTTATTACTTATATCTAATTTTCTGCCAGAGAAAATTTTAAGAGGAGAACCAGGCCTTAAAAACATTTATTCAAAAAGAGACACCTATAGTAACGATGAGGTCATTCCCTCAGAAGTGGCAGGGTAGCTGAAAAGAACTCTTTGGTTTTGTCAAGCCAACGAGCCTCAAGCGTTAAGAGTTTGAGGATCTACGCTCTTCAATTTAAAATTATTTTCTGCATGTCATGTGGAAAAATACCCAATAGTCTTACAAAGAAGTTAGTAATTATTACATTGCTGCTCACGGTTTACATATGTACTGAGCACTGATTTTGGGGTAAATTTCTGACCACAGGTCCTGTGACCTAAGTTGTCATATTCACTATCCATTACTCATCATCAGAGATTAAGCTTGAGGTGTGTGGGAATGTCAAAATGTCATTGGCTAGTAATTTATGATCTGTGTATATCATCTTTTGCACAAAGATGAATGCAGCCATTAAGATTATTCCCTTGAGTGTTTGGAATTAGGCAATATTCAGTGACTGAGGCAGCTAGTTTTGGGTCCTGAAGCTGGTTTATTGAGAGATTACTTGATTTACGAATAATGTCGAAAGGGGTCATGGGCAAGCATACAAAGTGAGAGAGCAAGACCTATTTATAAGCAGAGGCATCTGGCTGATAGAGGAAGAACCAACCAGAAGAGCCAGAGACACAATCCAGGCCTTAAAACAGAGAATTACTGCAGTTTTTGACAGTTTCCTATGCCCAATTATGATGATTTTTTCCTGAGGTGACCTGAATCTGGGTCAGTCCCAGGTTTTACATAAACTTGACTAAGTCATCATCAGTTCTTAGCTTTTAGTCTCTATGCTTGACTAAAACAACATTTTGACAATAATCTGCAGGGGCAAATTGGATGAGTATTCTTTCTTCTCCACCTCATTTTATGGGCAGTATTCCTTTGAGGACACATTTAGAAACAGCCAATTTAAATTTGGTATCAAAGACACTGATGAGTTAGCAGCTTTAACTTCAGTGGGGAGACTGAAGGATTCAGCAGCTGTGACAAGGAGAGTTAAGGGTCAATGGCTACCCATTAGATTGTTTCATAAAGAAGAAATGAAAACTGATTGATGCAATTGGCAAATTAATGACCTGCCAGAAACTGTCCCATTCAGGAAGCTCTGGACCCAGACATGAGCTGCTTGGGTGACATCATGAAAGGAACCCAGTCCAAACACAGATTTTAGCTTATATTCCTCCGTAACTTACTAAGTACCTGCTGGGTGTCAGGCACTGTGCTAGGTGTTAAGCACCCACGGGAGGAAAAATCCAACCAAATGACAACAAAAACAAGACTACCTACAAAGAATTACAGCTTCCTCTGCTTAGGGATTTGGATTTTGCAGCAAATCTATTATAGTACCTAAAACTACCTTGGAGTGATAAATGTAAAGCTTCTCTTGGTTTATAAAAGTTGTATTAAAATGTAATGTTTTACATGTCGAGGCTAATGTATGAAATCATTAATAGTCCATAACCTGGTAGCAAGAATTAATTAATTAGGTTAGTGGATTAAGAGCAGAGAGAAAATCGTGCTACTGGTAAAATTTTGGGCATCAGAAACAGAGCACTGGAGAACTATTTATGGCAGTGACCTCCCCGAGGCTCTAGAGATAAAAAATTACAGAGAACTCATTTTTTTTCTCCTAGGAATAAAGCAGACTTGAATTTGGAACAGAGAACAAAAAAGTTATAATGTAGCACCTCCATGGAGAGTTCCAGAGAGTGAAGAAATCGCATGAAGGTACTGGGTATTGGGTAAGGGAAAGGATGTAATGGAGTAGAAATTTATGAGAAACAATTCCTGAAAATGTGTAACACTTAGCAAAAAAGAGGCAGTGAGAAGCCAGAAGAGAAATGCTGGAAACCTAGATGATGTTCTGGCCTCATCTGAAAGATTCCATTGCCTGTTGTGTTGACCATGTTTCTCTAAATTGCGTCTCTTCATGGAAACATTTTAAAAGTTACATGTTAACCCTGAGAACCACTGAAAAAGCATCTTCCCATAATGAGAATTAAAAACTATGAAGTGGAGTTTTCCAAAGTCTTTTCCCTATGACAGATTTAGGGTGAGCCAGCAGTTTCTAAATGTGTGAAATTTAAAATAAGACTAACATTACAATATTAATAACTATCTTACAGTGAAATGATACCTAGGATAGAAACTAGCATTTATTAAAAGCAAAACAAAAAACACTGAGCTGCTTTTGAAAAAAAGAATCAGGCTTTCAGACTCAGAAGTATGTATAATTTAATTATCAGATTAGCATCTTAGGGACTAATTGGCTTTGAAACTACCTTGTTTTGGAAAGACACCTTGTTGAACTCTTACCTCATCTGATAAAACAAACATTAACTTACGTAGAGTAAAAAGAACGGTGGCATTTTATGAATATGAAAAGCAATATAAATGCTGAATGACAATAATGCGATCTCGACACGACATCTGGGATTTTGTTTGGAAAAGTTCTGCTTGTATATTAGATTACTGTTTCTTCCCTTCTGCATTACATAAGTGAAATGAAAGTATATCAAGAAGTAGAAAATGGATGAACACAGGAAAAGTTTAAAGTCTGTTTGATTATTTAATATAGTAGAAATAATTGCTAAAGTGTCACCAGCTGCTGGAAAGCTGTAAGACCTGCATGCCAATACCAAGTCAGATATGCTAATGTGTGTAAATATGGAAAATGTCACCACACAGAAGATGAACATGTAGTCAGCTTTGGGAGACCTGGGTCCAAGGTGGCAAAATAGAAAGATCCTGAACCTACCTCCTCTCGTGGACCCATAGGAAAGAATTTTATTTTCTTTAATGAGGCTTGAACTCATAACCCTGAGATTAAGACGCTGAGATCAGGGGTCAGAAGCTTAACCCACTGAGCCACCCAGGCGCCCCTGAAACAAATTTCCTCTTAAAAAACCCTAAAGGATGGCTGAATCAGACGACACATGAAACAAACAGGAAGAAAACCACATGGAAGGCCGTAGAAGAGGCTAGAACACAATCTCAGCTTAAACCCCACCCTGGCACAGCGGCCCACCACCAGTAGAAATCTCCAAACCAGGCACTTCTCCCTGAGGAGCAAAGGGTTCTAAATCCACATTGGACGCCTCAACTTTCAAGACTTGCACCTGAGATTGAAAGCCCCAACACATGTAACTTTAGGAACCAAAGGGGCTCACGGCCTGAAACCCAAAAGACCGCAGCCGTCTGAAAAAGAGCTCTGGCGCTTGTACTCACGGCCCTGGAGCCCAGCGCAGAGGCGACCATCAGCCCAACCTTAACGTGCGGGAGGCTCACGTGCTCCCGGTAAATCATCCGCCCGAGGAGACGCCGCTGCTTTCGCATGCGCCTAGGAGTTCTGCTTGGACGGCACGTTACTGTTCCTTCTCTTCTGCATTAAATAAGTGAAATGAAAGTATATTTAAAAAAATAGTGAGCAATATTTTTTGTTTTATTTTTGTTTTTGTTTTAATCTGTGATTCTACAAGAATCACCAAGAAGTCCTCTGAATTCTGCTGAGGGTCAAAATAGAGTGCCTGCCTAAATCGGGATTGTTCCCAACACCTGGGAAAGGAGGGCAGCTACCCATTTAAATCTTTAATATTGGAAATTAGAGGGCTATGGAAGGCAAGAAGTCAAAGCTGAAGATTTAATTGAGTGGGAGAATATTAGATGCACGAGGGGAAGAAGATCAGTTCTTTCTTCCTCAAGGAAAGGGGCTCAAATTAACATAAGCAGGAAAAGGGGATGTATCTGCTGACTGACAGAAAACTTCAAGGAGTAAACGAGCTGGAGATCCAATGGGATCTAGACATTAAAATTATGTGATTAGGTAACTCTTTCTCCATTTCTTAAGCCTACTTGTATCCATGTTGGCTACATTCTCAGTAGGGTTTTTGTTCATCGGAATAAAAACAGCCACCGTCGGACAGAATTACCTTTCAAGTTAGCACACTTAGTGAAAGAGACGGCCTCTCTTCCAATAGTTTCAGCATAGGTTGCTCCAGGATTCGGATCTGCCCGGCTGGGTGCTGCGCCTCCGTCCTGCGGCTAAAGCAATCACCGAATCTAAAGAATGAGGAATCTGATTGGCAGATCTGGGCAATGTTTCCACCTCCTCAGGGGCAAGGGGTGAAGGGTGAGCAGGTTACAAACATACCCAAACACCGAGAGGGGGTTCCTCAGAAGAAAGGGCCAACCAAGGGGCGCAAGAACGCGTGGTGGGTAGGCAAGGCGTACAGCCTTCACAGTCCATCACAGCCTTGTTTCTTATACCGTGGGGTGCAAAGGGCAGTATCAGTATCACCTGGGAGCGCGTCTAAATGCCGAATCACTAGGCTTACCCTAGACCTATTAAATTAGAATCTGCATTCTAAAAAGATCCCCTGGTGATCTGTATGTATGTTAAGATTTTAAACACCGGTTGATAACTTCCATCCACAGAGGATTACATCCATAACCAATCTCTCCATCCAGCCTTCTGCCAGTTCATACTATTAATCCTTTTCTTACCCACATCCCCAGACTCTTAGGCTCTACTTAGTGGCACAAAGGTTCCAGAAAATCTGGTGCTTTCCTCCTAAGGCTCTCATACATCACAATAGCAGAAATAATCCCGATGCAAAGTGACACCAGGGAGCAAGATAAGATTTGCTAGTAGGATTGATTATGGCCATCAGTTCCCTTCTCTAGATAAATTTTAATTTAACACTGTCTTCCATTTTATACTTTCTCAGTTTTTTTTTTTTTTTTGCTTTTTGTGAGATTATCGTACAGTTTATGCAGCTAGAAATTTAGAAGGATTATTGAATGTTCTTTTAGTCATAGTCCCTGATCAGACCTTGTATAAATCACTCAATTGGCAATTGTTTTTTCTGCTATTGTCTGGGTAATCCCAAATACCCAGACAACGGTTGTCAAAAACATTCACTGTTTCTTTTTCTTTCATGGCACTATTGCTATGCTGCCGCACTTGCTCTGTGTTAATGTGACATTACTCTCAGGAAGTTTTCATTTNTGGCAATTGTTTTTTCTGCTATTGTCTGGGTAATCCCAAATACCCAGACAACGGTTGTCAAAAACATTCACTATTCTTTTTCTTTCATGGCACTATTGCTATGCTGCCACACTTGCTCTGTGTTAATGTGACATTACTCTCAGGAAGTTTTCATTGNCTAGAACACAATCTCAGCTTAAACCCCACCCTGGCACAGCGGCCCACCACCAGTAGAAATCTCCAAACCAGGCACTTCTCCCTGAGGAGCAAAGGGTTCTAAATCCACATTGGACGCCTCAACTTTCAAGACTTGCACCTGAGATTGAAAGCCCCAACACATGTAACTTTAGGAACCAAAGGGGCTCACGGCCTGAAACCCAAAAGACCGCAGCCATCTGAAAAAGAGCTCTGGCGCTTGTACTCACGGTCTTGGAGCCCCTCGCAGAGGCGACCATCAGCCCAACCTTAACGTGCGGGAGGCTCACGTGCTCCCGGTAAATCATCCGCCCGAGGAGACGCCGCTGCTTTCGCACGCGCCTAGGAGTTCTGCTTGGACGGCACGTTACTGTTCCTTCTCTTCTGCATTAAATAAGTGAAATGAAAGTATATTTAAAAAAATAGTGAGCAATATTTTTTGTTTTATTTTTGTTTTTGTTTTAATCTGTGATTCTACAAGAATCACCAAGAAGTCCTCTGAATTCTGCTGAGGGTCAAAATAGAGTGCCTGCCTAAATCGGGATTGTTCCCAACACCTGGGAAAGGAGGGCAGCTACCCATTTAAATCTTTAATATTGGAAATTAGAGGGCTATGGAAGGCAAGAAGTCAAAGCTGAAGATTTAATTGAGTGGGAGAATATTAGATGCACGAGGGGAAGAAGATCAGTTCTTTCTTCCTCAAGGAAAGGGGCTCAAATTAACATAAGCAGGAAAAGGGGATGTATCTGCTGACTGACAGAAAACTTCAAGGAGTAAACGAGCTGGAGATCCAATGGGATCTAGACATTAAAATTATGTGATTAGGTAACTCTTTCTCCATTTCTTAAGCCTACTTGTATCCATGTTGGCTACATTCTCAGTAGGGTTTTTGTTCATCGGAATAAAAACAGCCACCGTCGGACAGAATTACCTTTCAAGTTAGCACACTTAGTGAAAGAGACGGCCTCTCTTCCAATAGTTTCAGCATAGGTTGCTCCAGGATTCGGATCTGCCCGGCTGGGTGCTGCGCCTCCGTCCTGCGGCTAAAGCAATCACCGAATCTAAAGAATGAGGAATCTGATTGGCAGATCTGGGCAATGTTTCCACCTCCTCAGGGGCAAGGGGTGAAGGGTGAGCAGGTTACAAACATACCCAAACACCGAGAGGGGGTTCCTCAGAAGAAAGGGCCAACCAAGGGGCGCAAGAACGCGTGGTGGGTAGGCAAGGCGTACAGCCTTCACAGTCCATCACAGCCTTGTTTCTTATACCGTGGGGTGCAAAGGGCAGTATCAGTATCACCTGGGAGCGCGTCTAAATGCCGAATCACTAGGCTTACCCTAGACCTATTAAATTAGAATCTGCATTCTAAAAAGATCCCCTGGTGATCTGTATGTATGTTAAGATTTTAAACACACCGGTTGATAACTTCCATCCACAGAGGATTACATCCATAACCAATCTCTCCATCCAGCCTTCTGCCAGTTCATACTATTAATCCTTTTCTTACCCACATCCCCAGACTCTTAGGCTCTACTTAGTGGCACAAAGGTCCCAGAAAATCTGGTGCTTTCCTCCTAAGGCTCTCATACATCACAATAGCAGAAATAATCCCGATGCAAAGTGACACCAGGGAGCAAGTTAAGATTTGCTAGTAGGATTGATTATGGCCATCAGTTCCCTTCTCTAGATAAATTTTAATTTAACACTGTCTTCCATTTTATACTTTCTCAGTTTTTTTTTTTTTTTTGCTTTTTGTGAGATTATCGTACAGTTTATGCAGCTAGAAATTTAGAAGGATTATTGAATGTTCTTTTAGTCATAGTCCCTGCTCAGACCTTGTATAAATCACTCAATTGGCAATTGTTTTTTCTGCTATTGTCTGGGTAATCCCAAATACCCAGACAACGGTTGTCAAAAACATTCACTATTCTTTTTCTTTCATGGCACTATTGCTATGCTGCCACACTTGCTCTGTGTTAATGTGACATTACTCTCAGGAAGTTTTCATTGTGGCCATTACTAGCAGTCTCCCTGCATTTTTCCATGACAGCTCACAAAATGCCCTGGAGTGCCTTGTTACTCAGGTGTAATCACAGGGCTGAGGTGATGTTGGCTTTCCTTATGGTCCAGTTTACTAAGATGCATCAACAGTTTTGCAGAGCCCAACTCTATGTGACCAATATTGCCTTGAACATGACATTCATTGGACCCTTAACTCTAAATAAGTAGTAAGTGGCCCACTTCGTTTATTCTAAGGCCTCACTTCTTCTTTTAGCCACCAGTGTTCTCGGCTCCTCGCTCCTGAAGACATTTTGCTAAAATGTGTCATTCTTGAAAACCCCAAACAGCCTCTTCCTTAAAGTAGAATACTGATCCCTATTTTATTGCTTAATAGAAAGAGGGAAGTAGATATTTAGCCTACAACAGTTTAACTTGGAAATCTCATGTTTATTTGCAATTACTCACCTGTACTTTTCTAATATTCGGAGTACTTCAAGAGCAAGCACAAATAAATTACTTGGAAATGATCACACTTTTTGGCTTATGCTGAAATGAGATGCTAAAAGGATCAAAATTTAAAATGGCTGTTTTATGCATTTTAATACATCCCTTTCACAATGAAAAAATGTTTTCCTTACAATGTTAAACCTCCACCCTCCCTCTCACTCCATGGGATAAATGATTAATTCCTGCTCCTTATGATATGATTAGTATAACTACCTTGGGACATAATTTGAAGACTGAACGATATATGCACAAAGCCATGAAATGATTGTTTCTTCTCTGCTGGGAAATCATTTTATTCTTTAAGTTGGAGAGAAAGGGCAGGTAAAGTGGACAGACATTTTTCTCAATAAAATATAAAATTGTCTATCAGGTTTTAGAATGTTAAACGGCCATCACCTTAATTTTTTAATTTAAATTTTAAAAAGTGTAAACAGTACTATATGTGAGCACAGATCTTAATCTGAATCATTCTTTAATTTGGGTTCAAGAGAAACAACGTCAAAGGGAATCTGAAATGCTCAGTATAAGCCAGACAGGTGAAGTAAAAGAAAAGTGGTTGAGAGATAATAGTTCTCTCAAATATTAAGTAATTTAGGAGAATTCCTTTTAGTGTCTACCCATATAATTAGGGTTAATCAACAAGCATGGAAGGCACAACGTGAATGTTCAATCCATTCATTGTTGAGGCATCTCTCATGTCTCATGGAAGTTCCCTAAAAGGAAAAAAAATGTATTTTCCCTTAATTGCTTAGGCTTTTAGAATTTGTTGAGCTTTATGGAACTTTATTAGCAATTTCTGATTTTTCATAAGTAGTCCTAGGTCAATGAGTCTTTGTTAAGATAGATCTTCTTTGCCTTATACCCTTGAGAGCCAGTGTTCAATATGCTAGCCACCAGACAGACACATGAGGTCATCAAACAGTTGAATCGTGGTTAGTTCCAACTGAGGTGAGTTATGAATGTAAAATACACACTAGATCCTGAAAGCTTAATTTGAAAAAAAAAGAATGTAAAATAACATTACATTTCATATTGATTACACACTGAAATGATAATATTTTGGATATACTGGGTAAATACANTTTTTTTTTTTTTTTGCTTTTTGTGAGATTATCGTACAGTTTATGCAGCTAGAAATTTAGAAGGATTATTGAATGTTCTTTTAGTCATAGTCCCTGCTCAGACCTTGTATAAATCACTCAATTGGCAATTGTTTTTTCTGCTATTGTCTGGGTAATCCCAAATACCCAGACAACGGTTGTCAAAAACATTCACTATTCTTTTTCTTTCATGGCACTATTGCTATGCTGCCACACTTGCTCTGTGTTAATGTGACATTACTCTCAGGAAGTTTTCATTGTGGCCATTACTAGCAGTCTCCCTGCATTTTTCCATGACAGCTCACAAAATGCCCTGGAGTGCCTTGTTACTCAGGTGTAATCACAGGGCTGAGGTGATGTTGGCTTTCCTTATGGTCCAGTTTACTAAGATGCATCAACAGTTTTGCAGAACACAACTCTATGTGACCAATATTGCCTTGAACATGACATTCATTGGACCCTTAACTCTAAATAAGTAGTAAGTGGCCCACTTCGTTTATTCTAAGGCCTCACTTCTTCTTTTAGCCACCAGTGTTCTCGGCTCCTCGCTCCTGAAGACATTTTGCTAAAATGTGTCATTCTTGAAAACCCCAAACAGCCTCTTCCTTAAAGTAGAATACTGATCCCTATTTTATTGCTTAATAGAAAGAGGGAAGTAGATATTTNAAGGGGTGAAGGGTGAGCAGGTTACAAACATACCCAAACACCGAGAGGGGGTTCCTCAGAAGAAAGGGCCAACCAAGGGGCGCAAGAACGCGTGGTGGGTAGGCAAGGCGTACAGCCTTCACAGTCCATCACAGCCTTGTTTCTTATACCGTGGGGTGCAAAGGGCAGTATCAGTATCACCTGGGAGCGCGTCTAAATGCCGAATCACTAGGCTTACCCTAGACCTATTAAATTAGAATCTGCATTCTAAAAAGATCCCCTGGTGATCTGTATGTATGTTAAGATTTTAAACACACCGGTTGATAACTTCCATCCACAGAGGATTACATCCATAACCAATCTCTCCATCCAGCCTTCTGCCAGTTCATACTATTAATCCTTTTCTTACCCACATCCCCAGACTCTTAGGCTCTACTTAGTGGCACAAAGGTCCCAGAAAATCTGGTGCTTTCCTCCTAAGGCTCTCATACATCACAATAGCAGAAATAATCCCGATGCAAAGTGACNTTTCTTTTTCTTTCATGGCACTATTGCTATGCTGCCACACTTGCTCTGTGTTAATGTGACATTACTCTCAGGAAGTTTTCATTTTGGCCATTACTAGCAGTCTCCCTGCATTTTTCCATGACAGCTCACAAAATGCCCTGGAGTGCCTTGTTACTCAGGTGTAATCACAGGGCTGAGGTGATGTTGGCTTTCCTTATGGTCCAGTTTACTAAGATGCATCAACAGTTTTGCAGAACACAACTCTATGTGACCAATATTGCCTTGAACATGACATTCATTGGACCCTTAACTCTAAATAAGTAGTAAGTGGCCCACTTCGTTTATTCTAAGGCCTCACTTCTTCTTTTAGCCACCAGTGTTCTCGGCTCCTCGCTCCTGAAGACATTTTGCTAAAATGTGTCATTCTTGAAAACCCCAAACAGCCTCTTCCTTAAAGTAGAATACTGATCCCTATTTTATTGCTTAATAGAAAGAGGGAAGTAGATATTTAGCCTACAACAGTTTAACTTGGAAATCTCATGTTTATTTGCAATTACTCACCTGTACTTTTCTAATATTCGGAGTACTTCAAGAGCAAGCACAAATAAATTACTTGGAAATGATCACACTTTTTGGCTTATGCTGAAATGAGATGCTAAAAGGATCAAAATTTAAAATGGCTGTTTTATGCATTTTAATACATCCCTTTCACAATGAAAAAATGTTTTCCTTACAATGTTAAACCTCCACCCTCCCTCTCACTCCATGGGATAAATGATTAATTCCTGCTCCTTATGATATGATTAGTATAACTACCTTGGGACATAATTTGAAGACTGAACGATATATGCACAAAGCCATGAAATGATTGTTTCTTCTCTGCTGGGAAATCATTTTATTCTTTAAGTTGGAGAGAAAGGGCAGGTAAAGTGGACAGACATTTTTCTCAATAAAATATAAAATTGTCTATCAGGTTTTAGAATGTTAAACGGCCATCACCTTAATTTTTTAATTTAAATTTTAAAAAGTGTAAACAGTACTATATGTGAGCACAGATCTTAATCTGAATCATTCTTTAATTTGGGTTCAAGAGAAACAACGTCAAAGGGAATCTGAAATGCTCAGTATAAGCCAGACAGGTGAAGTAAAAGAAAAGTGGTTGAGAGATAATAGTTCTCTCAAATATTAAGTAATTTAGGAGAATTCCTTTTAGTGTCTACCCATATAATTAGGGTTAATCAACAAGCATGGAAGGCACAATGTGAATGTTCAATCCATTCATTGTTGAGGCATCTCTCATGTCTCATGGAAGTTCCCTAAAAGGAAAAAAAATGTATTTTCCCTTAATTGCTTAGGCTTTTAGAATTTGTTGAGCTTTATGGAACTTTATTAGCAATTTCTGATTTTTCATAAGTAGTCCTAGGTCAATGAGACTTTGTTAAGATAGATCTTCTTTGCCTTATACCCTTGAGAGCCAGTGTCCAATAGGCTAGCCACCAGACAGACACATGAGGTCATCAAACAGTTGAATCGTGGTTAGTTCAAACTGAGGTGAGTTATGAATGTAAAATACACACTAGATTCTGAAAGCTTAATTTGAAAAAAAAGAATGTAAAATAACTTATTACATTTTATATTGATTACACACTGAAATGATAATATTTTGGATATACTGGGTAAATACACCTTATTAAAATCCCTTTCAACTGTTTCTTTTCACAGTTTAAAAGTAGCTACTAAAGGATTTAAGATTACATATGTGGCCCTCAGCCACGCGTCACATTATATTTCTTTTGCAGAGCTGGTCTAGATTCTTCATTGTTTCCGAAAAGAATTTAACTTATTACATGATTGCTTAACAATACTTAAATTCTTTGTTCATTAATGAAATATTTTTATCTTTAATATTTCTGGTGGCAATTGAGACAGAAGGACATATACATCTCTAACATGGTTTGAGATTAGAATATATAATGCAATGTATTTGATTGTGGAGTGCTTTTTATTCACTGTGCAAGCTGTCAAATAACTATAATATAGAGACTAACAAATGAGTTAATGTTTAAAAGAAAAAGNATTAGAATATATAATGCAATGTATTTGATTGTGGAGTGCTTTTTATTCACTGTGCAAGCTGTCAAATAACTACAATATAGAGACTAACAAATGAGTTAATGTTTAAAAGAAAAAGAACAGAAAAATATTTCCCTGAATACTCTTTGGAAATAGTGATGACCTTGGCATTGAGTTACCACATCCGTGGCTTAACTGGAGGTAATCGTTTTTTTCCATATTAGAAAGAGAAACAGTCTCTTAAAAGGAAGATTAAAAATAAACAAGTGACATTATCATTTATACTATTAAGCACGATTTTTGTTAGTTGTTGAATTAAATAGCCAGTTTGTAAAAACTGAGTAATAAGAAAAGACCTAGTCTAAGAAAATGATGGAACAGTTGGTTTCCTAGGAAGCAATTTGCAGAGGTATTCTGCCATGCAGAGAGTTGATGTTGAATCTTGCATTGTTAAGTGGCTTTGCTCAAAAATTTTATTGACACAATTATGATGCATTTTTCCATTAGAAAACCAATTTTCACTTGAGTGGTGAAATCAAGCTCCAGCTTGATTGTTATGTTGAGAAGGATTATGCTGTCAAATCAGTTGGATCCATGCGAAGACAATGTGTTTGTTTAGACAAATACTGAAAATTATTTGAGTGCAAAAGATCAGCACAACAATAAACTTCCAACTTCACTGAATAAACTTTAAAGAAAACTTGGCTCTTCTTTCTTTAATGAGAGTTTAAAAAGACTAGAAAATGCCCCAAACACAATTTTACTTTTCATAATGAATTTAAAAATTTGATTTTAATTTTGTATCGGTTACCTGGAATACTATATTGATGATGTTTTTACTGATGTTGTTAATGTTTCCAATATTCCCAAGTTGTACACTTCCAATATTGCAAGACATTATCCTCAGAGCTCTTAATTTGGCACAATTCTTTTGTTTGCTAAAATACATGATAAAACCAGGAATGATTAATGGGACAGATCTCTATCCATACACACTTTGCTCTGGAACCCTTAATTTTACCTCATGGTCACTGAATTAAGCCTTGGGACTTTATCCATCTGGGAGTCTAACTTTTGATTTTTTTCCAGCAAATCTAGCTTGCCTGTCTGGTTTGTGGCACTGCCTGGCTCTAGCTCTGTCCTTGCAGATGAAGCGTATACTCAAAATGTTTGCTAAATAAACGAATGGACATCTTCACCTAGAGATTTTTGTAAAGCTATTGTTATTAGTGAGATGTATTTAGCTACAGTTTCTGTGAATTACAGAGTCCTGAGATGAGGACTATAACATCATTTAACAAAATTGAATTCTGTGATGGTAAATGAAGTGATTTGGCAGTGTTGATGGCAGGAATTATAGAAATATGGGNGATTTGGCAGTGTTGATGGCAGGAATTATAGAAATATGGGTTTTTTTTTAAATTTGCTTTCCATTTTATATAATCCAGAACTTTAAGCCTCGGAGTATATGTGTTATACAGATGTTTTGGAAATTGGACAGCTTTGAAGAACATCCTAAAAACTAGGATTTCCATTGGAAATAATGGGGGTTAACAATCCAAGAGGTAGAAAAGCATAAAGATAAAATGGATAGCAGCAGCAGTTGTAGCGAGGGGAAAGTCAATGCATCTTACACCGATACAGAATATGTAAGTGATTATATAAGATATTAAGTATTAATTTCAGAGTATATAAGAGATTAATTTCAGACTGGTCATATCGCTAAGGTTTGCAAAAATTGGGAAGGTGATGATGGCAAAGGTATCTACTTAAACAGTACTACTGAAAGCATGTGCAGATCCTTCTAGAATTTTGAATGATTTGTGCTGGTCCATCTGGCAGGAACGTCATAGCCCTAGCACGATATTCAAGGATAAATTGCTGGTGGAATGTAATAAATTGCTGACGATTAGTGGATGCTTACCTTTCTGGAAATGTATGAGGTGGTGGGCATTGTGGAGATCTGATTTTGGAAATAATCATACTTTGTGAGATAGGAATCAGGGAGTATTACTTTCTGTCTTGACTAGGGGCTGCACTCAGGCAAAAGAAATGCCAAAATAGGGAGAAAATTATTATTTCAGAAGAAGAGTACTATTTTTAGCATTGAGATATAACTGACATATAATATTAGTTTCAGGTGTACATAGTGATTTGAATATGTATGTATTGCATAATGATCGCCATGGTAAGTTTAGTTAACACCCATCAACTATTTTTTATGTTCCAAGCCCTATGCTAGGTCAAGCAGTGGTGAAAAGAATCAATCCTGATTCAGTTAACTTTCCAATGGTAGAAAAAGATATCTTCATTGGATATAAAATTAAATTAAGATTAAATTTTAAAATGCATTAATTAAAAGCAAATTAAGTCCTTTATTTTAAAACAAATTTACATTGGCAATGTGACAAGCTTTATAAATGTTAGATTCGTGGTCTCTGAAAACTTTAATGAGATTTGATCCTGTTCTTTAAAATACATTTGGAATATGGAACTCTAGACCCTTTCGGAGACTCAAAAGGAGAGTGATCCATGAGGGAGAAGATAGGAGGTATCCTAGTGGAGGGGGTAGTGTCTNCATTCTAGACCCTTTAGGAGACTCAAAAGGAGAGTGATCCATGAGGGAGAAGATAGGAGGTATCCTAGTGGAGGGGGTAGTGTCTCTAAAGACTAGATATCCTTGGATACGTGTCTCAATTTGCTATAGGAGAATGTCCAGCAACAGGCTTTCCCTTGCTTTCCTTTTCATGGGTGATACATTGGAAAATTCATAAAGAGGTATAGATGCTTCTTTAATTTTGGTGAATACTGTATCTCTGCATTTTTGAACAGCTGAAGACATAAGTAGCTTAGTCCAGTTCATCAAGCTGTCCCTTACCATCATTTTTTTTTTTTCCTGGATCTAACCATCCCTGAGTCTAACAAATATCACCAGTAGGACCCAAAATCATTGTTATACCTAGTAGAAGGCATGAGGAGTTTTCAAACAGTGACCTACCAGCCCCCAGACAAGCATAAGATCCTAAGTGTGGCCCATTTCCTCCCTGCACACAAAAAGCTGGCTGATTTCTGTTTCTTCGGAGATAACCAGGTCTGTACAAACAATGCAGGCAGGGTCACAGCCTTGCTGGTGGACACTCCGTGAACAGCAGCTCCTAGAATGCTAGTCGTGCAGTGACTCCAACCATAGAATTCAGAGGTCAGTGGTTCCATGAGACTTTTGGAGTGACTGCAGGGGAAGGGCACTCCTAGGCCAAAGAAATCCAGAGAGCCCTGTTCTTGAACTGTGAAAGTCTGATATCTACACTGACCTCCATTTGCTGCATGCTGAGCCGGACTAAGGCTACAGTCTTTCTGAGAGATGCTAACTGGTGCTGGCAGTGGTGAAGAAGTGACCCAATTTGGAAAACAATGCATTCCCCTTTTTCTTTGCTAACCAACCACCAGTTTCTTCAGGTAGGTATGGTCCACTTCCAAGGGTAAATCCTGATGGGTCAAAGTGTATCATGTTAATTTATTTTAATGTTTTTCACTGTTTGTTGCCCAATATAGGTCTATCATGAGGTCAAAAGTTAATAAAACACAAAAGTATGTCCACTGAGAAACTTCTGGAAAATATTTTCCTCCCTATTAAGAGGAAGACCTTCAAGGAAAATGCCCTCAGTTCCTAGCTTAGATGCTATTCTGTAAAGTAATGATGAGTGCCGCTTCGTAGCCCTCTTTCTGTGATAAGGGGAGAGAGACTTCATCATCAAGGAATACAACAGAGAAGAAGAAACAAAGGAGACTCGAAGATATCACCAAGTTCCTGAAAATACCTTGGGACTTTCAATCTCCCGGTGATGTCTTAAGTGAACAAGTAATAAACAACAAATGTCCTGAGTTTTAATCACTGCCCAAAGCAGTCTCTTGGTGGTGTAATTCCCTGCTGGGGGGTCTAAGGTGCTTGCTCATATCCATTAAGCTTCTCCAGAATTCCAGAGGCCTCGACACGTGGAAAAAGTACATTACCAAGTCAGTAAGATGGCCTTAGTTTTGACCACAGTTGGTCTGATAAAGAAGCATTGGTATGGTAAAGCTAAACTGGCTGCCATGCCTATGTCCTCAGCATTGGCTTTCAGTGTACTGGCCCCAGACCATCTCTTTGGAAAAGATAAATGGAATGGCATTGAATGGATGGACAGTGTAGTGCCTATGTTGATGGTTCTTTATAATCTATTCATGCATTCCCATTCCACTTTCTCCTATGCTATTGCTCAAAGTGCTCTATTGAAGAATATCAGTGGCTGGAGCTGGGAAATGTTATAAGAAATTGATGCTTCCACAATGTCATTGTTGAATGCTCAGAAACCATCTCTTTGGAAAAGATAAATGGAATGGCATTGAATGGATGGACAGTGTAGTGCCTATGTTGATGGTTCTTTATAATCTATTCATGCATTCCCATTCCACTTTCTCCTACGCTATTGCTCAAAGTGCTCTATTGAAGAATATCAGTGGCTGGAGCTGGGAAATGTTATAAGAAATTGATGCTTCCACAATGTCATTGTTGAATGCTCAGAAACATTTCTTATTCTTTTCTTTACTTTACTTTTCTTTTCTTTTCTTTTT